>NW_012118533.1:180650-202224 GCF_000951035.1 Colobus angolensis palliatus
TATTGGCCAGGCTGGTCTTCAACTCCTGATCACATGATCTGCCCGCCTTGGCCTCCCAAAGTGCTGAGATTACAGGCTTGAGCCACCATACCCAGCCGAGGCTAGGGTTTTTGAGGGTGCTTTGGCAAGTAGGGGGCTGAGGAACTCAGAGCATTGGTTGGGTGGGAAAGAAACCACCGGGTTATTAAGACAGGGCTGTGTTTGTGCAGCTGAGTCAGTTCTCAGGAGACAGTCTCAGGACTAGGTGGTGTCTCTTGGTCTGCCAAAATGCTAAATCTGAAAAATACTTGAAAGACTAGTTATTTAGGTTTCACAATGGTGATGTTATCTATGTGAGTAATTGGGGAAGTTATAAATCTTACAACCTCTGGTTAAGTGACTCTGGGGCAGTAAGCAACTTATAGTAAAGCAATGGCAGGTCATTATTTACGCTTATTCTTTAGCAAAGTTCAAGCTCCTACCATAATTCTAACCTTATCTTATGAATGCAGCTTCAATCTCCGAACAAGGAAGGGAGTCATTTTTCCTTGCCTCAAAGTTAATAAACTAATTTCTCTCTTGGTTATCTTGGCCTCTGTGTTAGAGTAAGCAAAAACCAATTTAACCTGTGAGAATAGAAGCGAAACAGAGTCACGTAGTTGTCTCTCATCACTTACAATTCTATAAAGGTGGTTTCAATCCTAGGCAATACTTGTCATATTTTTTTCTTTCTTCTTTCTTTCTTTTTTTTTTTGAGGATATTATAGCCATTCTAGTAGGTGTGAAGTGGTATCTTAGAGTGGTTTTGATTTGCATTTCCCTGATGACTAATGATGTTGAACATCTTTTCATGTGATTATCGACCACTTGTGCATCTTTTTTGGGGGAAATATCTAATAAAGGGCTTTGCCCATTTTAAACTTGAGTTTTTTTGTGTGTATTGAGTCATAGTTCTTTATATATTCAGGATATTATACCTTTTTCACATTATATATTTTTAAAAAACATTACCCGTCTTGTAGCTACCTTGGGTAAAATTAGGAATTTTTGTTTGTTTTATTTTGTTTGAGACAGGGTCTCACTCTGTTGCCCAAGCCGGAATGCAGTGGCAGGATCATGACTCACTGAAACCTCAGCCTCCTGGGCTCAGGTGATTCTCTCATCTCAGCCTCTGGGTAGCTGTGACCATAGTCTCATGCCACCATGCCCAGGTAATTTTTTCTCTTTTTTGTAGAGAAAGGGTTTCGCCACATTGCTCAGGCTGGTCTCGAATTCTGGGCTCAAGTAATCTGCCTGTCTTGGCCTTTCAAAGTGCCAAGATTACAGGAATGAGCCACTGTGTCTGGCCAAAATTTGTGATTTTTAATATATTTGTGATCAGTAGAGATTAACAGAAGACTGATTCTAAGTTATATTCTTAAAGCCTAGGCAGATTTGCCACTGATTTGCTTCAAGCTGTGAGCAAGTCACATAAACCATCCCTATGATTATTTTATTAGTTTATTCATCACATAAAATTGAAAAATGAATAATATATGTATATATTTATAAGGATGAAATTCTAAATGGACATATAAAAAATGCAGAATAAAATACTGCCCAGAAACCCGGAGGGTGTAAGTTATATAGTACTATGGCAATCAAAAAACATGATTTTGGAGGGAGGGAACCATTCCATTTAGTATTTTTCCCTCCACCACTATATGAAAGTGTTACTGAAGAAGTGAAGAGAATCCAGACTCCCTACTCTTTAGCCTTTTCTGCATTCTCCATTTCAATGCCTGGGGCCTCGTCTCTTGGAACTAATAGAAGCTTAGAGGAGACGTAGGGGAGAAGAAGTTGACATGTGATCTCCTCCAGCTTCCAATCACGCCAAATAATTGGCTCTCCTCTGTCTGCTTCTGACTTCTAAACCCTTCAAAGTTCAGACAATGAGGTGGTCAGATCAGGGAAATTCCCTGGGCCTAATATTCTTTAACAAACAAACAAAATGTGCTTGGGGAAACAAAGGAAGAAACATTAATGAGGGTAGCAAGTAAGGGAAGGGGTGAAGAGGACACTGACCGATTAGAAGTAGAAGAATCATCTGACCCGGGCCTCAAGCTCTGGTTAAGCTACCAATTTAAATACTTATTAATTTAATGGCACTTAACCGATCTTTGCCTGCTTAATATTAACACTGCACAAAGCTAACATTTCTCCCTCAATAATAAATGCATTTGTATAAAACAAAAGTTTGAAACTACTTTTTTTAAATGCACATTTTGGTGTTTTATTAATTATAATGACTAGAAACTCCAAACTGGAAGTGACTCAGTCATTTTTAGACATTTGAGCAAAATGTTCTGTTACAGCTTTCTGACCAGTCAAAAAATAAGCAGAATGGAATACTTACGGTTTTTATGGCTTAAGATAGGGATCCCAATAAATGTCTGTGCAAAAGTCTACAAGTAAAATCTTCAGATTAGATGTAGGTGAAGAAATGTATTCATAAGAATTACTGGTCACTATTTCATTATTCTACTAAAATGTAAGTTCTAGGAGGACAGGGATTTTTATTTGTAATTGATATAACCTCAGTGCCAGTACCTGGAACATAGTAGGCATTTAATGTATATCTTCTTTGAATGTATAAATGAATTGCATAGTTTAAAAATGTAGTATTTTCTTTTATAAATCTTAGTGAGTTATTCTTTGTAATGGTAATATAATAAAATTTTATACTTGAAATGCTAATAGTATTTTAAAATAGCTTTTTAGACAAGGAAATTATTCTCATTCAAAATAGAATCTTCCTTTATTATAATTCGGCATCTCCATTTCCTTCTACATAATGCCTTGAACAGTACCACAAGGTGGCATACAAAACCTCATCAATACATTTCTAGATTTTTTTAGTAAAAATTTTGTTAGACAGTTACAGAAAAATTTCCTTAAATCCAGGCAAGAGGGATCCCATTCTGGACCCTTTTCTTGAAAACTAGGTTGTATCTTCCTGTAGCTCATGCCACTCCCTGCTAGGTAAGACCTCAGGGCCCTGAGATGTACTCTCGCTCACCTAGAGAACCTCTTTCAGCTCCTTCCTGGTCTGTCTACAGCGAGTGGATGAACAATTGAGAGAGCTCATTCTAAAAGGCCTGGGCTGGTCAAGGGGCACCTCTACAGAAGCTGGGGTCACTTATCCTTGGGAAGGAACACGATTGAGACAGAAACCAGTTCTCCCTGAGTTGCCATTCACTAGTGTGGGGTGCTAAGGAGTCCAAGAATCCTAGGAATCTTAGGTGTATTTGCTGAGGTAGGAAAAGTTTCTGAGCTTGATTTAAACCTCCTAAATATTTAGGTATACAGTATGTGAACCTCCATTTTTACTCTTGACAGGGCATTGCAAACATAAACATTAGAGATAAAGACTGTATGTATAAAAATCTCGGCTGGACCCAGTGGTTCACACCTGTAATCCCAGCACTTTGGGAGGCCGAGACAGGTGGATCACCTGAGGTCAGGAGTTGGAGACCAGCCGGGCCAACGTGGCGAAATGCCGTCTCTATTAAAAATATAAAAAAAATTAGCCAGGCCTGGTGGCAGGCGCCTGTAATCCCAGCTGAGGCAAAAGAATCGCTTGAACCTGAGAGGCAGAGGTTGCAGTGAGCTGAGAACACGCCATTGCACTCCAGCCTGGGTGACAAGAGTGAAACTCCATCTCAAAAAACAAAAAACAAGAACAACAACAACAACAAATCTCTGGGTGTTTTTTCTGTATATTTATGTAAAAATTGTATTTGGAATCTCTGCATTAGAATTCTGAGATATCAGTAATAAAATCAGCAATTTCTTTGAATGGCATATATTGGCTATTTATCAGGGAGTAAAAGTAAAACAAACTTTGATAATAAATTGCCTATAACAGAATTTGCAAAAGAAAAAGAAAAAGATGAGTGTGACAGTTATTAAAGCTATCAGCTAATATTCTGCTTCTCCTTCCAGGAATGGTAGGGCTGTACTCACCTGTCTTTGGTATTAGGGTGGCTGTATGGCTAGTTTATTTTTGCCAATCTGTGGTTTAGACTCTAACAGCTTTACAAGGCATAATTCATCTATCATAAAGCTCACTTTTAAAAAGTTCATAAAAATATTCAGGAGTGACATAAATAAATATCAACAATGGTCTGGATGTAATGCTGTTAGGATAAATAGTAATTGAGATAACTGTAAAGTTGTTTCTATGGCTATTTTATTTCTGATATAATTTGCTGTTGAATCTAGAATTATTTTATTTTGTAACTTTTCTTTCTGTATTTCCCAGCTTTGAGGTAAAACTGATTAATAAAAATTATAAATATTCACAGCATACCTTGTGATATTTTAATGTATGTATACATTGTGAAGTAATTATAATCAGGCTAATTAACATATCCATCACCTCACATAATTAACTTTTGTGTGGGTTGTGTGGTGGGAACACGTAAGATCTACTCTCTTACCAAATTTCAAATGTACAATGAAGTATTATTAACTATGGCCACCATGCTGTATATTAGCTCTCTAGAATTTATTCATCCTGACAGAAACTTTGTACTATTTGACTAATACCTCCCCATTCCCCTCACTCCCAACCCCTGGCAACCACCATTCTACTCTCTGCTTCCGAGTTCAACATTTTTAGATTTTACATATAAGACTGAAAAAATATTCCTTTGTATGCATACATACCACATTTTCTTTATCCATTCCTCCATTAGTGGACATTTAGGTTGATCCATATCATGGCTATTGTGAATAATGATGCAATGACCATGGAAGTGTAGATATCCCTTCAAGATACCTATTTCAGTTCCTTTCAAGGAAATTCTGGGTCATATGGTAGTTTTTAAAATTTTTTGAGGAGCCTCCATACTGTATTTTATTTATTTATTTATTTATTTATTTATTTTTTGAGACAGAGTCTCGCTCTGCCGCCCAGGCTGGAGTGCAATGGCCGGATCTCAGCTCACTGCAAGCCCCGCCTCCTGGGTTTAGGCCATTCTCCTGTCTCAGCCTCCCAAGTAGCTGGGACTACAGGCGCCCGCCACCTCACCCGGCTAGTTTTTTGTATTTTTTAGTAGAGACGGGGTTTCACCGTGTTAGCCAGGATGGTCTCGATCTCCTGACCTCGTGATCCGCCCGTCTCGGCCTCCCAAAGTCCTTGGATTACAGGCTTGAGCCACCGTGCCCGGCCCATACTGTATTTTATAATGGCTATACCATTGTGCCCTCCCACCAAAAATGTACACGGGTTCCCTTGTCTTTAAATCCTCACCAGAGATTGCTATCTTTTTGATAATAGCCATTCTAACAGGTGTAAAACGATACGTCATTTTGGTTTTAAACTGTATTTTTCTGATTATTAGTCATGTTGAACATTTTTTCATGCACCTGTTGGCCATTTCTATGTCATGTATATTCAAGCCCTTTGCCCATTTTTGACCTGGTTATTTGTTTTCTTGCCATTGAACAGAGTTCCTTAAAAATTTTGGATATTAATCCCTTAACAGACGCAGGATTTGCAAATATTTTCACCCATTCCATATTGTTTTCATTGCTGTGCAGAAGCTTTTAGTTTGATGCAATCTTTGTCTATTTTTACTCTCGTTGCCTGTGTTCATTTTGAGATCATGTACAAAAATAATTGTCAAGACTATTGTTAAGAAGTATTTCCTGTGTTTTCTTCTAATTGTTTCACAGTTTCAGGTTCTAGATTTAAGGCTTTAATCCATTTTGAGCTGATTTTTGTATATGGTGTGAGGAATAAGTTAAATTTCATTCTTTTGGATGTGTATATCCAGTTTTAATATCACTATTTATAGAAGAAAGTGTGTTTTTCCCATTGTATGTCCTTGAAAACTTTGTCAAAGATATACCGTAAATCACAGATTTCTTGATTCTCTGTTCTGTTCCATTGGTCTATATACTTCTTTTTATGCCAGTATTTTGAAGTCAAGTAGTATAACGCCTCCAGCTTTGTTTTTAATTTTTTAATTTTTTTTTTTTTTTTTACTTTAAGTTCTGGGATACATGTGCACAATGTGCAGGTTTGTTACATAGGAATACACGTGCCATGATAGTTTGCTGCACCTATCAACCCATCACCTACGTTTTAAGTCCCGCATGCATTAGCTATTTGTCCTGATGTTCTCCCTTCCCTCACCAGCCACCCTTCCGACAGGCCCTGGTGTGTTGTTCCCCTCCTCGTGTCCATGTGTTCTCACTGTTCAACTCCCACTTATGAGTGAGAACATGTGGTGTTTGGTTTTCTGTTTGTGTTAGTTTGCTGAGGATGATGGCTTCCAGCTTCATTCATGTCCCCGCAAAGAACATCATCTCATTCCTTTTTATGGCTGCATAGTACTCTGTGGTGTATATGTACCACATTTTCTTTATCCAGTCTATCACTGATGGGTATCTGGGTTGGTTCCATGTGTTTGCTATTGTGAATAGTGCTGCAATATGTGTGCATGTATCTTTATAACAGAATGATTTATATTTCTTTGGGTATACACCCAGTAATGGGATTGCTGGGTCAAATGGTATTTCTGGTTCTAGGTCCTTGAGGAATTGCCACACTGTCTTCCACAAAGGTTGAACTAATTTACCTTCCCACCAACAGTGTAAAAGTGTTCCTATTTCTCCACAGCCTCGCTAGCTTCTGTTGTTTCTTGACTTTTTAATAACTGCCATTCTGACTGGCGTGAGACGGTATCTCATCGTGGTTTTGATTTGCATTTCTCTAATGACCAGTGATGTTGAGCTTTTATTCATATGTTTTTGGCCACATCAATGTCTTCTTTTGAGAAGTGTCTGTTCATATCTTTTGCCCACTTTTTGATGGGTTGTCTTTTTCATGTAAATTTCTTTGAGTTCCTTGTAAATTCTGGATATTAGACCTTTGTTGGATAGGAAGATTGCAAAATGGATGAAGATTTTCACCCATTCTGTAGGCTGCCTGTTCACTCTGATGATAGTTTCTTTTGCTGTGCAGAGGGTCTTCAGTTTAATTAGATCCCATCAGATCCCATTTGTCAATTTTAGTTTTTGTTGTAACTAACTGCTTTTGGCAATTTCATCATAAAATCTTAGCCGATGCCTATGTCTTGAATGGTATTGCCTAGGTTTTCTTCTAGGGATTTTATGGTTTTGGGTTTCACATTTAAGTCTTAGATCCATCCTGAGTTAATTTTTGTATAAGGTGTAAGGGCCAGCCAGTCTTCCCAGCACCATTTACTAAATACGGACTCTCTCCCCATTGCTTGTTTTTGTCTGGTTTTTTGAAAATCAGATGGTTGTAGATGTATGGCTTTATTTCTGAGGTCTCTATTCTGTTCCATTGGTCTACATGTCTGTTTTGGTACCAGTATCATGCTGTTTTGGTTACTGTAGCCTTTTCGTGTAGTTAGAAGTCAGGTAGTGTGATGTCTCTAGCTTTGTTCTTTTTGCTTAGGATTGTCTTGGCTATACGGGTGCCTTTTTGGTTCCATATAAATTTTAAAGTAGTTTTTTTTTCTTTTTTCTAATTTTGTGAAGAATGTCAATGGTAGTTTGATGGGAATAGCATTCAATCTGCAAATTACTTTGGGCAGTATGGCCATTTTCACGATATTGATTCTTCCTATCCATGAGGATGGAATGTTTTTTCCATTTGTTTGTGTCCTCTCTTATTTGCTTGAACAGTGGTTTGTAGTTCTCCTTGCAAAGGTCCTTCATGTCTGATATGGTTTGGTGCTGTGTCTCCAGCCAAATCTCATCTTGTAGCTCCCATAATTCACACATGCTGGGGGAGGGAGCCGGTGGGTGATGACTGAATTATGGTGGTGAGTCTCTCCTGTGCTGTTCTTGCGGTACTGAATGGGTCTCACAAGATCTGATGTGTTTTAAAATGGGAGTTGCCCTGCACAAGCTCTCTTTTTGCCTGCTGCCATCCACGTAAGATGCGACTTGCTCCTCCTTGCCTTCCACCAAGATTGTGAGGCCTGCACAGCTATGTGGAACTGTAAGTCCAGTAAACCTCTTTCTTTTGTGAATTGCTCAGTCTGGAGTATGTCTTTATCAAGCAGTGTGAAAATGGACTAATGAAGTAAATTGGTACTAGTAGAGTGAGGCATTGCTGAAAAGATACCTGAAAATATGGAAGCAACATTGGAACTGGGTGATAGGCAGAGGCTGGAGCAGTTTGGAGGGCTCAGAAGAAGATAGAAATATGTGGGAAAGTTTGGAACTTCCTAGAGACTTCTGAATGGCTTTGACAAAAATGCTGATAGTGATATGAACAATAAGGTCCAGGCTGAGGTGGTCTCAGATGGAGATGAAGAACTTGTTGGGAACTGGAGCAAAGGTGGCTCTTGTTATGTTTCAGCAAAGAGACTGGTGGCATTTTGCCCCTGCCCAGGAGATTTGTGGAACTTGAAACAGGAGGGAGATGATTTAGGATCTGGCAGAAGAAATTTCTAAGCAACAAAACATTCAAAAGGTGACTTGGGTGCTGTTAAAAGGATTCAGTTTTAAAAGGGAAACAGAGCATAAAAGTTTGGAAAATTTGCAGCCAGACAATGCAATAGAAAAGAAAATCACATTTTCTGAGGCAAAATTCAAGCTGACTGCAGAAATCTGTGTAAGTAATGAGGAGCTGAATGTTAATTCCCAAGACAATAGGGAAAATGTCTTCAGGGCATTTCAGAGGTCTTCACAGCAGCCCTTCCCATCACAGGCCCAGACGGCTAGGGGGAACAGATGGTTTTGTGGGCCCAGACCAGGACGGCCCTGCTCTGTGCAGCCTAGGGACTCAGAACACTGTGTTCCAGCTGCTCCAGCCATGGATGAAAGGGACCAGGGTACAGCTCAGGCTGTTGATTCAGAGGGTGGAAGTCCCAATTCTTGTCAGCTTCTACGTGGTATTGGATCTGTTAAGTGCACAGATGTCAAGAATCGAGGTTTGGGAACCTCCAACTAGATTTCAGAAGATGTATGAAAATGCCTGGATGCCCCAGAAGAAGTTTGCTGCAGGGGTGGGGCCCTCATGGAGAACCTCTGCTAGGGCAGTGCAGAAGGGAAATGTGGGGTCGGAGATGCCATGCACAGTCCCTATTGTGAGAGTGCCTAGTGGAGCAGTGAGAAGAGGGCCACCATCCTTCAGCCGCCAGAATGGTAGATCCATGGAGAGCTTACACTATGTGCCTGAAAAAGCCAAAGACATTAAATGCCAGCCTGTGAAAACAACTGGGAGAGAGGCTACACCCTGCAAAGTCACAGGGGTGGAGCTGCCCAAGAATATGGGAACCTACCTATGGCATCAGCATGACCTGGATGTGAGACATGGAGTCAAAGGAGATCAGTTTGGAGATTTAACTGCCCTGCTGGATACTGGACTTGCATGGGGCCTGTAACTCCTTTGTTTTGGCCAATTTCTCCCGTTTGGAGAGGCTGTATTTATTCAATGCCTGTAACCCTATTGTATCTAGCAAGTAACTAACTTGCTTTTGATTTTACAGGCTCACAGGTGGAGGGATTTGCCTTGTCTCAGAGGAGACTTCGGACTGTGGACATTTCAGTTAATGGCAAAATGAGCTGAGACTTTGGGCCACTGTTGGGAAGGCATGATTGGTTTTGAAATGTGTAGATATGAGATACGAGAAGGACCAGGGGCAGAATGATATGGTCTGGTTCTGTGTCCCTGCCCAAATGTCATCTTGTATCTCCCATAATTTCCACGTATTGTGGGAGGGACACAGCGGGAGATGATTGAATTATGGGGCAGGTCTCTCCCATACTGTTCTCATGATAGTGAATGTGTCACATGAGATCTGATGGTTTTAAAAATGGGACATATCCTGCACAAGCTCTCTCTTTGCCTGCTGCCATCCATATAAGATGTGACTTGCTCCTCCTTGCCTTCCACCATGATTGTGAGACCTCTCCACCCACATGGAACCATAAGTCCAATAAACCTCTTTCTTTTGTTAATTGCCCAGTCCTGGGTATGTCTTTGTCAGCAGTGTGAAAAGAGACTAATACGACAACCCCCATTAGCCGTATTCCTAGATATTTTATTCTTTTTGTGTAGAATAAAGGAACTGGATTCATTTTTGAAGAGTTTTTTGTTTCTCTATCTCCTTCAGTTCTACTCTGATCTTAGTTATTTCTAGTCTTCTGTTAGCTTTTGGATTTGTTTGCTCTTGTTTCTCTAGGTCTTTTGTGATGTTACGGGGTTGATATGAGATCATTCTAGCTTTCTGATGTGGGCATTTAGTGCTATAAATTTCCCTCTTAATACTGCTTTAGCTACAGCTCAGTGATTCTAGTACATTGTCTCTTTGTTCTCATTGGTTTCAAAGAACTTCTTGATTTGTGCCTTAATTTCATTATTTACCCAGGAGTCATTCAGGAGCAGGTTGTCCAATTTCCGTGTGGTTTGGTCGTTTTCAGTGAGTCTCTTAATCCTGAGTTCCAATTTAATTGCATTGTGGTCTGAGAGACTATTACTATTTCAGTTTTTATGCATTTGCTAAGGAGTGTTTTACTTCCAAATATGTGGTCGATTTTAGAGTAAGTCCCATATGGCACTGAGGAGAACGTATATTTAGTTGTTTGGTGGTGGAGAGTTCTGTAGAAATACATTAGGTCCACTTGATCCAGAGCTAAGATCAAGTCCTGAATATCCTTGTTAATTTTCTGTCTCGTTGGTCAAATATTGACAGTGCGGTGTTAATGCCTCACACTATTGTGTGGGAGTCTAAATCTCTTTGTAGGTCTCTAAGAACTTATTTTATGAATCTGGGTGCCCCTATATTGGGTGTATATATACATATTTAGGATAGTTAGCTCTTCTTGTTGAACTGATTCCTTTACTATTATGTAATGCTCTTCATCTTTTAAAATCTCTGTTGGTTTGAAGTCTGTTTTGTCAGAGACTAGGATTGCAACCCCTGCTATTTTGCTTTCCATTTGCTTGGTAAATTTTCCTCCATCCCTTTATTTTGAGCCTATGCGTGTCTTTGCATGTGAGATGAATCTCTTGAATGCAGCACACCGATGGGTCTTGACTCTATCCAATTTGCTAGTCTGTGTCTTTTAATTGGGGCATTTTGCCCATTTACATTTAAGGTTTTTTTTTTTTTTTTTTGAGACGGAGTCTCGCTCAGTCTCCCAGGCTGGAGTGCAGTGGCACGATCTCGGCTCACTGCAAGCTCCGCCTCCCAGGTTCACGCCATTCTCCTGCCTCAGCCTCCCAAGCAGCTGGGACTCCAGGCGCCCGCCGCCATGCCTGGCTAATTTTTTGTATTTTTAGTAGAGATGGGGTTTCACCGTGTTAGCCAGGATGGTCTCAATCTCCTGACCTCGTGATCCGCCCACTTCAGCCTCCCAAAGTGCTGGGATTACAGGCGTGAGCCACCACGCCTGGCCGAGGTTAATATTGTTATGTGTGAACTGGATCCTGTCATCATGATGCTAGCTGGTTATTTTACACACTGGTTGACGCAGTTTCTTCATCATGTCATTGGTCTTTATATTTTGTGTGTTTTTGCAGTGGCTGGTACTGGTTTTTCCTTTCTGATTATGACACTTTCCTATACAAAGTTTTTGCTCTCAGAAAAGAAATAATTTAGCCAAGCATTTGTATTATTGCTAGAGCTACAGTAACAAAGTCCCACAAACTGGATGCCTGAAATAACAGAATTTTATTGTCTCATAGTTCTGGAGGCAAACGCCTGAGATAAGGTATTGACAGGATTGGTCTTCTGAGGAATGAGGAAAAATGTATTCAATGCCTCTCCCCTAATTTCTGGTGGTTATCTGGCAATCTTTGCCATTTCTTGGCTTACAGAAGCATCATATTAAACTCTGCCTTTATCTTCACATGGCATTCTCCTTGAGTCTGTATTCAAATTTCCCCCTTTTATCAGAACACCAGTAATACTGTATTAGAACCCACCCTATTGAAATATGATCTCATCTTAACTAACTACAACTGCAACAACCTCATTCCCAAATAAGATCACATTTTGAAGTCTTGGGGGTTAAGACTTCAACACAAGTTTTGGGAGGGACACATATCAATCCTTAATAGTATTCAAAGGTCTCCGTAAGCCTTCCTACTTACCTTTTCAGCTTTATCCCTCAACTTGCTTCTTTATTTTATATCCGAGGAAGTGTAGACAACAAGAAGCCCCGCCCTTTTATGAACTATTACAATACTTTTCCATTTCTGTGTATTACTTCTCCTCTAATTCTTTTGTATCCATTTACCAAATCCTAAACATTCTTCAAAGTCAAGCTTAAATGATCCTTCTTCCATAATGATAAACACAAATTTCCTATGTAAAAACAACTTCTCTCTTTTTTGCCTCCCTGAGTACATTATCTACACCTGTCTTCTGCAATTTAGCATGCCTTAACTTGTGTTGTACATGGCTTACCTAGTTTATTACTTACCAGACAGTAAGTCCTTTATAAGAATGAGGTACACATTTGACTCATCTTTTACTTCCCACAGTTCTTTTCATAGTACTTTAGAATATTTATTGAACAATATTTATTCTATATTTATGAATATCATAGAAATTACAGTTTAAAATCTTGACACTGGTTATTTCATGTTTTTTGATTGCAGAAAAAAATTCTTAATGGACACTTTTGTTGTTGTTGTTGAGACAGGTCTTGCCTTGTCACCCAGGCTGGAGAGCAGTGGCATGAGCACGGCTCACTGCAGCCTCGACCTCCTGGGGCCAAGCAATGCTCCTACTTCAGCCTCCTGAGTAGCTGGGACCGCAGGCATGTGCCACCACACCTGGCTAATTTTTAAACATTTTTTGAAGAGATGGGGAATCTCTGTGTTGCCCAGGCTGGTCTCAAACTCCTGGGGTCAAGTGATCGTCCTGCTTTGGCTTCCCAAAGTGCTGGGATTACAGGTGTGGGCCACCGTGCCTGGCTGATGGTTTAATCTTTAATATATAGTATGAAAATAAACAAATGCTTCCCAACCAATACATAGTTTCAGACCCTAATCCTGACCCTATCTAACCAATTAGATAATTTGAAATTACCAATATCCTGTGAACGCTCATTAAATAATCCTATATTTTTTCATACAATCTTGTTTTTAGAAGTTCTAATGAAACAGAAAGCAGCTTCATTTCATTCATTGTTACAGTTGATTCAATATTTATAAATTCCACTCAAGGTAGTTCAAACTTACTGTTTAAAAGGTAGAGAATTTCAGAAAATTTAAAACTGAGAAACAGTACCAAAACCATACAAAGGTTTGAGAGATTTGGGCTGGAATTTATTTCCTAAGAAGTAGGGGTGCTTTGCCTGTTCTCTTTTTAGAAGAAGTGAATTCTATATATTACATGTTCCTTTGCCTTCATATACATGTATACTGATATTCAAATGTGGCACAATTTTAGATAATAACTATAAAATAAACCTTCAGAAATTAGTCATTAAGAATGTGTCAAGGTACTTCTTCTATACAACTTTTTTAATGAATATCATTAAGAATTTATACATTCTAAACAAGCACTTTAAATAAATTTTGGTATTTACTAACTTAAGTATTCAAGAACCTGGTTTGAAGAGTCCAACAGACTGAAAGTCTGCTTTTCAAGAGTACTATGATCGTCTATCAATGGAGAGATTTTCGTATTTCTATATTCTAACAGTTCACGATCCTTGCTTGATGTCAGTAATTCATTATCAACTATACCAATAGTTGCATCTTCCACCAGAATATTTGCTTGATATGCTCCAACCGGAATTTCAGGCAATCCAATGTAGTCATGATCTGCCACTACTGATCCTTGCAAGAGATAAAGACTTTCTGAAAGAAGAAAAATCATACATTTGACTTTTAGAATTATAATTAAGCATACTTTTTAATTAAACAATTTTAAGTGATGAATAAAATCCCAAGTAATAAAAATTAACTATCAAGATTAACTTCTAGGGAGTTCTATGGTCTACTAAATAAATATGAATGTCAAAGAATAAAAAAAAAATGACACATACATTTGACAGTTCATACATAAAAAATGCAGGAAAGGTCAAGGATTTTAAAACAGCCATTTTTCTATTCCCTCGACCTGTCTTTGGTAGATATGTATGTATGGGGAACACGGGATAGGAGTGAGAATTATGGTATAGATTAAAAATAAAATTATAAGGCTGTGCACAGTGCCTGACGCCTGTAATCTCAGCACTCCAAAGCCAAAGCCAGTGGATTGCTTAAACCCAGGAGTTCAAGATCAGCCTGGCCAACATGGCGGGGGGGAAAAAAAAAAAAAAAAACACTCGTCTCTACAAAAAATACAAAAAAAAATAGCAAGGTGTGGTTGAGGGTGTCTGTGGTCCTAGCTACTTAGGAGGCTGAGGTGGAAGGATCACTTGAGCCTGGGAGATTGAGGTTGCAGTGAGCCATGATGGCACCACTGCACTCCAGCATGGGTGACAGACTAAGACCCTATCTCAAAAAAAAAAAAAAAAATTATAAAACTATTTTTGATAATGTTATCCTTAATATGCTTCTGTAAAGTATTTCTGGGTGAATTAATAGGGTCATAAAATTATTTTAACAAATATAATTATTAAATCCTTGCATTTACAACTTAACATAACTTTCCAATCTTTATAAAACCCGTATCAGAAAAATAATATCAAATTGTTACAGTATGAAGTTAAAAACAACATGCCAACTCAGGTTTATGTGATAATGTGTAAGAAAGTAGGCTGCAATGGAGTAGCGTAAAAAGCTTAGCTTATTTAAATCTAATTTGATACCAAAATTCTTAGGAACTTTTAAGGCCTACCTAAGCCATACTGAAGTGCTGACAGGGAGTCTTCCTTGTCAGTCTTTTATTGTACGTTGAGCAAATATATCATCACCATCAAGAAAAAAATATTTAAAATGAATGTTAAACTGATGGCAAATCTTCTATATACATACTAATATGTATAAAAGGATTCCTCCCTATCTGATATTTCAATTCATTACTATAAGAAACTCTTTTACCAAAGTTGATTAACTTCCTGGTCCCCTGCCTTCTCTTTCTAAATGTTCCCCCAAAACATCAGAATATAGATATAGATATATTTATCTTTATTTACTTATCATTCATTCATTCATTCATAGTCTTGCTCTGTCACCAAGGCTGGAGTGCAATAGCACGATCACAGCTCACTGCATCATTGACCTTCTGGGCTCAAGTGATACTCTCACCTCAGCCTCCCGAGTAGCTGAGACTATAGGCACATGGCACCATGCCTGGCTAATTGTGTTGCCTAGGTTGGTCTCCTGAAGATGTTAATGGGTTAAGGAGCTCTCAAATTTTAAGATCAAAAAAGCGAAAGGAAGATTAAATGCCTGTTTAGATTAGAGACCAATGTGTCAGAACAGATGAATTTGGTAGTATATAAGTGTCTCAGAACAGATGAATTTGCCAGTATTTTTGAAAATCAATCCTACTCTACTCATTCTCATAACATTATTACAAATAGCTCACTGAACCTATTTCAACCCCAGAAGTTCATGCATTTAACAACTTTCAATTTATAAACTTTAATAGATCACACAAAGCTATTCTCTCTACCAAAAGATGGCATAAGTGGGCTTGGGCTTGTATGGTCATTTATTCTGCCCATAATTCTGAAAGACAAAAAAAAAAAAAAATCATGTGGCTGGGCAGTGGCTCATGCCTGTAATCCCAGCACTTTGGGAAGCTGATGTGGGTAGATCACTTGAGGTCACGAGTTAGAGACCAACCTGGCTAACACGGCGAAACCCCGTCTCTACTAAAAATACAAAAACAGGCATGGTGGCATGTGCCTGTAAACCCAGTTACTTGGGAGGCTTAGGTGAATTGCTTGAACCCAGGAGGTGGAGATGGCAGTAAGGTGAGATTGCACCACTGCACTCCAGCCTAGGCGACAGAGCGAGACTCTCTCTCAATAACAACAAAAACTATGCAACACATGAGATGTGCTATACCCAATAGCAGCAAGAGGGAAGAAAACATGATCAATAAAATTGAAACACTTTCAGAGTATGTTGCTAGAGGTTTAACATCAAAGTTCGCAACTACCCTACTGTTAATACTAGAAAAGGCTAGGAAGTAGTTTATAAGAGAACTTTAAAAGGTTAGGTAGGGTAAAAGTGTTGCTGATGAAATTTTCTACTAAGTCATGGAAAATTCCATAGGTTCAAGGCCTGTACACTCCTGCAAAGTTATCAGTGATGGCAGATACCATAGGCATTAAAGAAATGTCCAAAGACTCTTTCAGAGGATTAACTGGGAGGTTTTCTGTCTGTAAAAGTTTTTCCATACAGATGAAGTAGGACTACTTTAGAAAAATATGTCTAGTAAACATATGTCAATAGGGAAAACATATGCCTAGATGTAAAGCTCTTAGAAATTATCATTTTAATTTGCTGAAATGGATTCAGAGACCTTGAACTTGAGTACCTCCTAGTTACACTGGTTAGAAACAAATGGACATTAACAACCTCACTTGATTTTAAGAGGAGAGCTTTTGTATGTAAGTAAAGTAAGACACACACACACACACACACACACACACACTTTTTCTTGTAAAAAAATTAATCTTTAAAGTAACTTTTTGTAATAAAACTGTAGAGAACAAGGACTACACTCAGCAAATTCTACATAAATCACTTTATACACAATAGAAAACTACTCTGAATATGTCAAAGGCCTGTTTGTTTAGAAAAAAAATTCTCATTCATTTGCAAGGTTAAATATTTTTCAACTCCTACTATGGTCTAAATCTACTGGAGCTAAGAGAAATGCTCTTTAATTTCAATAAAGATAATCAGAAAAGAGACTCTTGGGGCCTTACATGTTGAACAAATAATATTTTGGATACACTGGGTTATATAAATTATTAAGGTTATTTTCACTTATTTCTGTACTTTTCAAAATGTGGCTACTAGAAAATTTTAAATTACATAGCTCTTGTATTATTATTCATCTGTTGGACAACACTAATCTAAAACAATCCTGAGTTAGGGATATAGAAAAGAACATGATTAAACTTTTTGCCCTCAAAACACAGAGGTGGGGAGTAAACAAACATATCATATTAAAGATCTTTTCCAGTCAGTTACATTACATAATACATTTCACTAAGTATTTTTTCTCATTCTATTAATTTAGTTATGATTATGATATCTGTTTGATGAAAGTATCGTCACAGTTTTGACAAGACTGAATGAGTGAGTCTTTAGTTTCTTTGAAATTAAAATCTTTTCAAGATATTTCAGGAAGGTGTTAATCAGCAGTTTTGATACTCATTTTTATCATAGGGTTTTTTTTTTTTTTTTTTAAAAGATGGGGCCTCAGCCAGGCGTCGTGGCTCATGCCTGTAATCTCAGCACTTTGGGAGGCCGAGGCAGGCAGATCACCTGAGGTCAGGAGTTCAAGACCAGCCTGGCCAACATGGGGAAACCCCGTCTCTACTAAAAATACAAATATTAGCTGGGTGTGGGTGCCTGTAATCCCAGCTACTTGGGAGGCCGAGGCAGGAGAATCGCTTGAACCCAGGAGGCAGAGGTTGCAGAGAGTTGAACAACAAGAGTTGAACTCCATCTCAAAAAAAAAAAAAAAGATGGGGTCTCACTTTGTCACTCAGGCTAGAGTGCAGTGGTGGTGCAATCTTGGCTCACTGCAGCTCAGTCTCCCAGGCTCAAGTGATCCTCTGCCTCAGCCCCCTAAGTAGCTAAGATTAAAGGTGCGTATCACCATGCCCAGCTAATTTTCGTATATTTTTGTACGGACGGGGTTTTACTATATTGCCCAGGCTGGTCTCGAACTCCTGAGCTCAGGCAATCCCACCTCGGCCTCTCAAAATGCTGGGATTACAGGCATGAGCCACTGCACCCAGCCTTAATGTTGTTTTAAGGAGTAAAAATAATAGATTAAAAAATCAATTTTTAAATTTCCCTAAGGAGAAAAATAAATAAAAATTACAGCTTCAAAAAAGTCTGATTTGGATTAATTTATTTCTTCAATCAGAAAAAAAAGATAAAGGTTTCAGACTACTTTTCTTATTTTAAAGAGAAGTGACTAAACTACTCCTATATATGGTCTGATAATCCTCAAACTATTAGAATATGCTGCCATAGTAGTATATCCTTTCCCAAGACAAAATAATAACTATAACTTGATACTACATCACTGTCATTATAACAACTAATACTGTCAACAGAGAACTGAATAACTGTTGGTTTAGAAATTATATAACTGGACTGGGCACAATGGCTCACATCTGTAATTCCAACACTCTTGGATGTCTAGGTGGGAGGACTGCTTGAGCCCAGAAGTTTGAGACCAACCTGGGCAACATAGTAAGACCCTGTCTCTATAAAAAATAAAAAAATCAGCCATGCATGGTGACGCATGCATGTATTCCAAGCTACTTGGTAGGCTGATGTGGGAAGATTGCTTGAGCCCAGGAAGTCAAGGTTGCAGTGAGCTATTATTGTGCAATTGCACTCTAGCACGGGCAACCATGTAAGAACCTGTCTCAAAAAAAAAAAAAAAAAAAGAGAAAGAAAGAAAAAAATGATATTAACTAAGAGGCCAAAGAAAGGCTCTCTGCATAAACTATATTAATAATAACGTCAAGATCATGGACTTGATACTATAGAGACTGTGCTTTGTTTTGTTTCATGAATGCAGATCATAATTGTGGTAGGCAGCATAACAGACCCCTAAAGATGTCAACATACTACTCCTTGGATCCTGTGAATATGTAATCTTACATGGCGAAGGAGAATTTAGGTAGCGATGGAATTAAGGTTGCTAATCAGATGACCTTAAAATAGGGTGATAATCCTGGACTTTTTGGGCAGGCCAAAGGTCAAGGGTCCTCAAATACAGAAGAGGGAGGCAGAAGAGGAGGTTGGAGTAAGGTGATGTAAGAAAAACTCAACCCACTATTGTTGGCTTTGAAGATAGAGGGACCACAAGCCAAGAAATGAAGGTAACCTCTAGAAGCTGGAAAAGACAAGAAAATGGATTCTTTTCTAGAGCATCCAGATAGGAACATAACACTGCCAATACCTTGATTTTAGCCCAGTAAGATCTATGTTGAACTTCTAACCTTCAGAATTGTAAGATAATAAATGTGTGTTGTTTTAAAGCCATTAAATCTGTAGTAATTTGTTACGGCAACAAGAAGAAATTTATATAATAATGAAAATCATTTCACAAATGGGGCTTTCAACTGTGAAGGGAAATCAGGCTAAAACCTTGGGTGAGGCAGACCCAAATATATCACAAACAAAATAAATTCAAAACTATGCAAAATCTACGTCAGATTATTTTTCCTTTCAAAGAGGAGCATTATGATTACAAAAAGACACTACGGTATTTTAAGATTTCTTGTCCAAATAGTCTGAGAAAGCACTTGGCAATGAGCTACACAAAAAAACAAACAGGCCTGCTGAAAATAGCAATGACAAATATTATATAACTAGTACTGAATGTGCTCACTCTACATTTAGTTCTAGATAAGAATGGATAAGAAGTTGGCAACAGAAGTATATCTACTTTAGACAGTCAGTCTTTAATACAGCTATGAAATTTCAAGCCTAGCAAAGAGCAGCAATGACAAATGTGGAAAAATAAATTTATAGTTCTTTTGGCTATAGCATGCCAAAACTTATGTGAAATAAAAATTTCAATGATTATTCAAAATCATTTTGCTTGCTTTAATTCAGCTCAAGGATTCTTTAAAATCAATTTGTGAGGTGATTTTCAAGAAAATCATGGAAAAGATTTTCAAGGAAATATGTAATATTGAGGAAAAAGATGGCAGAAATCACACTTACTTTGAATTTCTACAAATGAGAAAAATGTAAAAAAAGGATCAAGTAATAAGAACCAGATTCTAGGATGACCAGATCAGTAGTTCCTTTGGTTAACAAGAAAAACTAAAACAGATTCATCTATTAGTCTTAAGTTCCTTATGCATACACCAGTAGTCATATTGCAATGTTACTTGTCCTTATATTACTGGAAGAAACTTGTGCAAAGAATTCAAGTATGAGGCAAATATTATACTGCCTCTGTTTAGAGACTGTTCGCAAACAAAGATGAGTTCTGAAATACTGAGTTCTGAAATGTTCAGAAGAAGCACAATATTTGACTTCTTTTCTGAGAAACTCTTTTCACAAAAACAAATTACAAAATGTTGATGGATCCTAGTTTAGCAGAAGTTTAAATGTAAATTTTGTATTAAAGAAGGTTAACACATTAGAAGTGAGCAAATCATGAATGCCAAAGATTAAGGGGAAAACCATGCTAAAGAAGACAGAACAACATGTACTTGTATAACCTTTTTTTCCCTACTTAACTTGCAGAAGAGAGAGATCATTAAAGGTAGCTCAGAACTGAGAAGAGGCACAAGCAATGCAAGCTTTTATCTTCTAACAAAGAGAACGAAAGCACTTGTGAGTTTTCAGGATTAGAACATAGTTCAAGATAAGTTTACTGACTAAACAACTGGGTCTGTCACAAGAAGGGAAGGTACTAAGAGGTTTTAACATGAGAGTTGTACCCCAGATTAGAAGCAGAGTTGAGCTATCATTACTAAGCAGCACACAAGGGTTTTACATCTTAAGAAAAGGCATAGGGTAAGTGTAGGTTATTTGTTGTTGTTACTCTTTTTGTTATTAATATTTGCTAAAGTCTGTCATACAACTTGTTGATATTGTTATAAATATATTTTCCATTAAATGTTACTTATATCCAAATAACATTAATGCTTCATTTGGCTAAGTTACCCATTAACTCCCTCTCAGTTATCCACCTCAGAGAAGCTCTAGGAAGCAGATGCATTAGGACAAAATAAAAGCCTTGATAAAGTGGGGAACATAATCTAAAAGCCATGGCAAAAACATCACTTAACTAGGCTATGAAAGAAAGAGCTACAGAGAACAGGATATCTTGACTGTTCAGAAGCAGTCAAATTTAGGGGCAAGTATAACTTGTTTATAGAGTGCTATCACCTCTTCTTACAGCACCTTATAGCATTCTGAGGATACCCTACTCCGCACCCACACCTGGCCCCCAACCATGATCTAACTAACTACAAAGCAATATTAAAAATTAATGGCATTTTTAAAGTACCCAAATATTTATCTCACAACTGGATTCTGGACAGTATGTTTGCTTCTGGCATTAATGATCGTAGGTGCTGTTTTTCACACCAAAAAGAGGCACGAAGTGACTAACAGAATATTTGTGAGGCCAGGTGCAATGGCACATGCACGCAATCCCAGCACTTTGGGAGGCCGAGGCAGGCAAATCACTTGAGGCCAAGAGTTAAAAACCAGCCTGGCCAACATGGTGAAATCTCATCTCTACCAAAAATACAAAAAATTAGCTGGGCATGGTGGCATGTGCCTATAATCCCAGCTACTCGGGAGGCTGAAGCACGAGAATTGCTTGAACCCAGGAAGCAGAGGTTGTGGAGAGCTGAGATTACATGACCATACTCCAGCCTGGGGGACAGAGTGAGACTCTGTCTCAAAATAAATAAATAAATAAAT
>NW_012118533.1:202539-315739 GCF_000951035.1 Colobus angolensis palliatus
GCGGAGATTGCAGTGAGCCGAGATCGCACCACTGCACTCCAGCTTGGGCAAAAAGAGGGAAACGCCATCTCAAAATAAATAAATAAATAAATAAATAAATAAAAAATAAAAAATAAATCTCACAGGCCTGACAGCTCCAGAAGAGACAATGTAATAAAACAGACTGCCTGGGATAGCTAACAAATTTTATGAAGAAGGGAAAACATAACATAACAAAAGAGGGGAGAAAGGTTTCTGTTATTTTTAACTTTTCTCCTTACCCAAAGCAATAAAAATGTAGAGAAGTGACAGATATTTACCTTGTTCACTGGATTCTCTTATGTAGGGCTTAAGGTGGGACATTTTGATAGGTCTTTTCAATCTAACCCCAGTATTGTCTCTCAGGACAGCACATCCACTTTCTGTAATATAGTCTATGACACAAGGACCAACCCATTCAGACTGAAAACGACCATCCTTCCACCAATTTTTCCTTTGTCTTAAAACTTCATGACCCACTTTTAAATGAAATGGATTTAATTGTTTGGGTTTCTTTTTAACGATGATCTTGCTTTTATTTAGTTCATCCAAATTGTTGTTCTCCATCTACAAGTGTAAAAAGAAAAAGAAGAGATGGAAGAGCTATAATACCTTGAAGGTAAATGCAGACAATGAGAATATTACAACAAAATGGTTACTTGAAATGCTACTAAAAGGTAGGCATGAATTATATTTAATTCTTAAAACAACATTTCCAAGTCAGTATTATTAACCCCTACTTTATATAGAAGGTAAACTAAGATAGGTAAGGAATTTGCCAAAGTCAAACAACTCTAAAGCAGTTAAGACTAAAGATTTGAATCCAGCTCTACTTGATTCCAAAATCCATAGCTTTCTTATTATTGCCTCTCAGCATGTCATAGCTAGTAAACTATTTAATCAAGACAATAAAAACCTGATGGATAAAAAATTATGGCAAGTATGTATGCGTGTCTGTGTACATGCACACATGTATATGCTGAAATTTAAAAAATAAATATAACTTTATAAAGTTTTAGATTACAGTTTTTCTATTGAACAGAATCACCTGGCCCAGTGAAGTTGTCTTATTCTCCATTATTTCATCAGCTTCTTTAATTGCATCTAGAATTTTGGCAAACATACTTGTATTATCACCATCCACATCATGAAGATTATCTGAAGTCTCAGGCATATAAGGATTTCGACTAAACATTTGAAAATACGGTGTATTTTTAGTAGGTTCCTATTTTAAAGAAAATAAATGTCAATTTTATAATAAAACATTTATCTGGCCAATAAATAGTCATAACTCAGAAGTACAGAATTATAAAAAGGCACGTACCAAGTGAGTTACATTGAAGGCAAATGAAACAGCTGATAGGTGATCATCCCAGTTGTTTGGGTGGTCAGCACAGTGTTTGGAGAGAAATGCTTTGATTGTGCTAGGTGTACTTTCCATTGGACTAACAGTTCCAGAGGTGTGAGAAATTACAATCTGCTTTATGCCAAACAATCTGTATAGTTCAATATTGATCTGAAAAATATATAAAACAAAGCTGGCTTTTTAAAATTTGCGTTTTATTTTTCCACTGACTTAAAAAAGCTTCAAAAGAATTAGAATCTTGCGTTTTATTTATTTTTATTATTATTATTATTGTTATTATTTGAGATGGAGTCTCACTCAGTCACCCAGCCTGGAGTGCAGTGGTGCAATCTCAGCTCACTACAACCTCTGCCTCCCAGGTTCAAGCGATTCTTCTGCCTCAGCCTCCTAAGTAGCTGGGACTACAGGCATGCGCCACCACGTCCGGCTAATTTTCATTATTTTTAGTAGAGACAGGGTTTCACCATATTGGCCAGGCTAGTCTTGAACTCCTGACCTTGTGATCCACCTGCCTTGGCCTCCCAAAGTGCTGGGATTACAGGTGTGAGCCACCGTGCCTGGCTGAATCTTGCTTTTTTGTTGACCATAACATTCTATATGAAAACATACACAAAATATGTAAAATTTCATGTATAAAATAGTGGTTACCATTTATTGGGTCTTTACTACATGCTGGTCATCACACTAGACACTTTACATTACTGTCATTAAACCTTACAACAAGTTTTTGAGGTATTATTAATTTCATTTTAAAGGTAAGATGCTAAAGCTTTGAGAGATTAAGTGCCTTGCCAAATACACACATACAACAAGGAAACAGGAGAACAGAACTTAACACTAACTTTAATTTTTTTCTTTTTTTGTGGGGGTAGGCAGTGGGAGACAGGGTCTTGCTCTGTCACACAGGCTGGAGGGCAGCTTCCACCACCTGGACTCAAGCAATCCTCTCACCTCAGCCTGCCTAGCAGCTTGGACTACAGGCATGTGTCACCATGCCCAGCTAATTTTTAAATATTTTGTACAGATGGAGTTTCATCATGTTGCCCAGGCTGGTCTCAAACTCCTGGACTCAAAAAATCCACCTACCTCAGCCTTTCAAAGTTTTGAGGTTATAGGCATGAGCCACTGCATCCAGCCCTCAATTAACTTTTTAATTCAGTAGACAGTGTCTCAAAAACAACCCACTAGGTTGTAAGTTAACATTTAAAAAGCATGTAAAACAGTTATTGGCAATTAATAAGCATTTTATAACTTTTAACTACTATTATTGGTGTTACTATGTGTAGCGCTTAAAAGAAACCAAAATGAGTTTACAAAACTTGTTAACAGTAAGCCTGTTAAATATAAAATAATATTTTTTTCCTACCTCACCCTTCAGACTTTTTTTTCCTTATTATTTTTAGTTGAGTAAACCTTTGGCTCATAAATCTGTCTTTTAAAAAAAGAGTATTTCAGACCAGTAGTATCAGAATAACTAAATAGGCAAAGTTAATACAAGAGCGGAAAGCAACAAAAAGAAAACTACATGTCCCAAACCTCCTTGCAGATAGGGGTGGTCATGTGACATAATTCTAGCCAAAAAGTTGTAAGTAAAAGTTGTTAGGCAAACTCAGCTGGTACTAGTTTTGTTTGCCCAATACTCTCTCCCTTCTTTCTGACTGAAATGTAGGCATTGTGGCATGTGCTCTGGCAGCCATATTGTGAATACAATAGGAGTGACTATCAATCACTCCCAATATATATTGGGATAATATATATAATACATATTATTATATTGGGATAGGGAAAGACAGTCTGTTACTCGGATTGAATACAATTTGTAGCTGATATACATACTAATTCAGGATGCCTATTTTTAATTCAAAAGTAATTAGAAACAAATCCCAGAGAATAGGTGTCATTTGGGTCAGCTTCAACCTGAGTCTTGATCAATGGTTTTAAATGACCCTTGAAAAAGGCTTTAACTTCTTTGCTTCAAAAGGTTGCCTAGAAATGATCCAGGGAATCCATTTGTGAAATGGTATCTTGACATCCTTACCCTATCAGCCCCCCAATCATCAAACCAGATATTCCGTCAGTTCTTACAATTCTAGTTTTCTGTAAGACATTTTAAAAAAATTAATTTTCCTACTGAATATGTTTATTCTCTTTCCTTCAGAGGTTTACAAAAAGTTCTTTGTGCATTTTATTGGAACAATTTAGCAAATACTCTAAGCTAAGCTGTTAGAAACATCTGTATTTTTATTCGACTATACAATAAACCTCCCACATTGTGTATTATGTTATAATCTTTAGCAGTGTTTTCTGTTTCAGAATTTGCTGACAAAAGAGTTCATTCTGTACTATCATCGTTATACTTTGTGTAATAGTGAAGCCATTTTAATCACAGCAAAAAGAACAAGTTTTCCCAATCATATGTCCCTTTTTTGTTTAAGCAATCTCACAAAATAGGCCTGCAAATATTTATTGTTACTTTTTTTCTTTTCTTTTTGAGACTGGGTCTCACTCTGTTACCTAGGCTAGAGTGCATGATCTTGGCTCACTGCAACTTCAACCTCCTGGGCTCAAGCGATCTTCCCATCTCAGCCTCCCGAGTAGCTGGACTAAAAGTGTGCGCCACCACTCCTGGCTAATTTTTGTATTTTTTGTAGAGATGGCATTTCGCCATGTTGCTTAGGCTAGTCTCAAACTCCTAGGCTCAAGCAATCTGCCTGGTAGGATTACAACAAGCATGAGCCACCATGCTTATTATTACTTTTTTTTTTTTTGAGACAGGGTCTCACTGTTACCCAAACTGGAATGCAGTGGTACAATCATAGCTCACTACAGCCTTGACCTCCTGGGCTTAAGCAATCCTTACACCTTAGCCTCCTGAGTTGCTGGGACTATGGGTGTGCAACATTACGTCCAGCTAATTAACTTTTTTTTTTTTTTGTAGAGATGGAGTCTTGCTATATTGCATGGGCTGGTCTTGAACCCATGTTCTCAAGTTATCCTCTCACCTCAGCCTCCCAAAAAGCTGAGGTATGAGCGACCACACTTGGCCCTATTGTTACCTTTAGTAAAATTTTCCAAGTCGTGGTTTGGTTACCAGATGACTTTAAACACGACTGGAAAACCTGCTAGCTAATCATAATGGCTTCATATTATCATTAACAAATACCCTGAAACATTATATGCACTTAGGGTAAGGCTCTTCATTAATAAAAGTGGAAGTGAACCAATATTTCAAAGAGTATTCTCAATAATTCTGAATTTTGATGGCTAATTTCCTATCAGATCTGATAACTGTAGTCTCCCTTTATCTTCAGAGAATATGTTCCAAGGCCCCTAGTGAATGTTTGATACTGCAGATAGTACCATACCCTATCTATACTATGTTTTCCCCTATACATACACACTTATGATAGAGATTAATTTATAAATTAGGCACAGTAAGAGATTAACAACTAAAAATAAAATAGGATGACTGACAATATGCCAACATCATTACTCTTGCACTTTGGGGCCATTCTTAAGTAAAATAAGGGTAACTTGGATACAAACACTACTAACCACGACATTCGATCTGATAACCAAGATAGCTACAAGGTGAGTAATGATGGGGAGGGAGTAGCATATACAATGAGGATATGCTAGACAAAGGGATGATTCACGTCCCATTTGGACAGAGCAGGACAGCATGAGATTTCATCACTACACGCAGAATGGTGTGCAATTAAAAAAATATAAATAGTTTACTTCTGGAATTTTGTATTTAATATTTTTGGACTGCAGTTGACTATAGGAACTGAAACCTCAGAAAGTAAAACTACAGATAAATGAAGACTACTATAGTTAATATTTGTATTCATCTCATTGATGTGTCTAACTAAGAGCTGGAAGTTACGCAGACGTGCCAGCACTATCATTTTCTTGTGGTTGATAGGTATTTGCCTTTTAGTATTATCTGCTTTCACTGCAAAAATCTAAGCTCCCTGGCCATTTTGTGAGTAGTGTGGTGAATGCTAGATGATATCCATATTTTCATTCAACTGGTGAAAGCAAAAGTACGAGTGAGGAAACATGTGGATTCTCACTTTTCTTTCAGGATATCTTCACATAGTATGTGTGACATAGCTGTCTTGTTGATTGAGTCAGGATGCTATTATCAATCTGTATACATTACTAATAAAGCTTCATTTATTTTTTGGATTTAAAAAATATAAATAGAAGTTCCAATAGTCTTCCCCCAGACTGGATTGCCTTACGTACTGCACTGCACAGACCACTGCTATGTCAATCAAGGCAGGCAAGACTACCTTGCCTTCATTTACAAAATGACCACATAAATCTCCTATTATTATGCAGCCAAATTTAATCTTTTTCCATTGAAGTTTATACCACTGTTCCTAGGTTTAGAATGAGACCTCCATTTCTAGAGATTAAAAGTCAAATATATTTTTTCGGTTTCTACTTTAAAAATTAAAATTCTTTAATTTACCTGAAAATTCTTTTGGTATTGGATTCTAAAATCGTATTACAGAAATAATTTTAAACAATTAGCAAACTGTTACCTGTTAATTAATTACATGTTCCTCCTCTACTAGACACATTTGTGACACTAGCTTTATCATTTAAAGCACTGTTACCAAACTTTGTGCCAAGTTGCCCCTTAACATCTGTTGGACACCATGAAAACTACCAGTTTAAGGCAGCTCAGTTTCAACATTAGATCAGGTTACAATTCATTTGATGACATCACATCTTTACAGAACTGTTTTCTTCATCAAATGCTGTGATAAAAAGTAGTTACTATGTAAAAATCAGTGTGAAACAGGAAATGAGGGCGGCAGTGTACAATATGATTCCAAGGTCTGAGAAGGTAAGCAGTGGTCAACAGGTACACATTACTCATTAGCAAGTAATTACGATTAAGAATGAAATAAAAGGGGTGGGTGTGGTGGCTCAGACCAGTAATTCCAGCACTCTGGGAGGTCAAGGCAGGTGGATCATGTGAGTTCAAGAGTTCGAAACCAGCCTGGGCAACATGGTGAAACCTGTCTCTAAAAGAAAAAAGGTACAAAAATTAGCTGGGAGGCTAAGGTGGCAGGATCACTTGAGTCTGGAAAGCAGAGGTTGCATTGAGCCAAGACAGTGCCACAGCACTCCAGGCTGGGTGACAGAATGAGACCCTGTCTCAAAAAAAAAGAACGAAACAAAAATATATTTTCTTTCAATTTATGAGTATTTTAAATTGCTACTAAGTGGTTACAACATAAATACTTATTAAGTTGTTTGGATGGACCTGTGAAGAAAAGAGTTAACCTGACAGTTAACTTTAACATATTAACACAGCAGATCTGTGACTGCTAGTCTTTGAAAGGCCTGCTTACAAGGTTGCACCTTGGCTAATGTCTAGGAGCTTAGGTTTTGGTTATAAGATCAGACACAATCTTTCCTTCTGAGAGTCTGAAATTTTTGTACATGCCAGGTAGAAGGTGCCTATGTGACCAGCCCCCAATAAAAACCCTAGGCACTGAGCCTCTAGTGAGCTTCCCTGTGTTGTCACAACTCTGCTAAAGGAATTAAACATGTCCTGTGTAACTCTACTGGGGAAGGAGACCTTGGAAACTTGTACCTGGTTCTCCCAATGTATCTTTTCTCTTTGCTGAATAAATCTTAGCCATGAATATGACTATATGCTGAGTCCTCCTAGAGAATTATGAAAACTGGGAATAATCCTGGGGTGCCATGATATGTCCTATCTACTTAATAAATATAACTTTAGATATTTCTTTTGGACTGAGCCATCAAAGATGCTTTGAACCAAGTCTGGCTATTTCTGATTTTTCTTAAACACATACCCTGTCAATTACAAAAAGTTTTAACATATGCCTTAAGTCTAGCACTTATTATATTTCCTATAAAAAGTTTTCATATATATTCTCCCGTTTATCCTTTCAGGTTAATTTAACTGGGAAAAGGCCAGGACAAGGGAAAAAGTACCTTTCAATACTGAATAGTCTTATTCATGAACATAATGTATTTTTCCATTTATTTAAGTCTCTCTTTACCTGTCAATCATAATATTATTATTATTATTTATTATTGTTATTATTATTTGAGACAAGGTCTTACTCTGTTGCCCAGGTTGAAGTGCAGTGACACAATCTCAGTTCATTGCAACCTCCGCCTCCCAGGCTCAAGTGATCCTCCTATCTCAGCCTCCCGAGTAGTTGGGACCACAGGTGCATGCCACCACACCTGGCTAACTTTTTGTTTTTCTTTTTGACATGGAGTCTCTCTGTCACCCAGGCTGGAGTGCAATGGTCCGATCTTGGCTCACTGTAACCTCTACTTCCCGGGTTCAAGCGATTCTCCTGCCTCAGCCTCCTGAGTAGCTGTGATTACAGGCTCCTACCACCATGCCCAGCTAAGTTTTGTATTTTTTGTAGAGATAGGGTTTTTGCCCTGTTGCCCAGGGTGGTCTTGAACTCCTGAGCTCAAGTGATCCACCCACTTCAGCCTCCTAAAGTGTTGGGATTATAGGCGTGAGCCACCAGGCCCAATCAATCATGGGTTTTTAATCTAGAAGTAAATAAAGATTATTTGGTCCAACCTCCTCATTTTAACTTGAGGATATCTGAAGATAAGTTTACAATAACCCACAGTAAGTATTAAAATCTTAATCTCCTAATTTCTAGTACAATTATCCTTGTAGTATTTAATATCATACCTCTATACCGACAGCAATTTATCTGAATTTATTAAGCACTCTGTAATATAATGCAGAGGGCACTGGTTCTGGACACTGAAAAGGAGTAAGATATGCTCCCAGACCTAAGTAGTTTATTTGTCTTACCTGTTGAATGAATTCATCTCTTTGGTCCATTATTATTTTCTGAGGAGGTCCATATAAGAAAAATATATTGATAATAGCTTTAGAAACTTCTGATGCTGAAACATCACATAGAGGCAAAATCACAACCCATTTGGTGAACAAATCTGTCATGATTATAGCATATACATGACTTCTGTTGCTTGTATGAAAAGGTCCCATCAGATCAACAGTAACTAAACTCCATGGATTTTCCACCTTGAGAAGGTGCTGTTTCGGTGCTACAATAACTGTATTTTTTGCCACTTGGCAATGCTGACAAGCATATACCTACAAACAGGCACACAATAAAGAAAATACATACAAATGTTAACACTCTACATAATATAAAAGCAGTCTTATAAATCTGAATTTTAAAATGGTTAATAGGTACACTTTATGTTTTGAAGAAGAAACTTCTGGACTGAGAATCACTGGATTAAACCTATTTAGAACAACAAACAAATAAAACAACAACAAACAACTGTAGTTGCCACTACAGCTGACCCTCTAACAACATGGGTTTGGACTGAGAAGTCAGCTTATACATGGCTGTTTTTTTAACTAAACACAAATAAAAAGTAGAGTATTGGTAGGGAGGGATGAGAAACTCAAGGATGCAGAAAGCTGACTTCTTGTATATGCAAGTTTCACAGGACCGATTGATAGACTTCGGTATGAGTAGATTTGGTTACATGAGTGTGGTGCTGGAACCAATCTCTTGCGTATACTGAAGGAAGACTATACGACTAAATGACCATCTTATTGGGTCTTATTCACATGAAACATAAATCTGGTTCATATTGAATACATATTTATTAAATACTTTAAAAGATCTTAAACAAGTTTCCTATAATTTAAAATCAGTATGTAAGTTTACAATAATTTCTATATGCACAAAATGTTTCCTCCTAAAGTTATCATGTTAAGAAGTCTATTCATTAATCTATTCTAACCATATTTACTGAAATATAATTTTATTCATAAAATATGTATAGATGGAGAAATTTCTCTCAATCGTGAGAAAAGAATAAACATAAACAAAACCCATGCTGTCCTGCAGCTTTCATTTAAGTGAGGTGAGACAAGATTAACTGCTCAATTTATGGATGGGTGCCATTTCTCAATACATCTCTGGAATTCCACTCTAGAAACTACTTTCAAACTAGCTTCTGAAGAAAAATTGAAAAGCCATTTAATCACCTTATAGTCACAGTTACTTTTGATCAGAATTTTCATTTTCTGATTTAAACTTATTTGTTGGATTTTATCACAAATAACTTCTGATTATTTCCAAAAATCATATTCATTCTGCAGTGATAACAATCTGACAAAGATTTAACTGAATGTTTGTAAAAAATGCATCACAGGAAAAATATATAAATTATGAAGGTCTTTGGAATACCTGAACAGACCCATAAACTGATAACTCACAAATGATACTTAACTGTTGGTTTAATTCTTTATGCTTGAAATGCCAGTCTTTTTGATGCACTACTACAATTATTAAGGAGATTTCACAGATATACCAAGGAATTCCTACCATTTGGCATACAGTACACTGGAAAGAGTAGGATCAGTTGACTTCTAGCAAGAACCCCAAAATTCCTATAGGTGAATTTTCTATTAGGAGAAGTTGAAGGTCCCAACGGGTCATAAAGTTACAAAACTCAGACTTATTTCATGATCCTCAAAATTTGATTTTGTTATATTTGGTTTTGGATTTCTGTCATATATGACATTCTACCTCAAGATGGAACAAGCACAAAAGATGAGAGCACATACTAGGCCTGACTTACTATGAACATATTCTCCTCTTAAAAAAACCTTGTATGATTGCCATTGAAAAGGTAATGATTTAGTCAAACAAATTCCAGCTCCATTTAAATTCTGCCTACACAAAAAAAATTCAATGATACAAATCTGATTCTAAATAATCTCTTATCTAAATATGGCATTTTCAAGTGTTTAAATGATGCTTCTTTCCTTTTCAAATTATACTTAAGTGATTTAAAAAACCTGTGAAGGGAAATAAAACTCCCTTTAAATGGTTTTTAAATAAAAATAACCATGCCAAAAATACTTAATGAGAGGTGATACCCAGAATAAACCTGGAGAAATAATAAATTGTAAATATCTATCAGAAAGACAGTATTCATAATATTCTAAATACATAAGCCATACCCACTGTTTGACATCATTGGTCACAGATGTCCAATAATAATTGGATTCTACCAGAGTGAGGGTCCTGGATATACCATGATGAGCTCCACTGTCATTTTCATGGCATTCTCTTAAGACTTTCTTCTTTTCCTCTTCTGAAACAATTACCAAACGATTTTGTTTTCTGTCTTTTCCAACATAAAACAGCTTTTTTTCTGGAATAAATGATACCAAAAAGGTAGAACTGTAATTTTTAGAGATGTATGTAGTTTTAAGAGAATCATAGCCTTCTGTTTAAACCATGAAGGCTTTTGTTTTGTTTTACAAAATCTTACTGCATTTAAAACAAAATATTTATTTATAATGATGCTACCACACAAAGGTTCTTAGCTGTTACACCTACTTAGACACTTAGGAAGGGCGGTAGCTGCTATAATTTTGTACCTATCAATATAAACAGAGCCAGCTTGTTCACCAAAGCATGTAATAAGTACGGAAATATGAAATTAGCTCTCTATGGGAGTACTTAAAGTAGGAAGATTTTGCAGGCACCTCCTAAAAATGGAACAGATTAGCAAATAAATTACATACAGAGAAACACCTACCTGGAACAGAATTTTCTAAAATAATGTTTTATCATCACTGCATTTTTGCAAGCAAACAGCTCTCTCTGCTTTTTCTATATCTGAGTAGAAGGTAGGGATGGTGAAGTGGGAAAAACTTTAATCCTCAAGACAATTCTGTTTCCTTAGGAGGACAACTGAGAAGAATCTGCAGCTCGGAAGTAACCAGGGGATGGAGCAAATCACCATCTACCTCTCCAGTGTGAATGGGCTAGCTATTCAAACTCCAAAATACCCCATTCAGCTACTAATATGAGTAAGCAGATTGATGAGTGGAACATTCCTTACTTTTTAGAATTAGAAGATAAGCAATCTAAGAGCAGGAACCTTATCTATGTTATTCTTCAATATATCTCCAAGGCTTAGAATGTGACTGGCACATAGCAGAAACCCAGTTAACATTTGTTACATAAATTATCAAATATATGAATGAATGAATCCTCACTTCAGTTTAAGAGGTAATGGATCTGCCTAATCTTAAGTATAAGGGAGTTATTGGTAGGGATATACACAGGGAGATGCAAACAGGCATTTATTTATTATCTTACAGTTTTATTAACCTGCTTCGGGGTAAGCCTAAGAGACAAAATTAGCATTTATAACACAAAATCCATCTAATTATCTGGTGACTACTTGTTGCTTATCTCACCCCAAACTTCTCTTCCCCTTTACATGGGGAAAAAGAAGGAAAAATTATCATGACCTTCCAAGATAAATATCCCACTGCCTTTCAAATATTTAGTCCATTCAGGAAGATCCAAAGGTCCTAAAATGAATGTGATCCTGAGAATATTTAATGGCAGTGGTGGGGTTGGGGGGACCTGATCACAGAAATATAGTTAATTCTTTCCAGTTTTCATCTTAGTAAACAAACCAGTTAACTTTGTCAACATTTTCCTATTAAGCATCAAAAAAGTTCCTCATCGAAAGTGGCATCAGTGCTGAAAAGTGCACCATTAGAGACCACGAAAGGGTAAAAGCAGAAGTCGTTAATTTAGAAAAATGTTTTGTTTTCTTTCATGGTATCATATTCTGTCTATAATTTAAACCACGCTTTTCATGCTTACTGGCCTTCAGTTAGCTTGAGTGTAATTTTTATTTTGCTTTTGATTGAGTGGCATCATCAATTCAACTGGTAATTGTTTAGCAACAACCAACTACTACAGAAGTTCTCAAATTTCCACAAAGAAGAATGTGGGGAAGAATCAATAATCAAAATTTTGAACGTTAATTTTACCTTTGAAGATAAATTTTTTTGCTGCTCTTCTTATACCACTTCGCTCACTTGGCAGTGTAGTTGGATGATATTCACCAGTTCGTTTGTAATATGCAATCTGTTTAAGATGAAGGTCACCATTTTTTCCACTACGGACCATTGTGAACCTAGGTAAAAGGTATTTAAAAAGATAACTTAAATTTTAAGCTAACTGAATTGCTATTTCAGTTAAGACTTCTGTCATATTTCTATTTACATATGAACTGAGAATTCCCAGAATTTATTTGTGAGGGAGATAATTGCAGTACAGGAAAGGAACAGTGATGTATATGAACGAAAATACTCAAATGCTATTTTTGATATACCCCATGACAAATTATCTTGTCTCTTTCCACTTGATAAGAAATGCTGAAAATTTTCCACATACTGAGAAAAAAGGAAATGAACCAGTACACTTCAAAAAGGTTTACTTAAAATTTAATTGCTATCAACTGAAATGTTACTTTCACGGGATGGTAACAAAGGAACATCCTGTCATGTGACATTTAAATAAATAAGTTATAAGAGAAGAAATATAGCTTTATATTATTTCTAAATACATTCATGGTTATTTCTTCTTCTTGCCACCTCAGCCCTAAGGTGGTAACTATGTTTGCTGTTGCTAGTCTCCAGGTGCCATGCTGTTTACTTTGTTACTGTCTGTCTATAGAAAGAAGCTCCATTAAATTTTCTTTAAAATCCCACCAGAATGTCTTCTGTTTCCTGCTAGGATTCTGACACAAATCTTACAATTTTGAAATTACATTAAAAAAAAAGATGTTTACTGACCACTGGAGGATCTAGGGATGAGATTAAAAGAGTATTTACTGGAAAGAGAATGCTGGAACAAAGCAGAACAGACTGTGCCTATCACCATGGCTTAAACAGCTTATCAATTCACTTCCCCTATAATACAGCTCTTTCCAAATGTAAATCCATCTTTCTGATCTATTTTTAACTTCCAGAGAGAGAGTAACAGTACATTTCTTACCTTAGGTTAACACAAAGTGTATGTCAATTTAAAAACAAAGGTTCTGAAATGTTAACACAGTCCCATCATAACCTAAAAAACAAGTTAATTATCTCTATAAAGTATTATAAGACAATTAGTTTGTTCTAAGTTTAATTCACTTCCAATTGATTATTAAATATATGATTTTTTTCATCTAATAGATGGCTGTACCCCAAACCAAACAAATGTAGCCTATCAGTTTCTAAATCATCTCAAAGATAAATGGATGAGATTTAAGACTTTTTATACAAATAAAGTAAATAAGACAAGCCAAGTGGCGCAAGAACGGACAGATACATCACTGTAATTGAACAAAGAGTCCAGAATTATATCCACATATGTAAAGTCAATACATTTACAACAAAGATATCAATACAATGAGGAAAGAGGTGGTCTTTTCAATAAATAATGCTAGACAACTAGATAACTGTACTAGGGGGAAAAATGAACCTTAACCACCTACCTCACATCTTACACAAAAATTAATTCCAGACAAATCATAAACTTAAATGTGAAAGATAAATGACAATGATTCTGGAAGAAAACATAGGAAAAGATCTTTCAAATCTTAGGATAAGCAAAGATTTCTTAAATAAGACACAAAAAACACTATCCTTAAAAGAAAAAAAATTAACAATAGGGCTTTATCAAAATAAAAATGTGTACTCATCAAAGAATCAAAGACACCATTAAGAAAGTGAAAACATAGGACACGCATTGGGATAAGATATCTTTAATACATATATCTAACAAAGGACTCAGACCCAGTGTATGTAAGGAACTTTTAAAAATCAAAAAGAAAAGGACAAAACTAAATTCAAAAAATGGGGGGAAATTTTTACACAGCACTTCATAAAAGAGAATATCCAATGGTCAATAAGCAAGTGAAAATATGCTCAACATCATTATTCCTCAGGGCAATGCAAATAAAACCACAATGACTAAGAACTACACACTACTGAACAGGCTAAAATTAAAAACCAAAGACAACACCAAGTGTTGGTGCAGACAGGTAGCAACTGGAACTTCATACATTGTGGGAGGAAAAAATGTTGCAACCACTTTGGAAAACTGAGTTTCTTCTAAAGCTAAACACAAATTTACCCTAAAGGCTTGGCAATTCTAAGTTTATATTCCAGTGCAATGAGTCTATGACTATCAAAATATGTGTACAAAAATGTTCATAAATATTTTAGAGTCATAATAGCCACTACATGGAAACAGTAAAGGTATCAAGAAGTTTTACCACGTATATACTCTTTTCTGGTCCTGTAGCCACTTCCATTGCTACCAAGTTTCATGTCGCTCTAGGTCAGTGCTTTTCAAATCATCTGTGGTGAAACACTAGTGGTATCCTACTGCCCTCCGATCTGCCACGTAAGACCTCTTGATACCTTTACTTTCCATGTCATCCTCACTATACTCTCTCCTCTGCCAGGATTCCATGGCAAACTTTTACTTCCTAATCAATTTTCAATTCATGAAGCCTTGTGTGATTTCAAGTCGGGAATATAGAACCCGTTTGTCTACCCATCCATTTGCCTGCCTGTCATTCTAGCTCTGCATTAATCACCTTCAACTCTCAAGAAAAAAAAAAAAAGAAACCAAAATCATTTTTAGTTTGTGTCCTCTATTTTCATCTCTATACTACACTGATACACGTTCTTTCAAGTTTAAGGGACAGAAACCTGTCCCTTTTCAGTTTAGATGAAATCAATATACAGACTATACATATTGTAAAATGAATAATATACTATATATAACCTCCTGTTATAGTTTTCCCTTAATAGTTTTTGTAACTATTAATGTCCCAAATCATCTAAGCAATCTAAAAGAAAATCTAGAAATATCCCATCCTAGCCAGCTGGGAGCATGATATCTGTAGGAAGATGAGGTTTATAAAAGGAAGATAAAAATTGTGTATTTCCTCCCTTTTAGAGACCAGTAAAGGTTGCAAAAACTCCTGAAGGGCCTTAAAAAGAAAAGGGGAGAAGCTTCTTCAGGCCTGTAAAAGCCCACAGAAGGAAAAAACCAAATTCTCACACCTTAGAGGAAGTACAGGCCCCAAAACACAGAGGGATGTGGGTAACTGGAACTGGTAGAAAACAAACTAGCCATTGGAAAAAAAAAAAAATATGAGTCTGCATAATACACAGTAGCTTCTGTATTTTGCTCTTATATTAAAAACCTCAGGGGTCCCAAGTTCCTACCATCTCTTGTCTTCCTCCCCCTACCCATTTACCTCCTGGAGAGACCAGAAAATTTTTCTATCTAACGGAAGATGAAGTCTTCAGTATATTAAGTCTATGCCATTAGGACACTGTTGTTTTTTCTATTTATAATGAATATATAAAAACTCCTCAGAAAAGGTCTATTTACTGAAATTAACTTCTCTGCTTTGAAATCTTTAACTTTTCAATAACTGAAAATAGATCGAAATAGAGAAATTTGCTCTCCTCAGAGTAAACCTATAGTACACGGGGACAAGGAGAAAAGGAAACCACTACAAAAATCTTTGGAGACTGAGCTCTTTAAGGTTTTTGGTTTGTTTTTTTCTTACCAAAGTAGTGGGAGAAGACTAACATATAGCTATGTTAGGGAGAGGGACATAAAACTCACTGGGAGAAGACATAAAAACCATAAATTTCCTACAGATTTTCATATTTCACAAATGCTTTCATGAGTATATTATTTTCATTTTTATATGGGTGAGGTGTCTTGGCTCGACAACAGAACTAAGACTTAAAGGCGTGGTTATCTGTCTGACACAGTCACCTTGAAACTTACTTAGACTATTCCTAGCATATTTTTATCTTCCAAATGATTTACTTGACAGAGTGGACACTATAAGACTGCCTCTGGGAATTATCTTCTACTTAGTGGCTAAGGTCTAGACTATTTAGCCTACCCTCTACAACCTGGCAGGACATAACACAGCTTCTTCTCTCACTAGTTTCCTTTGTATACCCATGGCCATAACCCCAACCATTCTCTATACCTTGGTTTATATCATTTCCCCCTAAATGGCATATCCTTCCACCTGATTAAGACTTACCTATCTTTCGAAATCAAGCTCTAGCACCTCAATGAAGCAAGCGTTCCATGATCTCTGAATCTAAAGTGATCTTGACCTCTCCTAATCTTCTTTGTGCCTACTGTAGAACTTCCAAGTTTTACCCTTTTTAATAGTTTTTTGCCTGTTCATCCATATAACCTTGAATTTGCTCATTCAGTTACTGAGCTCTAAAACCCTTATATATACTAGATGACACTAATGCAAAGTTAAATAAGATGAAATCTCTGTCCTCACAGAGCTTTCGGTATGAGAGGAAAAGAGGAGTAAATCAGCATTTACATAGTTTAGAGTGGTGTTATAACAGATGTATGCGAAGAGTACTATCAAAACAGATGTGCAGAGACCCAGATCCACCTGGAGAAGGAGGAAAAGCATTGATTGTGGATGAGGTAGAACCTTGAACTTTATTCCATTGCTACTACCTTACTTCACACTCACCTTCTATCTGACCTTGCCTCCTCTATCTCTAATATAGTCCTTGTCCTCACTGCAGTCACAGAGGTCAAACTAAAACACAAATCTTATCAAAATATTCACTTAACTTGAAATATGCTTTTTGCCATTCCTGATTGTCTTAGTCCATTTGGGAGGCTATAACAAATATACCATAAACTGGATGGCTTATCAACAGAAATTTCTTTCTCACAGTTCTGGAGGCTAGGAAGTACAAGATCAAGATGCCAGCAAATTTACTGTCTACTAAGGGTTCACTTTCTTATGGGCAGCTGTCTTCTCATTGTAACCTCACATGAGGGAAGGGGGAAGGGGTTTCTCTCAGACTCTTTAAAATATAGGCACTAATCCCATTAATGAGAGCTCTGACCCATGATCAAGTCACCTCTCCAAAGTTCTACCTCTTTTTTTTTTTAGACAGAGTTGCGCTCTGTCGCCCAGACTGGAGTGCAGTGGCATGATCTCAGCTTACTGTAACCTCTGCCTCCCCGGCTCAAGCAAATTTCGTTCCATAGCCTCTCGAGTAGCTGGGACTATAGGTGCATGCCACCATGTCCAGCTAATTTTTATATTTTTAGTAGAGATGGGGTTTCACTATGTTGGCCAGGCTGCTCTTGAACTCCTGACCTCAAGTGATCCACCCATCTCAGCCTCCCAAAGTGCTGGGATTACAGGTGTGAGTTACCGCGCCCAGCCCCAAAGTCCAGTCTCTTAATAACCATCAACTTGGTGGTAGGATTTCAACACATGAATTTTGGGAGAATATGACCATTAAGATCATGACACTAATGATATCTAAATACCTCTGCCATTATGCAAAGCTTTATAAGATATGGTTCTTTATCAGTCTCTCCATGTTTTTCTCTTGGCATTCTCAATTCAAAAAATAACCACAATTCTTCAACTATCCCATGCAGTGTGTTCATACCTTTTCATTGATACTTTTGCCTGGAATGAACTTTATTGCTATTTCTCCAGCCCCTGATCATCTTTCAAAACTCTGGCTAGGTGTCATTTCCTACAGAGTGTCTTCTAACCACTCCAACCTGGAATAACTTAACATTTTAAGAATGAGTTGGAGTTACAAGATTAGATTTCTATTCTATAAAGTGTATTGTACACCAATATGGAATAGAGATTGGGGTAGAGACAGGAATACCTGTACCAGTCAGCTAGGAAACTACCGTACAATTAAAGCAAGAAATGAGGAAATTCTGAGCCAAAGCACTGCCAGTATAGATGGATAGATACATTATATAAGAACTGTGACTGACTAGATGTGTGGAGTAAATGCAAAGAAGAATCTGGGATCACTCTGTCTGAAGCTCTGGCTTAGGGAGAAAGATGACAATATTAAGCAGGTTGTTCTTCATGGATAAACTCGGCATGTAAAAAGTAGGTGAAGTTAAGGCAATGGAAGAAGGATCAGATGGAAAGTGTACAGAATAGGAAGTGCAGTGGACATATCCTTATCCTTCAATGTTCACATTAATGAGTTCACTCATCCATGAATCCTTTCTGACCACATCTCCAATCTCAGGGAGAACTGTGCACACCTTCCTTGGTACATTCACAGTAATATGTATCAACTTTTATCATAAAATCTGAAACACTCTATTGAATATATTAGCTGATATGTCTCTCTCCTAAATATATTGTAAACCTTTAGGGACATGAGAATAGCCAGAGACACAGGAAAAAAGCAGGAAGAGGTTCTGGTAATAGGAGTCTGGCAAATACAGAGTTCTTAGAAGCAGACAGAGAGGCTAAGTGATATAAGAACCATAATGTAGCTACTGGTTTTGGCAACAGTATACAGTATAGTTACAGTATAGCAGGGCGGTTGGCAACCAGACTGAAATGACACAAGGAATGAATGGAAAGTCAGAAAGTGGATTTAGAAACTTGGGCTTAGCTATAAAGGCAAGGAGCTACAAGATAGTTGCTAGAGACAGATGTAAGGTTCATTCATTGATCTAAGAAATGTTACTGAGTAACTGCTATGTGCCAGTTACAATGTTGGAGACAGGATAATAAACAAGATGTAGATTCGCCTGACTTTCATTGAGTTTACATTCTAGTGGGGTTAAAATTTTTGACAGCCCTGTTAATAGCCACATCACCCACAACAGCCAAATGATGGAAGCAACCTAAGTGTCCATCAATGGCTGAATGGACAAACAAAATATGGTGTATTTATTCACACACTTTTAAAAGGAAGGAGATTCTGACACGTTACCACATGGATGAATCCTGAGGACGTTAAGCTAAGTGAAATGAACGAGCAACAAAAAGATAAATACTGTATGATTCCACCTATATGAGGTACTCAGAGTAGTCAAAGACATACAGACAGAAAGAATAATGATGGTTGCATAGAACAGAGGGTAGGGAGGAGAGAATGGAAGAGTTATTGTTTAACTGGTCAAGAGTTTCAGTTATACAAAATGAAAAGAGTTCTTGAGATGGATGGTGGTAATAGTTGTAAAACCATGTGAATGTACTTAATGCCACTGAACTGTACACTTAAAAATGGTTAAGATGGTAAATTTCATGTTATGTGTGATTTCCTACAACAATTTTTTTTTTTAAACAAGATTGTTTTGCTTTCAACAAACGAATAACCCAAAAAGTTTAATGCTAACGGACGGGCTTCTAGAAAGACCACTGAAAACAGAGGAAAAAAAATTATGGTATGACGTTCTTGAGATGGCAGCAGGGGATAACATCCAATTCTCAAACAGGGATTCGTCCTGTGATTTCTTCCACTAAAGATATAGTGAATATAATCGTGGAGCAAAATTATTTCTTTCTGAAATACCACTAAACATTCCCATATAGGCTTCTGATTAGAATGCAGAAAGCTGGAGTAACTCCCCCTCTACCTCTGAGAAAAAGTGGGACAAGATGCCAATTTTCTCCAAATTGATCTATAGATTCAATGTAGTCCCAATCAGGAACCCTCAAGCTCTTTTGCAGAAACTGACAGGCTGATTCTAAAATTGATATGGAAAGCTAAAGGACTCAGAATAATTAAAACAACTTCGAGAAATGAATATAGTTGAAGAATTTCACATTATTTGGTTTCAGGACTTTCTATACTGCTATGGTAATAAAGACTGTGTTATAATGGCAGAATGACAGCCTTAAATCTATGGTACAGAATAGTGCCAGAAACAGCCGCTCAGTTATGGTAAACTGATTTTTAACAAAGGTGCCAAGGTAATTCAATGAAGAAAGGATAATCTTTTCAACAAATGCTGTAACAATTAAACATGCTTTGAAAAAAGATGAACCTCAACTCATACCTCACATGTTATGTAAAAATTACTTCATGATGGGTCACAGATCTAAACGTACAACTTAAAACTATACAACTTCTAGAAAACAACAACAAAAATTCTTTGTGAGCTTAGGTTGGGTAATGGCTTCCTAGATAGCAAAAAAAAGCACCTATGCATAAAGAAAAAATTAAAATTTTTATTCTTTAAAGAACTGCCAAAAAAAGAGAAAAATAACACTGGGATAAAATATTGCTAAATAACTTTTATCTAGAAGTTATAAAGAACTCTCAAAGCTTAACAAGAAAACAAACAACCCAATTTAAAACCTGGAAATACAGACACTTCACCAAAGAGATATGGTTAGCAAATAAATACATGAAAAAATGCTCAACATCAACAGACAATGAAAAAATGTAAATTAAAACTACAATAAGACATGACTACACACTAACTACAACAAAAACAAAACAAAACCTAACAATACTAGGTACTACCAAGGATACTCTTGCTGGTGATAATAGAAAATGATGTAAACATGTTGGAAAACAGTTTGGCAATTTCTTATAAAATTAAACATCAATTTACCATATGGTCCAGCAATACCAATCTTAGATACTAACCCTAAAGAAAATATATACACCTAAAAACCTGTAAGTGAAAGTTTCTAGAAGTTTTATTCCTAACAGCCAAAACCTGAAAACAAATGTTCATCAAGTGGTGAATGGATAAACAAATTATAGTAGATCCACATATGGAATACTATTAAGCATTGATAAGGAACAAACTACAAATAGACCTAACAATATGAATAAATCTCAAAAATCATTATGCTAAGTGAAATAAGCCAGACACAAACGGCTATATATTATATATTTCTGTTTATATGACATCTGGAAAAGCCAAAAGTATAGGAAGAGGAAATAATTTTTAAAAATTAAAAATTTTAAAAACAATTGCCAATGCAAATGCACCACATAAGAATGTTTTGGTCAAGGATGGACTGCCTACTGGTCCGATAAGATGATAGCGGAGCATATATAGAACCTGATATAGGGCATTTGATATTAGCACTAGAGATCAAGCAAGAGAAATCAATGATACCCAATAATGTGCAGGGACTTTTTTTTTATATGAAGAAAAAAAATATATATATGCACACACACACACACACACATACCATCTAGGTTCATGTAGGTAGTCTGTATTCATGCATTGCTGAAACTGCCTAACAAAGCATTTCTCAGAATTTATTCCCATTGCTAAGTGACTCGCGACTACAGCTGCAAATAGTTATGCAGTATTTTACTACGATAATCCTCACAAGACACCATGGAGTTGGTATTAGTTTTATATCCATTTTACAGGTAAGAAAATGGGGGTCCAGAGATTGTCCAATTTACTAAAGGTAATAAAGTGAGTACACGCGCTGACATTTGTAACTTGGTGTCTCTTACTTTAAATTTTATGGTTTGCCCTGCTGCTATACTAATAAGTCAATTAACTTGTCATCCTTAGCTTTTATAATACTTGATTCAGGCCTCTGTTACACAAATTTTAAAGTGATTTTTGTAATCAATAAGTTTGATTATAAATGAGGAATGGAAATAGCTTATTAATTTTTTATGTTTACATTGTTTAACATAATGTTCAGAACACAGTGGACACTAAAGTATTTGTGAATGAATAAAGAATGACTTGCATTTCCTGAAAGGAGAATTAAAAATTATAGCAAATATTCCAAAGGTAACTTATTTCACTTTTGAAAACATTATATAGTTCACTTTCACGAACATGGCACTTTAAGTAAACTGTGTCTAAGAAGGTATAGACTTAAGCCTTAATATCCATGTTTGGAAGAGGACATAATATCTTTTCCTTTTTTGCAATTATGAGGATGAAAATAATGGACTTAAAAGTCCTTTGTATATGGTAAAGTAATGTATAATTATTATCATATCTAAGTATTATCATCCATATCAGGCTGTTTAAAGTAACAGAGAAGCCTTTCTTTTCTCAAAATCTTCATCTACATGAAAAAATATTTTAAAATATCTTTCCATTCATTAATGGTGTTAATGCTTTATAGCAATGTTTATAAAGCTTTAGTGCTAAGAAGAAAATCAGAAGACTCAGGAGTTGTATTCTTTTATAACGATATTACAGTCCAATGCAGTTCACAAACTGCTGGTTCTTGAGGTAGAGAGGCAGATGACAAGAGAAAAAGAAAATGCGTAAGAAAGAAAACTCAGTTCACAGAAAGCATAGCCCTTGAAGTAGTTTAAAGTTTTACTGCTAATAATTGGTATTCATACACAAAAGTAAAGTAAAAGAAACAGTTTTTGTTTTTGTTCTTTCAAAGCCCATACATACACTACTTGGTCCCTAGAAACAACCTATTTGAAAAGTAGTTAATATGAGAAAATGGCTGGAAACTGTAATATTCGGGACAAATATAAATATCTTCTTATTAAGTGGTTTCAACTACATAAAGAAAGACTGTCCTGGGACTTCTTTGGATATGCTCATATTTTCAAGAATTTCTCTTAAAATCATTACTTATGTACTTAAACGTGTAGGAATAAGAAAAAATGAAAGTGGTTGATTACAACTTGTAGTTTTCCATGAGGAATGTCAGGGTCATATTTGGTTAAGCTTTATACACTTTGTCCCCTCCATAACATCAAATAAAATCAACTCATTGCTTAATTCCTTTGATAATTTTATGTTTGTGTTCAATAAAGTAAGGCAGTTAGGTATTACGTCAAGATTAGGACTTAACTGTTTCACCAAGGTTTAAAAACAAAGCTACCAATTTAAGCCCCTAAAAGGTTGAAATACCCGCTAGTTCCATCTTAAAATCTACAATTTTCAATCAACACGTTAACTTGGATCGGAATTCTGACATTTGAATTATTCTATTTTAAGCTCCAAAAAATGGACACGCACAATTTCATGCAACGTCAAGGAGTTGTAAATTTAAATACACTTCTCTGTAATCTGGTTCACTTCAGAGTACAAATTCATTTAACAAAAAAATGCCTTCATCGCCATACGCATTCACAGGAAGCCACATGGGATAAATGCATTTCCACTTTAAAAAGTACTTTGGTTCAGAAATGCCCATTTAAGAAAAACCTACACTGAGATAAAGTGGACATTTTTCTTTTAAAACTACGTGACAGGATTCCCACTTGACCTCACGTTTCTCCCCGCCACGTATTTAAATTTGGGGCAAAATTTCTGATTAAATGACTGATCAAAGTAATGGGGAGAATTCTTCAATGCCGGCCAAAAGTGCTCGGAGTTTCAAACGCTGTGAGGGAGCGTTTCCTAAGCTTTGGGTGACTTGTTAACGGAATCTTAAGGGCAAGGTCCAACCACACTTAGAATCAGCAGGAAAATGACCATTTGGTAAAACTCAATTACACCCAGTAGGCACCTCCCCAGGCCCGAAACGGCACTCGCCCTTTCTGCTCAGCTAGCGCGGGACATCGCAACGCCCAAGGCCCTCCCGTCTCAAAGGCGCCTGCGCAAAATCTCCCCACAGACTCAATTAAACCCTTCTTTAGGCTGGTCGAGGCTAATGGTTTTGAAATTACTGTCGGGTTACGCCTCACTTTAAAAAACAGGTAGGTATGACAGAGCACACCAGAACGACCGCTCACCGAGGTGGTCCTAAATTCAAACGACAGATTTAAGCTTCCACTCGTGATTTATCTGGCACTGCCGGAAGCGGAACTACCCAGGTCCTTTAGAGACTAGTCCTTTTGGGAGCCTTGGAACCCGGTCAGAAAGGTTAGGACGGATCGTTTGGCTCTTGCCGGAAATCGTTCCGCCCGGTGAGGTTTCGGCGTGAGACCCGAGGAGGGCGGGGAAGAGGCGTGACGGAGATTTCTGAGGTGTAGTAGCCTGAGGTGCCCCTGTGTGGCCCTATAGCTGTTACTGAAGGAAGTAGCCTACGTCCACGCCTACAACTGAAGTAACTTGACGAACACCTCACCCTTGCCTCCGGGATGAAAGTGGGTAACCTAGACCTGAATGGGCTTGACCATCTCACAACTGCTCGCGTGACGACCGCATTCGTGGCAGGTGAGGGCCCCAAAACTGGAGGAGAACCGGAGATGCGGAACCTGATCATGCCAGGGTTGAGGCGGCTGCTGGGCTTCTGCTTTGTCTCCTGTGCCCTGCAGAGCCTAAACACGCGCTCCACCGAGGGGCATGTGCTGCAGCGAATGACAGGCTGGGCGTGGAGTGACAGTACAGCTTTGAGGGTCCTTTCGCGCCTTGATTTCTCCTCCTGCTCCTCCATGGCTTCCCTTTTTCATTTCTTGGGTTTGAGACGCCAGAAATTGAAGCTCAGCTAAAAGGGAACTGTCGAGCTTCTACCCCACGCTGTTTCTGGCTCCACCGAAGTGATTAGCCTCGAGTTATGGCACTGCTGTGCGTAGAGGTGGCTTTTAAAAAATTTTTCTTCCTTAGTCCTTATCCCTCTCTGTGAACCCTACACCCACTTTAACAGAACAAAAGCCTCGTGTGTTGCAGCCTTTCATAGTAAGGACCGAGGCCGCAGGTCACTGCCGCACCTAATCATTTGGAGGGCGTTGCAGCATTCCGCGCCTTGAAGGAGAAAGGGCCGGGGTGGTGATCCCTGGATCTGATTCACGAGGTTCTTGACCTCTTCCTGGGGGTCTGCGACTCTTGGAGTCCTTTGGGTAGTAGGTGTCTTGCTGGAAGGCTTAACTATGGAAGTGGGAAGCGTAGCTGACCTTAGCACATAAAATCCTCGCTCTACACTGGGACAGGAATTTGTTTTGCTATTGTGAATTCTTTAATGAAATAGCTATTTTTTTTGTCTTAGATAGATAAAATAATGATAGTTGCCATTAACTGAGTCTTATGTGTGCCGAGTGCTTTACATATTTTGTGTCATTCGTTCCTCTCAACAATTCCAGGAGATATGTTAGATTATTATCACCATTTTACAGAGTTAGAAATTGAGGCTTTGAGCAGTCAAGCAACTTGCCCTAGTAAACAGTTGTAAGTAAACGTTTGAATCTGTGTTAAAAACCAGATATGTCTGCCTTCAAAATCTGTATTCTATTGTCCCGTCCTGTTCTTCCTTGATTTCAATTTCTTCACTAACATTTTCAGTGTCGGAAAGTATTCATTCATTTAAAAAAAATTGGTGTACCTACTTACATGTCTGACAAAAGTTAGACATGATCTCTGTCTTTATGTAGCATTGTGATGCAGAATTAAGTAGTGCAGAACTCAGAATACTGTACTTACTGCAGCACAGGTTTATTTAAAGCAAATGACTAAACCTACGTGCAGAAAATTTTAAAATCAAACATTGCTGTTTTAAATTTTAAATTCATATAACTTTCAGAGTAGTTGTTGTGAGGGTATTAAACTGAACAATTGGTAGAACATCTGTTGATTACCCAAATAAGTGCTGTGAACCAAGTTAAGTAGCGGGAATATATAGATTAGGTCCTCATTCTCTAAAAGCTCCCATACAACCACAATATAGACAGTGTTATGGACTATTAATTTTCTCATGTGGAAAAGGAATTGTGTTTATGTAGGAAGATGTTCTTATTTTTGGGAGATGCATACAGAAGTACTTAGAGTTGAAGTGTGTTGATACCTAGTACTTTCAAATGGTACAGCAAGTGTATGTGTGTGTGTATAAATAGCAAATATGGCAAAATGTTGGCAATCGTTAAGTATAATGGTGGGCATATGGATGATTAATAAACTGTTCTTTCAACTTTCGTGAATATTTGTCATTTTTCATAATAAAAAGTTGGGGAGGAAAAAACCCAACTCTGATGGAAACAGATAAGTGAAAAGATAGATCCAAAATGCTGCGGAACATAGAAAATGGGAGAGGGTTTTTACGTATATTTAGGGCCTATCAGAAGTGTGATAGTTCTCAGGAAAACCTTCATTGAAGACCTTCCCGTTGGTTTTTGAATGGGGCATAGGAACTTTCAAGGAGAGCAGTGAATTCCAGGCAGAAGGAAATGCAGGTTCAGCAAAAAAGTATTAAATGAACGTTTGAAGAATGAAAAAAAAAATCAACGTGAAGGTTGTGTTTTCAGACCTTTGGAACTTGGAATGGGCTTTTTTTGTGTAATCTTATAAATGAACCAGATTGCCTTTGCCAGCCTGCAGAAGCTTATTTATTCCCTATTACATGGATGTACTATTAGTGCCCTGGAAAGGAGACACAATTTATAACAGTGTTTCCATTGGAAAATGCTTTTGGAATTTCTGGAAAACTGGTTATGTGTTTGCGTTCAGGCTGAGCAGCAGGAGCAGCAGGAGCAGCAGGAGCAGGGGTTCCTATTTCCTCTGATTTTGAGAGCAGAGATTTACTAGTTTATGATTGGGCTCCTGAGGGAACCCATGGAAAGGGTTGGAATGATGGCTTGGAAATATTAAGTTCAGGTAAGGGGGATCTGAATACTAGGTGGGACTGATGGATGATCCAGGGTGTTATTTTGAGGATCAGGTAGCTCTGGCTGTGACCAGTAAAGGTCTGAAAGAGAAGAATGATTATCCCAGGCAGTAGTGTTCATGATAGTCTCAAGCAGTGTGGTAAGACTAGAAAAGATGTAAAGAGGTCTCCAACAACAACAGTGGCAAAGGGAGTTTCTGTGACTCATTACACAAGAGGTAAGTAAATACATTCTAAATTGAGTTATTTATATTTGTTCCTTGCCAATTAAATTTGTTAGAAAACTGTCATAACAACATTTAACAAGATATTAAACAACTAACATTTACTGAGTGCTTAATATGTGCTATTTGCTGTGGCATCTGTATTGTAATTTAATTGTCAAAACAATATATGAAATTTATAATCCCATTTTACAGATGATGACTAGAGAGTTTCAATAACTTGACTAAGGACACAGAGCTGAGCAACTTTCAGAAAAAGTTTTCAAACCCAGTTTTGAGTCTAGAGCAATTGTTCTTATAGTGTGATTCCAAGACGAGCAACATCAGCATCACCTTGGAACTTTTGGAAAGGCAAAATATTGGGCCCCACCCCCAGAGTTTTGAGTTTAGTGTTTTAACAAGTCCCTACAGGTGATTCCGTTGCATTCTAATGTTTGAGAACTACTGCATTGAGTGTGGACATTTTTAGTAGCATAACACTCATTTCAGATTCTTTTAGATTTATATGTTAGAGTCAGTAGGGAGTTTGGTTTATAGGAGTGTTTATGGAAACTATGGTTTATTGTTTAATATACGCCAAGCACTTATGCTATCTCACTTAGTCTTTACAGGGTTACAGGTGTTACTGTTCTCCCTTTTTTATAGACTAATAGCAACTAGCATAAGTCACTAGCTACGAAGTGACAGATTAAAACAGATGTACCTGACTCCAGAACATTCCCCTTCCACTATTGAAATATTTGAGCTCTTTTAGATGGAGAGAGTAAAAAACTTAAAAGAAACCAAGAGATATTTGCCATTTGATAGAAAACAGAACTGAGATCAACTTATCCACCAACATCAAATTTTACAGCAACTGGAAACTTTTTTTTTTTCAGTAGACATTTTTTACATGTTAAACAATGCAGAGGAATAGAACAAAAGGCATTGATTTATAAAGTAAATTATTTCTACTTTTATTTTTAAATTGCAAATTATTTTAAATGTAACACTGTAATTTAAAGATGGTTAAAGTGAAGGCTGACTGGGTAAATTGATTTTAATGTCTACTGAGAGGTCACCAGTTATACTGGAATTAGATCTTTAGGAATAGAACTTTTGGAGTTATGCTTTTAATTCTACCTAGCATATTGTTTGACTTTTAAGAATATTTGATTGATTAATTTCTTTTACTACCAGTAATCAAATGAAGCATTTGTTATGTAGTTTCATCTTGGTATATAATTAATTTTAATATGACCAGGAAACAAGTACATGTAAACAACTATGGTAAGGAATATTTTGAGATGATACTGCTCTTATATGATAGTTCTTATTTATTTATTTATTTATTTATTTATTTATTTGAGACAGAGTCTTTCTCTGTTATTCAAGCTGGAGTATAGTGGCACAGTCATAGCTCACTGCAGCCTCAAACTGTTGGGCTTAAGCGATCCTCCCACCTCAGCCTCCCAAGTAGCTAGGATTACAGGTGCAAGCTATGATAGTTCTTTAACTGATACTCATGGATGCCTGATTATGTGGAAGAGTTTGAATGTCAGTGAATGCAGAATTTAGTGCACATGTACTTTCTTTTTTTCTGGGGAGAAGATCCATAGATTTTATTAGATTTGTTAAAGAGTTTTCGACTTCTACACGTTTAAGAGCTGCTATTAAATGAAATCTTGTTCTGATTCTAATCTTTTTTTGTTCATTTATGTATGAGACCAGAATATAGAATTGTTATGTTCCCTAAAATACCTGTTTACAGGCAGCTTTTACAAATTGACTTAATGTAATTTCAGATTAATATTTGTCAGTGGTTTTTAAAGCTGCATTCCATTTGTCTGTTCTTTTCCATTGCATTCAGATATTTCGTAACTATGTGCTAACAAATTTAGCTTTAATATAATTTTGTTATAATTTGAGTAATTTTCTCTTAATTGGTTTAGATATTTTGGGATGAATTTAATGTGTAGTCTTTTTGTTAATTCATGTTTGTCAAGTTGCTAAGATGTATACTACTGGCCGGGCGCGGTGGCTCAAGCCTGTAATCCCAGCACTTTGGGAGGCCGAGACGGGCGGATCACGAGGTCAGGAGATCGAGACCATCCTGGCTAACAGGGTGAAACCCCGTCTCTACTAAAAATACAAAAACTAGCCGGGCGAGGTGGCGGGTGCCTGTAGTCCCAGCTACTCCGGAGGCTGAGGCAGGAGAATGGCGTAAACCCGGGAGGCGGAGTTTGCAGTGACAGAGCAAGACTCCGCCTCAAAAAAAAAAAAAAAAAAAAAAAAAAAAAAAAAGATGTATACTACTGAGGATCAGTTTTAGTTTCTTAATTTTTCGTTTTTATTATAAGTAATTTTCTTATGGGAGAAATTGTATTTTCATTTTGACAATATTCATCAAGTTATTGGTGCTGATTTTACAAGAGTCATTAAAAATTATTTTTTACAGGAATGTTTTTGGAATGCACCTCCCAAAATTAGTTTTTTCATTACATTTTAGGTAAGAAGATTGCTGTATCAACTCAAGAAAGCAATAGCCTCACTGTCTTTGTATTTTGAATTGCAACAACTTTGATATCAACAATGAAGCAATGATATCTAAGAACAAAAGAGTATTTGCCAACAGTCATAATATCAAGTGATTGTATAAGCAGAAACAAGCTGTCACAGACGTGTGTGTCAGCTAATATATGGAGAATGCTTTCTTCTGATGCTATTTACTTAGAAGCAGTTCTAATATAAATCATTTCAATTATATCTACATCAAATAAAATAAAAATGAGTGAAGCCCCCAGATTCTTCGTTGGACCAGAAGATACAGAAATAAATCCTGGAAATTATCGACATTTCTTCCACCATGCAGATGAAGATGATGAGGAAGAAGATGATTCTGTAAGTTGTTTGTTTTTTCTTTGGTGAGAGAAGACCAATACAGTATAGGCTTTTTACTAATCACTGTTAATGTGAATTAATCTTAAGATTCTTTTTATTGGAAAATTTTTAAACTGAAAAAGTATATTTTGTTTCATGACTGATGTTGTTGAATCTATGATGAATCAATAAATACCGTTATCGGTCAAACCTTTATGTTATTTAATGATGCCTATTTTAGTTTCTTTCAGTGATACACATAGTGTAACTCAGTGTTAGGTAAAAAAAAGTGGCAAAGAGAAACAGTAATCTGGGCCATAAATCCAAAAGCTTTCTTGTATGTAGAAATACATAACAAATAATTGATGATAAGTAGAAGGAAATAATTTTAAAGGTTATTTAAAGAAGAAGGATTACTTAACTAGATTCATTAAGCTTATGTTACCAATGTGAGTTCTGGTTGAACTGAAGATACTCATATTTATTAACTTCAGAAGTCTGAAAACTGAGTAGCTAAAAGGGTAGGCTACCTAAAGTATCTATGTGTTTGTGTGTGTGTCTAAAGCTTGTTCTCTTTCTGATGTAATGTTCTATCCATACTGGATCTTAGGAATGATATACATTTATTATACTCATTTTGCTATAGTTACATTAGACCAATATTTTTCTTACTCATCATTTAATTTTTTAAGTAGAGACTACTGTGAATACTGATTTAAAATACCTACAGTACGTGTTTGTTTTTCATATATTTCTAATTGGAAAGAGAATTTAGTTTTAGGAGAAAAACCTGTTCTATTTTGTAAAAATAGTAAAACCAAAAATAGTGATTAGATGACTCTTTAAGCCCTTTTTTATAATAACAGTATCTTTCACAGTGGAGTTACACATATTTGAAATGCAAACTCTACTGTTAGCTCATTTCAAACCTTCAATGCGGAGCACCTTTGCTACCTCCTGCCCCTGAAAAACTAGATTTTCAGGCAGGCTTCTCTTACCAGCTCAAACTTTTCTTCATCTGAAGTTTTATCTAGAAGTCCTATAAGTCAAACATGAAAGCAGAGCATCTCTGGCTCACTTAAACTAGAAAGCACTGTTGACTCAGCCTCTACTACCTTTATCCCCTTTTTCTAGAGTTCTTCTGAATATAGTGTAAACACTACTGGCAGATCAAAGCCAGTCTTCTTACATGTAAAAGCTTTTATGTCTCATCTATATCTACATCCATACCTCTCTCCCATTCTTTCTACCTTCTATGTTTTAGTAACATCAACATTTTTATTTCCACGTATTTATTGTCATACCATGCATCTTTGCTATTGTATGTACTCTTTCACCTTTCTGAAATGACCTTATTTTGGAATACCTTGTGAATTATTTTTCATTCTTCCAAACCCTCCTCAGATTTCACATCATTCACTCTTTCCACTCTCCTTGCTTTTTTTTCCATCACAGATTGGAATACATCTTCCTCATTACTGTGTCTTTACATTGGTGTATATACAGTTGTCCCTCAATATCCATGAAGGATTGGTTCTAGAACTCCCTGTGGATACCAAAATCTGCCGATGCTGAAGTTACTTTTATAAAATTGTGTGATATTTACATGTAAGCCGCATCTACCCATATGTTTTAAATCATCTCTAAATTACTTTAATACAATATAAATATGTAAATAGTTGTTATACTGTATCGCTTAGGGAATAATGATAAGAAATATCATCTGTATATGTTCGGTACAGATGCTTCCCCCCCCCAAATATCTTCAATACATGATTAATTGAATCCATGGATGTAAACCCATAGATATGGAGGGCCAACTGTACTTCTATTCCATGTATCACAATGTATTTTATTATTACTGTGTTCCTTGTTAGACTCAAAGTACTTTGAGTACAGGTACGTCTGTATATCTAATCTTCAGCACATCGTATGGTGCACTATTATCACTTTACAGAAGCTTGATTTAGTTTATTTGATCTATAGCTTTATATTTATAAAATGATTTATTCCAGGTCATTCTTCTGTTTTTAAAATTTCTCTCCCGTTTTTAGACTTCAAAGGTATGAATATAGTTTTTTTAGACATTCAACCTAACAAAATACCTCAGATCAGTTTAAAAAATTATCTTCATGACTTTAAGGTTTTACCTAACAGAGAACCTCTGTTATTGTGTCTTAAGAATGTAAGTTTATTTATACATTTTGAACTTGAATGGTTCCTATTCATCTTAGCCATTGAGCAGATACTCATTAAATCGATTTGTAATACATAAGACTTAATATATTAGCATGTAAAAAAATTGTAAAGCAATTTGAAATGTTAGGTTAGAGTACATTTGTTGTCTGGGGAAATCTACTTTAGGAACATTATAATGAACTGTATCAAAACTTTTGATCAGGAAAGCATTGAATAAGGTCTTATATAAAAGTGGATGGTCAGAGGGATAAATACAGAAGATTCCAGGAAGGTTAGCATTTATAATCTATTTGATTTACCAGTCAACTGTAGTACAATTTGAACTCTACATTTCTTGAGTTTGAGGAGACCATACAGAAATATGGTTCTAGGCATAAAAAAAGAACAATTTAGACTGGGCGTGGTAGCTCATGCCTGTAATCTTAGCACTTTGGGCGGCTGAGGTAGGCAAATCACAAGGTCAGGAGATCGAGACCATCCTGGCTAACACGATGAAACCCCATATCTACTAAAAATATGAAAAAAAAATTAGCCAGGTGTGGCAGTGCACACCTGTAGTCCCAGGTCCTCGGGAGACTGAGGCAGGTGAATTACTTGAACCTGGGAGGCGGAGGTTGCATTGAGCTGAGATCACGCCACTGTACTCCAGCCTGGGTGACAGAGCCAGACTTCGTCTCAAAAAAAAAAATTAATTAATTCTGATGTTATCCAATTTTATTTTTAGATATATTAAGAAAAAGCCCAGTAAAGCACTTTCGAACCTAGATTATAACGTTGTGTGAAATATATAAAGTATCATGGAAGAAAGAAGAATTGAAATGAGAAACTGAAGACAGCTTTTGTATATTTGATAAAACTCTCAAGCACTTACATGCAAAGATCACCAAATGAATCTTGAGTAATTTTATAAATCTAGGAGCTACTCATAAATTAGTTTCTATATCCTGCTTTTTAAGTTTTAGACTGAATCGTGGCCTTCGAGCTGTTACGAGGATGCCAGAGATCAGTAACCCCAACAAATAGGAGTATTGACTATGAAGACAGGAGGGGCAAAGAGACTTGACACCTCTGTTGGCAGTGTGGCTTTCTTTAAAATTTTCTTCCAGGTTGTCATTGGTGACCAACTAATATTCAAGTGCAAACTGCAATAATAGTTTAATACTGTATAGCTTTGTAGTCAGGACTATGTCTTATTTTAGGCAAGAGAATTCTTTATCTTTCTACATAGAGTAGATGGGTTTTGACTGTTACTATACTTTACTGGTATGAGGAGGATAAATAAATGCTAGAGGTAGTTAAAGAGGGGGTACTTTTTTAGTTTTAAATTTCAATGAAAATAGCAACAATATTTGTTCTGAAAGTGTTTTTGTTTTTAAATTTTTTTCCAGACCTTTGTAGAAAACTCTTTTTTAAGTGTTTATTATAACAATGATATAATTTTTAAAGATTCCTTTGTTTGTTAATGTGTCCCTTTTATTGATTGATCACATGCCTTATCTACTTTTGGAAAACAAATGAAGATAGCTGTACTTTGGAGTTCATGTAAAGTTAACCCGATTTTTTGTTTCATTTTTGTTTTAGCCACCAGAAAGGCAGATTGTGGTTGGAATATGTTCCATGGCAAAGAAATCCAAATCCAAACCAATGAAGGAAATTCTTGAACGGATCTCCTTATTTAAATATATCACAGTAGTAGTATTTGAAGAGGAGGTTATTTTGAATGAACCAGTGGAAAACTGGCCTTTATGTGATTGTCTTATTTCTTTCCATTCTAAAGGTATTAAGGGGAGTGGGGGAGAAACTCCTTTATCATCTCTGAGTATAAAACTAATACATATTAATTGTAGACTATGAGGTAAAACAAAAATAAACTTTCACCCACTTTCATGGACAGGTGATATTAACATTTTGATATATTTCTTTCCAGTGTATGTCTTCTCTGTGTATTTTCTTTTAATTTAGTGTCATAGTGTATGTGTAATTTTATATTTAACCTTTTTCACTATTATATCAAGCAGTTTTTTCCCCTACCATATCATTCTTAGATAATGTGGTTTTTAATAGTGGCATAGCATATCATTGTGTGGATATACCATAACATATTTAAATTTGTCTAATATCCTAATATTTGGACAGTTTCCAGTTTTCACTATTAAAAATAAGGTTGTGTGAGCTCTTGTTTGCATCTGTAAATTTCTTAGGACAAGTTCTTGAATTATTGAATACTTTAAGTCCCTTTGTATGCTGTATAGAACAAGATCTATCATTTTCCATATACATATTCATACTTCATTTTTAAGAACTTAATAATTTGAGATATTTAGATATTCCTTGCTATATTTTATTAATCAAACTGAAATATCAATTCAGCTTAAGTATTATGTCATTGTAAAGTCCACTAATCAAATTATTGCTGAGGGTACATCTGAAAATTCATAGCCTAAGAATCTGTGAATTAAGTGAATTTCCCACTAAGAACTATTAATTGAAAAGATGTGCTCTCGGTTGTAAATGTATTCATATTTAATCTTCTTTTGTTACCAAAATATGTTGTCCTGAGCTATGTTAAAGTCTTACTTCAGCAGGAAGAAGATGGAGCATGGTTGTGCTACCATAGCCTAAATTCATGTTCATTATTTCATAGAGAAGTCAAGACACTGATCTTTAAAGACTCAGGCTGCTCATTTTAGAGAACCTTAAAATTTCTTCCTCCTTGAGAGTAAAGCATTCTTCCCTTACCCTCACATGGTTCGGCCTATTAATGCTATATTTGCCTGTAAAAACTAGGTGCTATAGCTAATGTCATATTCCACATACCATCTCTTGGTAGGGAAAAAGTTTCTCTTTAACAAAACCAAAAGCAGGAAACACTGTAGGTGTTTTCTGTTTGCTAAATCCTGTAAGGAGGCTTCAAATCATAGACATCGAGACATCTTTACAAGCAGTGAATTCTGAGAGTCTTTACAAAACTTGCAGGATTTGTAATTTGTGGCTAAGTGATTCTTGATATAAGGTATCTCTATTTAAATTTTGAAAACTAAGAGGAGTTTAGGAATAAATCTGGTTTAACTGGCCACAGCTTTTTGTTTTGTTTTATTTTCAGCATGTTTTAATACTTTTTCTCTTTATCCTGGTAGTGCTATAAAATATAGTCTCTTCACCAGTATACTTAGTATTATGTAGTTGAATACTAAAGTTATGTATGCTTGCTGATTTTTATCCTTTTCCATAGATATTTCTTAAAATATTGCCTCTTAAGGAATAATAACAATAACATTTATTGAGCACTTACTATGTCAGGTACTGTGCTTAGTGCCTTATATCCACACTATTATTAATTCCTCAAAACTCTACTAGGTAAGACTGGTATAATATTCTTTTATGCTGGTACCAGAGGCTTAGAGACATTAAATAAATTTGCCCAAGGTCACATAGCTAGTGAAAGATGGAACCAGGATTTGAACGCTGGTTTATGTCTTTAACTATTATGGTATACAACTAATGATGTGTATTGATGGATAAAATTGGAGACTTTGTGTCAATTTTTTTTCCCCCTGGAGAGAGGGTCTTGCTCTGTCAACCAGGCTGGAGTACAGTGGTAAAGTCATAGCTCCCTGTAACCTCAAACTCTTGGGCTCAAGTGATCCTCCCACCTCAGCCTCCTGAATAGATAGAACTACAGGTTGCACCACTACCCTCAGCTGATTCTTTTGAATTTTTTGTAGAAATGGGATCTTGCTATGTTGCCCAGGCTGGTGTTGAATTCCTGGCCTCAAGCACTCCTCCCAACTCAGCCTCCCAAAGTACTGGGACAGGCAAGAGCCACTGTACCTGGCATTAGTGCCAATATAGAGAATAAAATATAATCATAAGATTTTTTTAGATTTTGGGGGAGGGAACCTGTTCTTAACTATATCTACTATTTGATTTTGTTTTCATTGTAATTAGTACTTTTACCAGTCTACAAGTTTTAGGAAGTTAATTTCTAATATTTTAATGTTGACCAAGCAATAGCATGATTCTGCTCATATATTTTGAGCATATATGTCATATATGAATTAATTTTTGCTTGTATAGCTTTTTTTTTTTTTTTTTGAGACAGAGCCTTGCTCTCTTGCCCAGGCTGGAGTACAAGGGCGCAATCTCCACTCACTGCAACCTCCGTCTCCTGGGTTCAAGTGATTCTCCTGCTTCAGCCTCCCAAGTATCTGGGATTACAGGTGCATGCCACCACACCTGGCTAATTTTTTGTAATTTTAGTAGAGACGGGGTTTCACCATGTTGGCCAGGCTGGTCTCGAACTCCTGACCTCAGGTGATCCACCTGCCTCGGCCTCCCAAAGTGCTGGGATTACGAGCATGCACCACCACTCCTGGCCCACTGTTTTTAAAGGTACATAAGTTCTTTGGATATCGGCTAATTTATGTGTGTAGGCATCAAAATATCTAAGAGAAAAGAAGAGATGTTGAATATATTTTTTAAAAATCACCAGGTGATTCTGATACACCCATGCTATTTATATATAGATTTCTCTTTGTGTATGAGGTGAATTTTACCTTATTTCAGGTGACTGACTAGGCAGACCTTGACTCACATGTCAGTGCTCCAAATTTGGTTATATAACCACTGGTTTGCTGTGCCTTAACAATCAAATTAGGAAAAAATAAGATTTAATATATAAGTTAAATCAAGGTTTATGTATATATTATTCCATACCTTTTATAGAAGGCAGTTATGTGTTAATGAAATTAATCTTTTATGGGAGGTGGCATCAATTCAAATTAATAAAGTATAGATGCTTATCTTGAGATTATACAGAATATGTTAATAATATGTATTCTTAGGATTTCCACTGGACAAAGCGGTTGCCTATGCAAAACTCAGGAATCCATTTGTAATCAATGACTTGAATATGCAGTATCTCATACAAGATAGGTGAGTGGTGAAGTTGGCTGAATTAAGGGAAGGAAAATTAACATTAGTACCTACTCTACGCTGCCATGGCATCAGGTGTTTTTGCATTATTAATTCATTGTACTTTCAAAATACTCAGAAAGAGTTGTTGATTACCTAATTTTACAGATGAGGAATCTTGATAATTAGGAAGATTGATTAATCTACCCAAAGTCACAAGTAGTTCCCCAAGTAGTAGGACAGACTTAACCGAGATTGTTTAACAATTTCCAGAGCCTGCTAAACCATTGAAAGTTATGAGCACTTTTTCTATCATGAGACTGATGATGAAATTAGGACTTTACTCATTATAACTAGATTTTTTAAATGGCAAAGTATACCTATTTTGAAAAATATTATACTGTATATTTTAGCATTCATTGAACAGGTAAAAAGCATGGATTTCTAATACATTATAAAATATGAGTGTATTTATGTATTTCATTCAATCGATGTTTCACTCCTATAGCTATCATAATCTCACCAGCATTCTATTTTCTAGTGTTACCATTACAATATGAGATTATATATACGAAAATGCTTTGTAAATATGAGACCCTATGGTTTTTTCACTCTGCTATTTTTTTCTGTTCTTCCAGAGAGTAACAATTATTAATATCTAAAATTTAAAACATTTTCTCTAGATTTACATATTAATTCATATATATGTATTTATATATATACAGCTATAGCTATAGAAATGTATGTTTTAAAAGGTTTGAAAAGTAAAAGCATACTGAAAGCCATTTAATCTTGTCACTATATCTATCATATTTTTTCCTATAGAAAGCAATACATACACACAATCACATTTTACCAAATTAGAATCACTTTTCTCTAGTATACTGTGAACATTTCTCCATGTCATTAAATACTATTTGAACATAAGGTTTTTAATGCTTAGGTAATGTTCTATCATTGTGATATATCAATTTCATTCAGCCATTTTTAAAATACATTTATGTTCTCAGTTTTAATAATTAGTATCCTAATAAGCTAGAAAAGAATTGTGCATAAATTTTTGTTCTTATTGCTGAATATTTCCTCAGAATACCTTTTTTCAATATTTGAAATGACATTTGTTTATTTGAAAAATAAAAAGGATTGATATATATACCCTTTTTATTTGTAGAACAGTAATAATGTCTTTTAAGAAAACTACAATAATCTATTCATTGTGAAATGGAGCAATAAAACAATAAGGATGTTTTCCTTTTTCTTCAGGAGAGAAGTATATAGTATTCTTCAAGCTGAAGGTATTTTACTTCCTCGTTATGCAATTTTGAACCGTGACCCAAATAATCCTAAAGGTAAGAGTAAGAGATTTTAGGTAAGCTTCCTTTGCCACTTGACATACTTTTGGGCCACATTCTTACAATAATTAACTGGAAGGAATTTAAAGAATTCATAGTATTCTATTCCATTTTAAAAAATAATCTAGGCCAGGCGTGGTAGTTCACGCCTGTAATCCCAGCACTTTGGGAGGCCGAGGCAGGAGGATCTCGAGGTCAGTAGATCGAGGCCATCCTGGCTAACACAGTGAAACCCTGTCTCTACTAAAAATACAAAAAATTAGCCAGGCTCGGTGGCCGGCGCCTGTGGTCCCAGCTACTTGGGAGGCTGAGGCAGGAGAATGGCGTGAACCCGGGAGGCGGAGTGAGCCTGGATTGCGCCACTGCGCTCCAGCCTGGGCGGCAGAGCGAGACTCCGTCTCAGAAAAAATCTAAATAGCCAAACATACTCAATTAAAAGGTGACACTGAGTTTAAAGGCTAACTAATAATTTAGGAATTATTTATCCTTCTCTTCTTTGGCCTACCTTTCACATATCTCTAAGAACCATGAGTTAGAATTTTGAAATTACATACGAGTGAATTTTATTGATTAAGGGTGAACAAGTGATTTATCTATGACTATTGAATTAAGTATTAGAAACTTCATGCTACAATGCCAAAAACTAACTACTGGCCAAGGATTTGGAAATACAGTTGGCCCTGGAACAGCATGGGTTTGAACTCTGCCAGTCTGCTTATTCACGGAATAAACATGAATTGAAAATACTGGATTCGTGGGTCCCACATTTACTGATAGCCGACTTTTCATTTACATGGATTCTGCAGAGCCAACTTTGTGACTTGAGTATGTGAAGATTTTGGTATACGAGGGGGTTCCTGGAACCAGTCACCGCTTATAACAAGGGGCAACAGTACTTCTAAGTATTTATTAGTATTTTAAAGCACTGTTTGCTCCATTTTTTCTGGTTATCTAAAACATAGCATGGAAGCTATACCTAACTTAGTCTGAAGGCAAGATATATGTTTGTCTTAAGTGTTAACATTCTGTTCACACTTATTGTGGGGGAATTTTGATGAATTTATCATACCTTGAACCATCTTTAATTAAAAACTAGAGGGGGGCGCAGAACAAGATGGCCGAATATACCCTCCAGTGATTGTCCCACTCCCCACAGGAACACCAAATTATAAACTAGCAATGCAAGGAAGCACCTTCATAAGAACCGAAAAATTAGTCTACCAAGGTAGTGCCTCTGTGAACATGTCGGCCAGAGTTGTAGCATTCCTGGGCTTAGGGCGCCCCCTCGTGGTAATACAGCTGCAGTGACCTCAGGCTTCAATCGTAACACTTATGTCTTTTTTGAATATGTGGAAAGCTTTCTCAAGAAGGATGGGCACAAAGAAGCCCAAAAGGTGAAGACTGAAATAAATATCTAACTTGTAAATACCGAGACATCAGTGAATGTCTACAAGCATCAAGAACATCCAGAAAAATGTGACCTCACCAAACAAACTAAATAAGGTACCAGTTACCAATCCTGGAGTGATGTAGATATGTGACCTTTCAGACAGAGAATTCAAAATAGCTGTCTTGAGGAAGCTCAAGAACTGCAAGGTAACATGGAGAATGAATCGGAATTGTATCATGAGAAATTAACAAAGAGATTGAAATAATTCAAAACCATCAAGCCAAAATTCTGGAACTGAAAAATTTGGTTGACACACTGAAATATACATCAAAGCCTCTCAACAGCAAAGTGGATCAAGTAGAAGAATTAGTGAGCTTGAAGACTGGCTATGTGAAAATACATAGCCAGAGGAGAAAGAGAGGAAAAGAATGAAACACACCTACAGGACTAAAGAGACCTGAGAGGAGTCTGAACAAACTTCTCAGGTAGCACTTTTCATCTTTTTGGCCCACTCCTTTCTTCATTTTTCTTTGACAACTTTGGAACCTATGTAGTTAATAAGGGGAAGGGAAAATGTTTATATATATCTCTCTCTCTCTCTTAAAAATAGCCTCAAGGGACAAATCCAATAATTAGTGCTCTTAAAGAGAACATAGAGAGATCATGGTAGAAAGTTTATTGAAAGAAACAATAACAATTTTCCAAACCTAAAGAAAGATATGAATATCCATAGGTCATAGAAGAATATGAAGATTTAACCCAAATAAGACATATATTAATCAAACTCTCAAAAGTCAAGGATAAACAAAGATCCTTAAAGCACCCAGAGAATAGATGTATATAACATTTAAAGAAGCTCTGATACACCTGGCAGCTGACATCTAAGCAGAAATCTTATAGGCTAGGAGAGAGTGTGATGGCATTCAAAGTATTGAAGGAAAAAAAAACTTCGAACCTAGAATATTCTATTCAGCAAAATTATCCTTCAAACATGAAGACATAATAGATTTTACTAAACAAAAGCTGAGGGATTCATGAATTACCAATATCCTGGAATTTCCTATCCTTATAGGATAGGATAGGAAAAAGATCTTACAGGGTCTCTAAGGAAATGTTTTACAGGAAATGCTAAAAGGAGTTCATCAATCTGATAGAAAAATACATTAACAATTAGAAATCATCTGGGCCAGGCGCAGTGGCTCATGCCTGTAATCCCAGCACTTTGGGAGGCTGAGGCTGGTGGATCACGAGGTCAGAAGATCGAGACCATCCTGGCTAACATGGTGAGACCCTGTCTCTACTAAAAATACAAAAATATTAGCCGGGCTTGGTGGCGGGTGCCTGTAGTCCCAGCTACTCAGGAGGTTGAGGCAGGAAAATGGCATGAACCCAGGGGGTGGAGCTTGCAGCGAGCCAAGATCGTGCCACTGCACTCCAGCCTGGGTGACTGAGGAAGAGTCCATCTCAAAAAAAAAAAAAAAAAAAAAATTCAAGAAATCATCTTAATGTGTAAAACTCACTGGTAATAGTAAGTACACAGATAAGTACATAATATTCTAACACTGTCATCATGGTGTACAAACCTCTTATATATTTCATAGGAAGGCTAAAAGGCAAATCTATCAGAAATAATAACTACAACAACTTCTTGGGAGTGTAGAAACATAAAAATAGAGCGAACAAAAAGCCAAAACACGGATGGGCGAAATGGAGTTAAAATGTAGAGTTTTTAAAATTTTCTCTTTCTTTTTCTTTTCTTTGTAATCAGAGTTGTCATCAATTTAAAATAATTGGTAATAAAATGTTATTTGTAAGCCTTATGGTAATCACAACCTATAACAGATACACAAAAAATAAAAAGAAATTAAAACATACTACCAGAGAGAATTACATACATATATATGTATTTGAGACAGGGTCTTGCTCTTCACCCATGTTGGAGTGAAGTGGCATAATGGCATTTCACCCATGTTGGAGTGAAGTGGCGTGATCACTTTTCACTATAGCCTCTACTCCCTGGTGATTCTCCCACTTCAGCTTCCTGAGTAGCTGGGACTACAAACACAAGCCACCATGTCCAAGTAATTATTTTTTGTAGGGACAGGGTCTCACTGTGTAGCCCAGGCTGGTTTCAAAACTCCTTGGCTCATGTGGTCCTCCTGTCTCAGACTCCCGACATGCTGGGGGCCATCATGCCCAGGCAGAAAATCACTTTCCCACAAAGGAATACAGGAAGGAAGGAAGAGAGGACAAAAAAATAAAAACCTCAGAAAACAAATACCAAAATAGCAGAAGCAAGTCTTTCAAGTCTTTACCTATCAATAATAACATGAATGTAAATGGGCTAAATTCTTGCATCAAAAGACATAGAGTTGCAAAATGGATTAAAAAATAAGACCCAACTCTATACTGTCTACATATGATCATTTCAGTTGATAGAGAAAAAGCATTTGATAAAATTAAACATCCCTTCATGATAAAATCTCTCAAAACACTGGGTATGGAATGAACTTACCTCTATATGATAAAAGGCCTATATGACCAACCCACAGCTAACATCATACTGAACAGGGAAAAGGTGAAAATATTTCCTCTAAGACTTGGAACAAGACAAAGATGTCTACTTTCATCTCTTTTATTCAACTTAGTACTGGAAATTATAGCCAGAGAAATTAGGGAAGAGAAGGAAATAAAGGGCATCCAAATTGAAAAGAAAGGAGTTAAATTATCCTTGTTTATAGATGATATGATCTTATGGTTAGAAAATCCTAGAATCTCTACCACAAAACTATTAGAACAAGTTCAGTAAAGTTGCAGGATACAATATGAACTTACAAAAATCCATAGCATTTCTATATGTGAACAGCAAACAATCTGGAAAAGAAATAAAAAAAAAAAAGTAATCCCATTTACAATAGCTACAAATAAATTAAATACCTAGGAATTCACTTAAAGAAATGAAAGATCTCTTCTACAATGAAAACCATAAAATGCTGATGAAAGAAATTGAAGAGAACACACAAAAAATGGAAAAATACTCCATTTTCATAGATTGAAAGAATCAGTATTGTTAAAATTGCCATACTACCCAAAACTGTCTACAGATTCAATGCAGTCAGAATAGCAAAGACATTCTTCACAGAAATAGAAAAAAAATACTAAAATTTATATGGAACCACAAAAGACTCAGAATAGTCATAGCCAGCCTGAGCAAAAACAACAAAACTAGAGGAATCACAATATTTGACTTTAAGTTACACTACAAAGCTATAGTAACCAAAACAGGATGGTACTGGCATCGAAACATAGACCAAGGGAACAGAATACAGAATCCAGAAAGAAATACATCCATTTGCAATTAACTCATTTTCGACAAAGTTGACCAGAATGGCCACTGGGGAAAGGACAGTCTCTTCAGTAAGTAGTGTTGGGAAAACTTGGTATCTATATGCAGGATCAAATTAGGCCCCTATCTTTCTCTATATATATAATCAAAATGGGTTAAATACTTAAATCTAAGACCTGAAAATATGCAACTACTAGAAGAAAACATTGTAGAAACACTCCAGGATATTGATCTGGGCAAATGTTTCTTGAGTAAGACCTCAGAAACCCAGGCAACCAAAGCAAAAATGTGCTAATGGGATCACATCAACATGAAAAGCTTCTGCACAGCAAAGGAAATAATACAGTGAAGAGACAGTCCACAGAATGGGAGAAAATATTTGTAAACTACCCATTTGACAAGGGACTAGTAACCAGAATATATAAGAAGCTCAAACAGCTCTATAGGAAAAAAACAATCTAATTAAAATATGGGCAAAGATTTGAACAGATTTTTCTCAAAGGAAGACATACAAATGACCAATAGGTATATGAAAATATGCTCAACGTCACCAATCATCAGAGAAATGCACATCAAATCTATAATGAAATATCAACTCATCCCAGTTAAAATGGCTTTTATCAAGAAGACAGACAATAAGAAATGTTTGTGAGGATGTGGAGAAAGGGAATACTGTTGGTGGGAATATAAATTAGTAAAGCCACTATTGAGAATAGAATGGAATTTCCTCAAAAACCTAAAAATAGAGCTACCATATGATCTTGCAATCTCACTGCTGAGTATATGTCCAAAAAAAGAGGAAATCAGTATATTGAAGAGATATTTGCACTCGTGTATTGCAGCACCATTTGGAATAGCCAGTATAGAAACAACCTAAGGGTCCATTAATGGATGGATTAAGAAAATGTGATACCTATAGACAATGGTATACTATTCAGCCATAAAAAAGAATGAAATCCTGTCATTTGCAACAACATGGATGAAACTGGAAGTCTTATGTTAAGTGAAATAAGCCAGGCAAGAAAGAAATATTGCATGTTTTCACGTGTGGGAGCTTTAGAAAAAAAGATGAACTCTTAGAGCTTGAGCGTAGAATAATTGTTACTGGAGGGAAGGGTTGCAAGGATGATGGGGATAAAGTGAGGATGGTTAGTGAGTATAAAATACAGTTATATAGAATGAATAAGATCCAGTATTTAGTAGCACAATAGGGTGACTGTAGTTCACAATAATTTATTTTATATTTTGAAATAACTAAGAGTGAAATTAGAATGTTCCTAACACAAAGAAATGATAAATGTTTGAGATGGTGAATACCCCAACTATTCCAATTTGATTATTAGACCATTGTATGCCTGTATCAGAATTTCACATGGACCGCATAAATATATACAACTACTATGTACCCATGATGATTAAAAATAACATTTAAAAAAGATATAAAGTAATCATCATCTGAAGCAGGAAACTTTTCTTGTCTAGAGGTAAAAATTTAACTTTCTAATTGAACTGGCTTTGCATATGAGTTACTTTCTAACTTAAATAACTTCATGTTTTATGATATCTGTGATATGAATAATCTCAAACAGTTTTCAGAAGATGGTGACATTCTTGAGTTACTTCTCAGTCTTGATATAATAATTTCACGTCTAACTTTGAATTCTGTGGTGTGGTAGTGTGAAATGGTAAGTCTGTAAAATTTTGAAGAACTATAGCTTTTAATGCCATATATTATCATAAACGTTGGCATATGTTATTTACATAAACATGTATAATTAAAGTCAACTGAGTACATTATCCAAATTTACTTCTATGGTCTTTTAGTAAAAAAGTCTTTGATAATAATGTGGTGTCCTGATAATATAATAAGAATATGTGATATTTCTTGGAATCATGTTTGTTTTATAGAATGTAATCTGATTGAAGGGGAAGATCATGTAGAAGTAAATGGGGAAATTTTTCAAAAGCCATTTGTAGAAAAGCCAGTCAGTGCAGAAGATCACAATGTTTACATTTATTACCCAACTTCTGCTGGTGGTGGAAGTCAAAGACTCTTTAGAAAGGTAAAACCTTTGTAACTTTTGTATGAATACTCTTCTTTATACATTGTTGTGTAAGTGTTATTAAAAGCAATCAAGCATTTAATTATGGTTAAATATTGAACTCTTGAAAATGTATCATTTAGAGGTAAATTTATAAAACTGATATACTTTGTTAGAAAGGCATGGCATCATTTTAGTTATTTAATGTTGTTAAGCAGAATTTCTGCCTGCAGAATGCCAGGAAAGATGCTTGACTTTTCTTTTCCTTCCCATTTTGTATATCTGTCAAACTAGAAATTCACTTAAGCAGTAGCAGTCTTTTAGAATAATGGCCCAGAAAAATAACAGCTCATAGAAAAAGTAACACTGATAACTTTACATACATGAAAGTACACTTAATTATACTCATAATAAAATAAATGCAAATCAAATCTAGATATAATGACATTGTATTACTTTTTGGATTGACAAACATAAAAAATATTGAGCTAGTTGAGAAATAAGCACAAGGGCAAACACTGTTGGCAGAAATACAAAGTAATGTAGCCTCTTAACATAATTTAGCAATGTATCAGAATGTAAAATGCATATACATGTATAAAAATTGATGGAAATTCAAATTAAGAACACGGTGAGATACCATTTTAACATCCGTTAAAGTAGCAGATATTAAGAAGCCTAACAGTAACAAGTGTAAACAAGGATGTAGAACAGTGAAAACTTACACATTGCTGATGAGACCCTACATTGTTAAAATAGTTGATAAAGAGTTTTCATTATCTTCACAAGTTGAATATGAGCACATTCTATCACCGAGCAGTTCCACTTTTATTATATACCTTAGGAACACTCATACATGTTTGCTGTTGCGACACATAAGAACGTTGAAAGCAACGTTGTAATCACCAAAGCTTGGAAAACAACCTAAACATACATTGATAGGAGAATGGATAAATTTTGGTGTATTTATACAGTGGAAAATTCTAGAGTAGTAAAAATGAACAAGCTTACATGCAGCAACCTGGATGAATCTTAGGAACATAACTCTTACTGTTCATTGTATTTCTATATCTTTAATATGTAAGTTATGGTAACAATAGAGACTACTATAGTGCAAAGTATATAGTAAGTTTTGTTAATTATTTGTGGATTAAAAATGTATTTGAGGCCGGGCGCGGTAGCTCAAGCCTGTAATCCTAGCACTTTGGGAGGCCGAGACGGGCGGATCACGAGGTCAGGAGATCGAGACCATCCTGGCTAACAGGGTGAAACCCCGTCTCTACCAAAAAAAAAATACAAAAAACTAGCCGGGCGAGGTGGCGGGCGTCTGTAGTCCCAGCTACTGAGGCAGGAGAATGGCGTAAACCCGGGAGGCGGAGCTTGCAGTGAGCTGAGATCCGGCCACTGCACTCCAGCCTGGGCGACAGAACGAGACTCCGCCTCAAAAAAAAAAAAAAATGTATTTGAAAATGTCTAAGATGGAAATAGATGGTTAATAAACTATTTGTCATTTTATCATAAAAATGAGGGAAGTAATTTGCTTTTTTATATCGATGGACATCTTTTATTTTCAGATTGGAAGTAGAAGTAGTGTTTATTCTCCAGAAAGCAATGTACGAAAAACAGGCTCATATATATATGAAGAGTTTATGCCCACAGATGGTACTGATGTTAAGGTAGGATTGATTAAAATAGATTTTAGTTTTATATTTCAAGTTTACCAATGATATCAGAAAAAAGAAGTTAATCTTTAACTGTATCTAACCTTTATTCAGGATCTCTTTCTTTTTGATTAGGGATTCCTCATGTTTTGTACCATCAATATCTTTAGCAGTCTGAAGCCTATGGACTCTTTTTTAAGAGTAGTGTTTTTAAATGCTTTAAACATGTAAGATTATGACGGAGACAAATTTTATTCAAATATAATAAAATATTTAAAAACCAACTTTGTGTTATACATAATAAGTCTTTAAAGGGGCATTAAGTAATAAGATACCAGGGATAAAGGTCTAATAACCATCACAGATTCCAAGCAGTGATTAATGTAAGTGAGGTTTTGAGATCTGTGACAACTGTGATGTGATATAAAACATGTCTGTCATTTTAGTTCGTGACAAATAAGGTCTTAATTGCTTTACCTTCAGCCATTCTCTCTCTAACCGGAATGTTTTCTAAAGTATAAATCTGAGTATGAATCCTTAAAAATTCTCTAGTGGATCCTTATTGACCACAGAATAATAACCAGATTCATAATCCTGCCATACAAGATATTTCAGTCTGTCCTCTGTTTGTCTTATAAACCTCATTTCTTACAGTATAAACTATATCAGATAACTTGCCAATACCTGAATACATCATGCTGTTCATGCCTCTTTCTTTTACTTTTCTTCTCTTATCTGCACTCAGATTCATACCCTCACCCTTTTAAAGATTTTCTTTTGGGATTTTTTTTTTTCCTGTAATATTTGCATTTCTCATTTGTTAAACTGAAACAATTTGAAGACAGCAATCACATTGTATACATCCTAGTATTCCCTCATAATACTCAGTATAATAGTTCTCTATAGAGAATGAAACTTCACTCTACCAATTTTGCCATATAATGATTACTTACAACCTTTCCCAATGAACTGAAAATTTGGGCATGTAAAATAAAAAGATGTGTCTAATAGCCTGGATTTGGAACTAGTTTTTAGTTATTTTTTTCATTGGATTTGTTGTCTGCTGGTTACACACACACACACACACACACACACACACACACACACACACGTGTATTTATACATTTATTTAACATTTTTGAAAGGTTTATACAGTGGGTCCAGATTACGCCCATGCTGAAGCTCGAAAATCTCCAGCACTTGATGGCAAGGTGGAACGAGACAGTGAAGGAAAAGAAGTAAGATATCCTGTTATTCTCAATGCACGAGAGAAATTAATTGCTTGGAAAGTCTGCCTTGCTTTTAAGGTAAGATGTTATACAAATCTATAGATCCTTATAAAGGTAAATTCTAATTTTCTTTTTTGACTAAGACATTATTGGTGCTTTTGACTAAGACATTATACATGTAATTGGAGAAGTAAACTGAGAAAGTAATTAATACATCTGAATGGTTCATGTATTTTTCAAGGGATTCTTGTACTGCCAGTATATTCTTTTGTATTATATAAAAGAAAACCTGGTCAATTTATTCAGAAATTAAAATTACAGAAATGACTCAACTAATCAGTGTTTTAGGGTTATTATTGTCTAGTGTACTTTTTGAAACTGGCTTTAAGTTTTACTTTCATATAATTGGTAAGTTTTTGTTAAATGAAAACAGTTCTCAGTGGTCTAGCCTTGGCGATTGATTCTTTGGCCTAATATATGATAAAAGATGTTCATGAAAACAATATAAAAACATATCTTTCTGGTTTTTTTTTTTTTTTTGAGACAGAGTCTTGCTGTCGCCCTGGCTGGAGTGCAGTGGCACAACCGGGTTCAAACTATTCTCCTGCTTCAGCCTCCAGAGTAGCTGGGATTACAGGCACCCACCACCACACCCGGCTAATTTTTGTATTTTTAGTAGAGAGGGGGTTTCACCATGTTGGCCAGGCTCATCTCAAACTCCTGACCTTGTGATCTGCCCACCTCGGCTTCCCAAAGTGCTGGAATTACAGGTGTGAGCCACTGCACCCAGACAAAAACATTTCTTAAAAAAAACTTTTTTACTTTTGACATTTGACTAATTCTCTCAATCTATATTGTTAGGTTTCTTCCTAACTACTGTATAGTAAAGATTTAAATAGAAATAGTAAAACCTTCATTTAATGAAGGATAAAAATTTCACCTTTTTGAAATCTTGGCTTGGATCTATAACTTAAAGGCTAGTATATGTTACTGGCTATTAAACAATAAAGAATTACTTTGTGCCTTAATAATTTGAACTATCTTTCATGGAAGGAATGTTAGCCTGTAAATAAGTTTTAATAGCTTTATAGAAATCCTTTTATTATGCCAGGATTCTGAAAGCTGTGACAAAAAATCACATTCTACTAATACCTGATGATTGAACATCAAATGTTAGATCAGAAAGTTCTTAGAGCCTGAGTAGCAAATTCATGCCTTTTGGCCATTTTCTTCTCCCAAATAAAGTAAATTTATTACAGGTGTTCACGAATATGTGGTATTGGGGGTTTAAAAGATCACAGGATTTCGACTGGGTGTGGTGCCTCACACCTGTAATCCCAGCACTTTGGGGTTGCTGAGGTAGGTGGATTACTTGAGGCCAGGAACCCCAGACCCACCTGGCTAACATAGCAAAACCCTGTCCCTACTAAAAAATACAAAAATTAGCCTGGTGTGGTGGCACACGCCTGTAGTCCTAGCTACTCGGGTGGCTGAGGCACAGGAATTCCTTGAACCTGGGAAGTGGAGGTTGCAGTGAGCCAAGATTGTGCCACTGCACTCCAGCCTGGGTGACAGAGCGACACTACCTCTCAAAACCAAACAAAACAGATCACAGGATTTCCTCTGGAATATGTCCTCAAAACTGTTCTCCATGTCTGCCCTCCCTCTTTTTTTTTTTTTTTTTTGATTAACATGATGTAATTTCTGCTAGTGCCAATTTTTTTGTTTTTTGTTTTTTTCAGATCCTTTAACAATTTTGCTTTTGTTTTTAAATTAGATGTTAATTGAAGAACTTTGTGATAGAATATATTATTTTGGGGCCTCTCTAGCCGCTTATGCATTATTGTTCTACATCTACTTTATGATAAAAGACTTAAATAATCATATAGCCTCTATAACGTATTTTCAGAGTACTCAAGTTACAAATAAATAATTTCTTTCATTTCTTATTGTGAAGTAAACCAATATATAGTAATATACTTTTAAGCATTTATAAAATTTGATATGTTCTGATGCGACTAGAAAACTGTGAATCTTAATAATGTAAATAAAACCTTAAAGTTTATAACTTATTTTAACTAGCAAACAGTTTGTGGCTTTGATTTGTTACGGGCCAATGGACAGTCCTATGTCTGTGATGTCAATGGCTTCAGTTTTGTGAAAAATTCCATGAAGTATTATGATGACTGTGCAAAAATACTTGGGTAAGAATTTTTTAAATTTTCTTTTTACCTTCATGTACTAGTTTTTCAGAAACCAAATAACTGTTAACATTAAATGGTCAGTTTTTTTAAGCCTTCTAGAGTAAAGATCAGTGTTCATAAAATGACACCCATGAAGACTATGCCAGATCCTGAATTATACTTTGGCTTATCAAAGACAGATTAATTTATGATCAGTATAGATGAAAACCTTTAACTTCATATGTTTACAAATACTATAACATGTTGATTATTAGTCAAAAGTTTATTTGTTAGAACACATTATTCCTCAAATTTTTGCCATGTAACTACAGTGGAAAAGGTTTTCTTCCACTTAATAGACAAAATTAACATTCATGAAATAAATAAACAGAGTAAAATAGAAATATTTAGAATTCATGACTCTTTTGCATGACAATTCATTCTACAAGCATATGTTACTTGATATTTTCATAAGACTGTCAAGTGAATGTAAAAAAATTATTGTAGGTAGAAATGCCATTTTTATATTCTTCAACCTGTTTTCTTTATACTTTGATTCAGAAGACTAGCAAGGCAATAGCTATTTTTAAGACATTTCCAGGTATATATGACAAATCCATAGGAAACTTACATTAAAAAATGTTCTATAATTGGAGCTAGCTTTTTTACTGGTTCAGTATCCCTTATCCACAATGCTTGAGACCACAAGTGTTTCGGATTTCAGATTTTCAGATTAAGAACATTTAACCCATAGTATGTTTCAAAGATTTACAAACTTACCCTTAAAGTGATGTTAGGGAGAGTTTACTAAATTTTAGCATAAATAAATGCTAAATTTAAACAAAACCAAAAAGTAAACATTTTTCCATTTTTAACCCTATTGGTATAATAGTGATTTGTTAAGATGAACACAATATTTATAGTAGCATTTTAGGTGTTCAATAAACTGATAAGTACTTATCAGTAGCCACACAGAAGAGACAATCTTGAATTTCAGAATGTATGTAATTAGATATGATATAATTGTAGTGATTTCTTTGAATCCAATGCTGATTGATATTTTAAAACTAAAGCAAATAATCTCAAATTTGTGAAATCCCATTGATGTGTCTAATACATCAATTTAGAACTACTGATTTTTATTTTTTCTTGATCAGAATTTGATTCTGTGGGTTATTTTTTATGTGATGTAATCACTAGATAGTTTAAGTCTTACGATTCTCTCTCATTGTCATTAAGTACCCAGTTTTGTCTTAAAATGTACTAATTTTAAATATTTTCTTTTTTGTCTCGAAGAAATATTGTAATGCGAGAACTGGCTCCACAATTTCATATTCCATGGTCAATACCCTTAGAAGCTGAAGATATCCCAATTGTACCAACTACATCTGGAACTATGTAAGTCTGAATTGTTTTCATTTAGAAATTGAGTTTTCCTTGTCATCTGTGCTATTAGGATAAAAATTAAATTTCTGAGTGTCTACTTTACTGTGTATGATTTCATATGATTCAGCTTAAAGATAAAGGAGTAGATTATACGTATTTATAAGGGTCCACTAATTGTTACAAAGAAACTACTGAAACATGCCTGGATAATTATAGAATTGTTTAATCAAGCCATAAAAATAAAAAAGATACCAATAGGTATGTTACTTAAAGGTTCACAGTGGTCTTACAACTTTTGCTCTCTCAAGTCATATCTTGCATAATTATACCAGTATTGCGAAAATGTTTCATAACATTCTATTACTGAAAATTATTCCTTTAAATTCATGTCAGTTGACTGAATGCTTTTTTTTCACAACTTAGATATTTATATTAACATGTTAAATATCCTGAGACGTACTGATGATAGGGGGAACAAATTTTATTTTTAATCAGCATTTTTCATACTGATTTAACACAAAAGTGTTAAATAAAATTTTTTCGGGTAACTCAGTTGATATCCTGCAGGGTTATGTTCTGCAGTTCACACTTCAGCAAACACTAGATTATACCTCTTAATTGTAGCATGCTTCTAAGATGATTTTATCTTCCAGTAATTTGAGTTTTAAATACTTGTTTTCCTTACATGGGCAAAACTTAGCAAATATATAAATATAGCAACCATCATGTAAAGTTTTATTTTGATTTAATGAAGTCTCAGTCTGTAATGATCTAATGCTACAGAGCAGATATTTAATAAAGCTCAGAAATTGTAGTCCGTCTACTTTTATCCCAGAGTTAAGGTAGCTATTTCTAGAGAAGAAAAGGTTATATTCTATTATATAGCTTAATATCACCCCCCCAGCTTCTTAAGTTCATTTTGAATTTGATTTCATAAAGTTAAAACTAGATAGTTGTAAGTATTATTCTTCATGGGAAAGATCTTGAAATGGTAAAAGATGGCTCTAAATAAATGACTAAATGTTCATATTAATCTGAATTATACAACACAAATCTTTTTTAGAGAATTAAGAACATATGTATTTTTTCATTTTAGGATGGAACTTAGATGTGTCATAGCTGTTATACGTCATGGGGATCGAACACCAAAACAAAAAATGAAAATGGAAGTGAGACATCAAAAGTATGTTTTAAGATGAATAATTTAACATGCATGATATAGTTTTAAGATTTCTGATAAGTGGTCAACTCTTGATTAATACATCATATAGAAAAACTTTTATCTACCCTCTCTTGGCCATTTATATTTAAACCAGTGGATGCATACAAAATCCATTTAAAATATGTTCATTAGCATCTAAAATTATTGTGGCAATATTCATAAATATCATCAGTCTGCCCTGGCTTTCATTTATTGTCATAAAAGTGTTCTATTTAATCTTTGCTTATCACTCTCTTGTATTGCGTTCTAAGAGTGAGTAATCCCTCAGCCTTTTAGAAGAAAATTCATAGAATGAAAGTTTCTGTTATTTCTATCTAGTGTTTGATTTGGAGATGATAAAATTTGAAAACTCTGAACCATTAAGTATGTGTTGACACAAGTAACTTTCAATGTGTATGCAATGACTTCAGAAAATATATAATATTATGAACTATAATTGTATGTTTGGTTTCCATGAAAAAACTTTGAAAAGTAGTATGGTGATTACTAGTTTGGTATCATTTAGGAAAGTACTAAGTTTTATCAATCAAAGTTGAGCAGCAACATGTATAGTGAAAGAGGAAACACAGTACTTGATATCCTTAGATCCCAAGTTCTAGTCCCATAGCTTATCACATATTATTTGTTACTTTAAACATATATTGGTAATGTTAATTATTGCAAGTGACTAACAGTGTTCTGTCTTTTTTTATAAGATTTTTTGATCTTTTTGAAAAATGTGATGGATATAAATCAGGGAAATTAAAACTCAAAAAACCAAAACAGTTACAGGCAAGTATGTTTGGTTTCTTGTTTAGTTTTAAATTTTTTAATGGTGAAATTACATAAAAATTCAATTTTCTGTCAATTTATTTTATAGGAAGTGCTAGATATTACACGACAGCTTCTTATGGAGCTGGGACAAAATAATGATTCTGAAATTGAAGAAAACAAGCCAAAACTTGAACAACTTAAGACTGTATTAGAGATGTGAGTATCTTTTTGAAACCCTTAATTGCAGTACTACATATAGCTCTTCTTTTTTATGTATGTGATTTTCCATTTTAATTACTTTCACAGTCTGATCTTTTTACTCTTTGTTACTATAGTTGAGATGTGAAGGAAAATCTAATGTGAAAAAAATAGAGTGTTGTATTGAAGGTTTTAGCTTTAGTTTTAATTTAGGTGAGAAGATTAAACAAGGACATCAGATTTGTGTCTTCTGTGAAATACTGCTTAGAATCAAGGCCACATTGCTAACTTGACCATAGATTCATTGCAGTTTAAATATAAAAAATTTGAACTTTGCCTTAATCAAGTAAAATGGATACCCATCAATATTCCTGTTATAGCTTTACATTTTTAACCTCTTATAATCTTATTTCCTTTATTTCTTAAAACACATACATCTGTGTTTTTACATATTTCTGTACTTTATCTCTTCAGAGTTGTGGTTTTTTGTTTTTTTTTGGTTTTTTTTTTTTGAGACAGGGTTTTATTCTGTCACCCAGGCTAGAGTCAGTGATATGATCTCAGCTCACTGCAACCTCCCCCTCCCAGGTTCAAGCGATTCTCGTGCCTCAGCCTCCCAAGTATCTGGGACCACAGGTGCACGCCACCACGCCTGGCTAAGTTTTGTATTGTTAGTGGAGACGGTTTCACCATGTTGGCCGGGCTAGTGTTGAACTCCTGACCTCAAGTGATCTGCTCACCTTGGCCTCCCAAAGTGCTGGGATTACAGGCTTGAGCCATGGCACCCATGCCTGTAATTTTTAGAAAAACATTTTTGTTTTTAATGTGGTTAGAATGATTATATACGGTGCAATTTTTTTTTTTTTTTTTTCTAGAATATTTTGAAGAATTAAACAGACGGTTACAAATACAAGGGAACATGAATATGTGAGAATTAGTTTTTCCCTACATTGTCTATTCTGCTTATCATTTTATTTTTCAGGTATGGTCATTTTTCTGGAATAAATCGTAAGGTTCAGTTGACCTATCTCCCTCATGGTTGTCCTAAAACATCTAGTGAAGAGGAGGGTATGTCATTCTTAATGTTGATACAGTAGTTTTATTTATATATAGTAACTTGTTATTCACTGTTGATTACCTTTGGACCATCTTTTGCTTAGTAGTTTAGGACTGGCATGGTGAGGAAAAATAAAGTGGAATTATCTTAGCTGTGCTTCCTTTAAATAAAGGATACATTTTTACATTACCTATTCTTTAAATAAAGGATAGATTTTATTATTTTGAAAACTGCATAGGACTTCCTTTTAACTGTGGGATTGTTTCAGAAAACGTATTTATTTATAACTGTTATTTAATGGGCCCCTTACATCACCTTTTGATAGCAGAGGGCAGAGTATCTAAGAAGAAAGCCCAAGAAGTACAAAAAGACTTTGAAAACATATACAAATTAGCCTGTTTTTAAAATAAATGGATATTTCCTTCCACCCAGTAAACCAGAGTAAGTGTTTAAACAAGTTTGGTCTCCTAAGAGCAGTCAGTATCCACATTTATAAATACATTTACCTTACAAAAGAAAAGGGTAGGGATTGAGGAAGTCATTTCATAGAGAAATGCAGATGACCAATAAAATAATAAAGATAGTAATAATAATCTGTCTTGCCTATCATATTGACAAAGTGTTTTCTTCATTTCTGTTTTAAACTGGTAATAAAGTGTGCTGATGAGAATTCATTGAGACAGGATTTCAGTCTATAGTAGAAGTATAAATTGGCACAGTTTTTTGAAATGTAATTTGGCAATATATCAAAAACTTCAAAAGATGTTCTTATGCTTTGACCTGAATTCTGCTTATCAGAATCTAACCCAAAGAAGTAATCATATGTTCAGGGAAAGATTGATCTATAGGGATATTCATAGTGGTATTACTTATAGTAGCAAAAATTAAAGTAATGATTATCTTAAATGCAGACACAAATTTATAATAATCTTTATTTATATATTTTAACATTTGATATATTGCTCTTATCACATTTTGTGGTTAATAGTAATACAGGTTAATTTTCTATATCTTAGTATTTATCATCAAAAACATTCTGTAAACAAATAATTTAAAAAGTTAGGTAACTAACTTTCCTTCCATAAATTAATATTGATCTACATGACAAAACTCACAGAACTGCTAACTAGCTGCAGGTGAAGGGGTGATTTCCTCTCACCTTTAAAGAATCATTATTAAGTTCTTTTAGTGCTTATAATGCTTATTTTTGAATTACTTTTTTTTCAGAACCCAACACAGATCTTAATACCATGAAAAGGAGTAGGTCAAAATTAAGTACAGAAACTCATTAACTTATGGTATTTTCTTTGTCCAAGAAAATACTCTGATGTATAACATGCAGAGATTCCACAAGTTCAAATTTAAAAAGCTGCTCTTGACTACCTTTTGTTTACATGAAATTTATTAGATTGTATAAAATTTATTAGATTGCACAAAATTTAAATTAGAATAAATGTTAGGCTCTGTCATCTCATATCTTCCTAAAAATGATGCAAATCACCGATTTCACATCTTAAAAACATGTATCGGGCAGGGCGCAGTGGCTCACGCCTTAATCCCAGCACTTTAGGAGGCCGAGGTGGGTGGATCACTTGAGGTCAGGAGGTCGAGACCAGCCTGGCCAACATGGTGAAACCCCGTCTCTACTAAAAAGACAAAAATTAGCCAGGTGCCTGTAGTCCCAGTTACTCAGGAAGGTGAGGCAGGAGAATTGCTCAAACCTGGGAGGCGGAGGTTGCGGTAAGCCGAGATCTTGCCACTGCACTCCAGCCTAGGCGACCAAGCGAGATTCTGTCTCAAAAAACAAAAAACAACAACAACAAAATATATATCTTCTTCACTTCAACTAATGTATTTTCTTTTATGAGACAGCACTGAAAAGGGTGCTTTATAGCAAGGCACATAAAACCTGGATTCTGGCATCAAGGAGCTGTCAATCCAGCAGACATAGCACAACTAAATTAAGTACACTGAAGAAATTACTATGAGAACAGGCAAGGTAGAAACATTACATCCCTGAAGAAAATTGGGAGCCATTTTTCTAAAGTATGAGAGAGATTTTCAAATTTCAGTAAGATTTAAACAGGAATAGCAAGGGAGTATTCCTTACCGAAGCAAGTGCCTACAAACAGCATTATGGAACATACATGCAACAACATTTAAGGAAGAAAATATCTTACATATGGGCTATATTTCACCACAGAAGAGAGCACAAACAAAAAATTAATCTTAAGACAAGTCTGTTTAAAAAAAAAACTTAACATTTGTTTTATTCATTCATATGTGTCATAGACAGCCGAAGAGAAGAACCATCTTTACTTTTGGTTCTAAAATGGGGAGGTGAATTAACTCCTGCAGGCAGGGTCCAGGCTGAAGAACTTGGAAGAGCTTTCAGGTGTATGTATCCTGGAGGTCAAGGTAAATCTTAGAGTTTTCTTTAATTTGACTAATTTCATAAATTGTATTTTGAAATCCTCATTTTTGATGTTATTAAGTATTTATAGAAATACAATGAAATGAAAATATAGCTGAAGTGATTTGAGGATTTATTTTCAGGAGATTATGCAGGATTTCCTGGTTGTGGTTTACTTAGATTACATAGCACCTACAGACATGACCTCAAAATATATGCCTCTGATGAAGGACGAGTCCAGATGACTGCAGCTGCTTTTGCAAAGGTACAAATAATTTTTTTTTTTTTTAGAATTACTAGAGTTTTTAATCTAATATTGCATCTTAAAACGTTTTTGGCTGGGCGCAGTGGCTTACACCTGTAATCCTAGCACTTTGGGAGGCTGAGGTGATCAGATCACTCGAGCCCAGGAGTTTGAGACCAGCCTGGGCAACATGACGAAACCCTGTCTCTACAAAAAAATTGAAGAAAAAAAGATGAGTCAGATGTAGTGGTTCACACCTGTAGTCCCAGCAGCTCAGGAGGCTGAGGTGGGAGGGACCACCTGAGCCCAGGAGGTCAAGGCTACAATGAGCCAAAATCACGCCACTGCACTCTACCCCAAGCAACAGTATGAGACCCTTGTCTCAAAAAAAAAAAAAAAAAAATTTAACTAAGGAATATTTTAAAATTCTGTATTTGGAACTTTCAAGTAAAACCCTAAAATGACAATAATCAATTGTCATATTAATAAAGTTTATTTACTGTAAACTTATTTTATACCTTATGAAAATCAATATGTAACAAATATTATTTTACATATTAATTTTTTAAATTCGTGTTTTCTTTATTTAATATGCTTAGGGGCTTTTAGCTTTGGAAGGAGAGCTTACACCCATTCTTGTTCAAATGGTGAAAAGTGCAAATATGAACGGTCTTTTGGATAGTGATAGTGACTCTTTGAGCAGTTGTCAGCAACGTGTGAAGGCAAGGCTTCATGAAATACTTCAGAAAGACAGAGATTTTACTGCTGAAGATTATGAAAAGGTGGGTCTTAGCAAACTCTTTTATATTGTGAAATATTACACACACACACAGAAAAGTGATAACTGCATAAAACATAAATGTAGAGCTTATTGTATTATAAAGCAAATACACATGTTATCATCCTCCAAGTAAAGAAATAGAACATTGGAACAACTTTGGCTTCTGTATGCCCCTTCTCAATTGCAACCCATTCCCTACCTCCTCATAAAAACTACTGTCCTGACTTTTTATATTCTTTTCATATCCAGAATACTTACTTAGATAATGAGTATAGTCTCTAACCAGTGTAGTCTCATTTTTGGCTTTTTTCTAACTTTAAATCTATTGATTTTAATTGACAAATTAAAATTATATATGTTTATAACACAACATGTTTTAAAGTATATATGCATTGTGAAATGGCTAACTCGAGCTAATTTATGTATTACCTCACATCCTTATTTTTTTGTGATGAGAACATTTGAAATCTACTCTCAGCAATTTTCAAGGATAAAATACATTGCTATTACTATAATCACAATGTTGTACAATAGAGCTCCTGAACTTGTTCCTTTTATCTAACTGAACTTGTGTATCGCTCAACCAACATCTTCCCAACCCCTTCCTTTTCCAGCCTCTGGTAGCCATCATTTTACTCTGCTTTTCTGAGTTTAACTTTTTTAGATTCTACATATAAGTGAGATTATACATATTTGTCATTCTGTGCCTGGCTTATTTCTCTTAACATAATGTCTTCTAGGTTCATCCATGTTGTTGCTAATGATAGGATTTCCTTCTTTTTAAGGCTAGATGATGATATTTCATTATGTATATATACTACACTTCCTTTATTGGTTCATCTGTTATTGGACGGGTTCATTCCAGATCTTATCTATTGTGAACAGTACTACAATAAACATAGGAATGCAAATATCTCCTTGACATGATTACATTTCCTTTAGTTATATACCTAGCATTGGGATTGTTGGATCATATGGTAATTCTGTCTTCAGTTTTTTGTGCAATGTTCATACTGTTTTCTATAGTGGCTCTACAATATTAATTTACTTTGGCTATTTTTTAAGGTTCATATAATAGAACATGTTCTATTTTATATTTGGCTTCTTTTATTTAATATTTTATTTGTGAAATTCCACCATAGTAAGTAATGGTCATAGTTAGTTAATAATCATTGCTGTGTTTGTTGTATTTCATTTCAGGGTTGGCAGAACTTTTCTGTAAGACACCAGATAGTAAATATTTTATTTAAAAAAATTAGACTTTGCAGTCCAAATATGGTCTGTGTTGCATTCTTTTTTTTTTTAACTGCCTTTTAAGCATGTAAAAACCATTCTTAGCTCATGGCCTGTGAGACAGGCCACATTTGACCTGCAGGCTATAGTTTGTTGACCCATGTACTATTTTATGAACATATTACAATTTTTATATGCTTTCTATTATTGTTAGAGTTTTGGACTGTTAGGATTAAAGTTGCCATGAATACCCTTGTATGCCACCTGTGCAATATGTTTCTCTTGGGTATATTGTAGGAGTGGAATTATTGTGACCATGGTATGCTTATTTACAATGTTAGTAGGTAATGTCAAACTGTTTTCTAATGCCATTGAGCTAATTTACAGTCCCACCAGAGGTCCATGATAGTTGTCATTGTTCCACATATTCTCCATTCTTGGGATTCTCAGATGATTCCATTTTGGCCATTCTGGTGGATATACCTAGAATTCACTTTATTGTGGCTTCAGTGTCTGTTGACCAAAATTTAGATATCCTCTTGAATGAGGACAAGTCTCTTGTCTTTTTTCTATGAATTGTCTGTTTTTCTTCTTGAATGGTAGAAGTTCTTTATATATTCTGGATATGAGTTCTTTGTTATATGTAGATAACACCACCTACTCTGAGCCTTCATGTTGTCATGATGTCTTTTCTTTTCTTTCTTTTTTTTTTTGTTTTTGTTTTAGAGAGAGGGTCTTGCTCCATGACCCAGGCTGGAGTGCAGTGGTGTGATCATAGCTTACTGCGGCCTAAAACCCCTGGGCTCAGGCGATCCTCCTGCTTCAGCGTCCTGAGCAGCTGAGATTACAGGTGCATGCCACCATGCTCAGCTAACTTTTTAAATTTTTGTAGAGACTGGGTCTCACTATATTGCCAAGGCTAGTCTCAAACTCTTGGGCTTAAGTGATCCTCCTGCCTTGACTTCCCAAGGCTTTGGAATTACAGGCATGAGCCACCAAGCCCAGCCAGTAATATCTTTTGATAAGCAGAAGTTCTAGTTTTTCATGATTTCCAAGTTCATTTTTTTCTCCTTATGGCCAATGCATTTTAATACATTGTTTAGGATATCTTTTTCTGACTAGAGGCCATAAGAGATATATATATATATATATTCTAAAAATTTACTGTTTTGCTCTTCATATTTATCAGCAATCCAGATAAAATTGACTTTTGTGTGTGCTATCAACTAAGAATATCAAGGTTGATATTTCCCCTAACTATATGTACATCTGGGTGTCCCAGCCAGAACATACTGAAAAGACTGTTCTTTCCCACTACTCAGAAGTACCGTCTTTATTATACATGTGTAATCGGTTTCTAGACCCTGTATTTTGTTTGTTGATCCTTGTGCTAATGAATAATACCTCCCAACACGCCAGTGGATCCTTCTTCAAGTGTTTCTTGGCTTTTTTCTTTTTCTTTTGCATTTTCATGTAAATTTTAAAACAAGCTGGTCAAAAATACTGTTGGGATTTTTTATTTAGGTTACATTATATCTGTAGTTTGTGCAAATTTACATTTTTGTCTCTAGTCTTTCAATCTGTGAATGTGTAGCTCATTTGTTTAGATATTTAATATCTTTCAATAATGTTTTATAATTTACTTCAGAGTTCTTGTGCATCTTGGTTAGATTTAGGCTGAGGTGATTGATATTATGCAATTATAAATGACCCCTCTTTAAAAGTTTTATTCTCTGTTGTTGGTGTATAGAAATATAATTAGTTTTAAAATATTGAGATTATAGGCATCAACCTTGTTGAACTCATTAGTTCTAATAATTTATCTAGATTTGTTTGATTCTTTAACAGCACCACATCCATATGTTTTTTGCTTTTCCAATCTTTGTTTTTTAAAAATTCTTTTTCTTGCTTTCCATAGCTAGGACCCTCAAAACAATATTAAATAAAAGTAGCACTTCTAGTAACACTGGTACATTAAATATAAAGTTTTCTGTAGATATTTTATATAGCTGCCCTTCTTCAAAATAAGGAAATTTCATTGTTTCTATTTGGCTAATAGGTTATAAAAACTTACTGAATTTTATCATATTTTCTTTAATCTATTACATCATATAGTTTTTCGAATGTGAAACTAACTTTAGTTCTAGAATATCCTCAACTTTTCCATGTATGATCTTTTTCTTTCATATCACTGATTTTAGTTTGCTGATATTTTTGGTTAGGAATTTTGAATCTATGTTCATGAGTCAGATTGGCCTTTACTTTTTTATTTTTGTTGTGTCTTTTATTTCGATGTCAGGATTATGCTAGTATTGTAAAATTAGTTAGGAAATACTTCCTGTTTGAGGGGAATAGTGTATGTACAAATATTTCATTACATTTTTGGTAAACTTTACTGGTAAATAGTACGGTAAATCCTGTGGGTGTTTTCTTTGTGGGAAAGTTTCTAATTATGGATTTCAGAATAGTTTAGTACTTCTCAGTTATGTTTATGTCAGTATTACATTGCATTTTTTAGAAGTTTGTTCATAATTTCCTCTTTAATTTCTTTGTAATTTGTGTAGGATCTATAGAGATGTCCCTTTTTTTTTCATAACATTATACTTTTTTCCTGTTTTTCTTGATCAGTTTCACCATGGTTGATTAGTTTATTAGTCCTTTCAAAGAACCATTGTTTAGATTTGTTAGGTCTCTGAATTATATGCTTATTTGATTAATTCTCATTGCTTAATATTTTATTTCTTCTACCTCTCTAGTTTTATTTTGCTATTTTTCTGATTCTCAAAATTAATAACACCAGGTGAATACTTACTAAGTTATTAATGTTCTGTCTTTTACAAAATATGCTCCCTAGGCCATAAATTTTCCTTTATGCACTCTTTTGACTGGAGTCATTTATTATATTCATAAATATAAATATTTCCAGTGGCGAAACAGCCTTAAATTCTAGACTCACTTTCTGGATCACTGACCTTTGAGTTTGCTCCCATAATTCTTTACCACCTTGTTATTTCACAGATTCCTTAAAACATAAGTATAGAAATTCTTTGCCCAGAATTTTTACTTGCCTTCAGTGGATATATTGGTCCAAGCTACCTAGTTTATTATAACCAGAAGTAGAATTGCACTTTATTTTTTTTGTATTTGTAGAAACTTACTTAATGTGATTAAATAACTTGCCAAGCTAAATGTCAAAACTGGAATGTGAAACTATATTTTGATTGATGGCTTTTATTAAATTCAAAAAAAGAAATCATTACAAAGGCATAATAGGATAGTGGTTAAGAGCACCAGTCTGTAGCCAGACTACCTGCATTTGAGTCCTACTCCTTCACATCCTAGTGATTTGATCTTAAGCAAGTAGCTTAACCTCAGGTAAGTAACTCATCTGGGAAAAGAAAATAATAGATGCCTAGAGTTATTACATGTAAATATATGTCAAGTGGTCAGAACCATATTCACACATGTTAAGAGAGTCAGCATATTGTCATCAAATTCCATTAAGTTAGAGTATTTCTGCTAAATTTTCTTTAATGATAATGACAGCTAAGGTTTAATATTTTTTAACATGAATTGAGTATTTTACTTCCTCCCTGATCTTACTACTATACAGTTCACCCTTAGACAATATTGGGGTTAGAAGTGCCAGTCCCCCTCACAGTAAAAAAAATTAGTGTTTAACTTTTGACTCTGCAAAAACTTAACTACCAAGTTAAGCCTACCTCTGACTAGAAGCCTTAGCAATAATGTGAACAATGAACACATATGAAGGGTCTTCAGAAGTTAATGGAAAATGCTCATTATGCAGAAACTATACACAAATTTCAACTTTTTTTTTATAGTAAAATAAACTCATATTAACTTGTTATAACATGTCTGAACAGGATTTAGTTTGAGGCACTAACAAAAGTAAGACATCAGTTTGAAGAGAGCCCCTGTGAGGGCAACATGAATTCTGCTAAAATTGAAACAAGAGCAAAAAGCAAATTTATGGCAAAGCTTAAGCGAAAAAAATGGTGAAATCATTGATACTTTACAAAAAGTTTATAGGAACAGTTTCCCAAAGAAATCAGCAGTATACAAATGGATAACTCGTTTTAAGATGGGACGAGATGATGTTGAAGATGAAGCCCTCAACGGCAGACCATCCACATCAATTTTGCAAGGAAAAAATTAATCTTGTTCATGCCCTAATTGAAGAAGACCAATAATTAACAGCAGAAACAATAGCCAGTACCATAGACATCTCAGTTGATTCAACTTACACAATTCTGACTGAAAAATTAAAGTTGCGCAAACTTTCTACTTAATTTAGGGTACCAGAACCATTGTGCTCAGATCAGCTATAGACAGTAGCAGAGCTTTCAATGGAAATTTTAAACAAGTGGGATGAAGATCCCGAAGCATTTCTTTGAAGAATTGTAACAGAAGATGAAACTGGTTTTACCAGGATGACCCTGAAGACAAAACGCAATCAAAGTAATGGCTACCAAGAGGTAGAATTGGTCCAGTCAAAGCAGAAGCAGACTGGTCAAGAGCAGAGGTCATGGCAGTAGTTTTTTGGGACTCTCAAGGTATTTTGCTTCTTGACTTTCTGGAGGGCTAAAAAGCAATAACATCTGCTTATTATGAGATTATTTTGAGAGAGTTAACCAAAGCATTAGCAGAAAACACCCACAAAATCTTCACTACAGAGTCCTCCATTGTGACAATGCTCCTGCTTATTCCTCTCAGAAAAGGGCAGTTTTGCAAGAATTTCAGTGGGAGATCATTAGGAATCTACCTTGTGGTCCTGATATGGCTCCTTCTGACTTCTGTTTGTTTTCTAATCTTAAAAAAATATTTAAGGGGCACTCATTTTTCTTCAGTTAATGTCAAAAAGTCTGTATTGACATGGATAAATTCCCAGGATCCTCAGTTTTTGTAGGAATAGACTAAATGGCTGGTATCATTGCTTACAGAAGTGTCTTGACCCTGACAGACTTTGTGTTGAGAAATAAAGTTTTTTACTTTTATCTTTTAATTCAATTTTTTCTCATAATTTTTGGAAGTTCCCCAATATTTTGTATATGTATTCCATACTCTAGTCCTACAATAGAGTGAACTAGAGAAAAGAAAATGTTAAGAAAATTCTAAAGTGAGCTAGAGGAAAGAAAATGTTATTAAGAAAATTATAAGGAAGATAAAATATATTTACTATTCCTTAAGGGGAAGTAGATCATCTTAGAGGTCTTCATCTTTATTTTCACACTGAGTAGGCTGAGAAGAAGGAGGAAGAGGAGGGGTTAGTCATGGTGAAGGAGGTGGAAGGGGAGGCAGGAGAAACAGTACATTTTGGTGTAACTTTTAGGGAAAAACCCTGCATATATGTATGTGGTCCTTTGCAGTTCAAACCTGTGGTGTTCAAGGGTCAACTGTATTTTGTGATCATTTTAATTTCTGCTATGGAATTATTCTCCAGCTACTGGAAAATTTTGTATATGTATATTGTTCTCTTAGACAATTAGGCATAACCAGATATAAAATATATACTTTACTCATTTGTAGCTTACTCCATCTGGAAGCATTTCTCTTATCAAATCAATGCATTTAATTAAAAATCCTGTGAAGACCTGTGATAAAGTTTATTCCTTAATTCAGAGTTTGACTTCTCAAATCAGACATCGAATGGAAGATCCCAAATCATCAGGTAAATATGTTTTTCTTAGAGCATAGAACAAATAAAAGTTACTATTCAATTAAGCGTTTTAAAATACGATGCACCAATCTTATTTTAAGAAATAAGCCTTTCTTCAGAGCTATGTATAGTGTGAGTTAATACATATCAAGCAAAAAATAGTAGCTAAGTTATAGTGGTTTTTATCTATGACAGCATGAAAGATAAAATATTATCATTTGATTATCTTATTATGCAGCATTGCCATATAGTTAAGCCGTGAGTAGACAGGGTAATAAGAAGGAGCAAGCAACAGGAAAGTGATCTAGGCTCTGGCCCCAAAGCTTAGTTGGTTAGTAACTTAGACAACTTTGGCATCTTGGGTTTTTTTCTGTCAGAAAATGGATCATTTGGACTATTTTTAATGTCTAAGGTTCCTCTGCTAAAGATAGTCTACCTATTCACTTAGTTATGTGAATCTAATAAGAGTAACAGTATTGAAAATTGAAAATATATGAGCTTAAAAGAGCTTTGTTAAAATTGTTGCCCTTTTTCTTCTTCTTGTTATTAAAGTCTATAATATATGGAAAAAGTATTTTATAAGCCTAGTTCCTAACCCTTTAAGTCTAAAAAATACATAGTTGCTAGTAGTCTATGCCTATAGTAACTTCCTAACTTCATACCGTTGTATTTTTGACACTTTAAAAAGTTTCTAATTATTAACATATTAATATATATTCTAAATCAGATTTTTAAGTTGTGTAAACTAAAAATGTTATGTTGTTTTAGATATTCAGCTTTACCATAGTGAAACATTGGAGCTTATGCTACGTAGATGGTCCAAGTTAGAGAAAGACTTTAAAACAAAGAATGGAAGATACGATATTAGTAAAATCCCTGACATATATGACTGTATAAAATATGATGTCCAGCATAATGGTTCCTTGAAATTAGAAAACACAATGGAATTATATAGGCTTTCGAAGGCATTAGCAGATATTGTTATCCCTCAGGTAAGTCATTCTTAAGAATCAATTTTCTTATAATATCAAATAAATACATACTTTTAAAATGTCTGTTGGTGGAAAAAAATGTAGTTGGTTTTCATGTCCTTGGAAAACCAGTAACTTTAAACAGGAAATTAGGTAATTATGACGTTATATTTTAAGCTTTTTATGGTTATAGTGATCACATTATTTGATTTTCTAATAGTTTGATTACAGTGACTTTTTTTAGTAGACTGTATTTATTAGAGCAGTTTTATGTTCACAGCAAAATCAAACAGAAGGTACAAAGATTTCCCATATGCCTCATGCCTCCATACATAGCGCATCCTCCCCCACATTATGATTATCCTCCACAAGAATGGTGCATTTTTTTTATAACTGATGAACCTACAATGACACATCACCCAGAGTCCATAGTCCATTAGGGTTCACTCTTGGTGTTGTATGTACGGGTTTGGGCAAATTTATTGTGACATGTTTCTATCATCATAGTAGTATACAGAGTATTTTCAGTGCCATAAGAATGTAGTAATTTTTTTTTGATTTAAGAATTGATACTCTTAGTAATAATATGCGAACAAGCTAAAGAATGGAAAATAATAATTCCATATGGAATAAATAAATAAATTAAGTATTTATTGAACACCTGTTCTGCATCTGCCATCTATATATGGAAATATGTGGGGAGTAAGACATAAAGATAGTTGCGGCCTTATATGAAATTTTTTGCAAGTCTTTTTACTTTATGCAAAAGTATTTTGAAAATAATGTTTAGAGGTCAAGATATACATAGTTGTACTTTTGGGGGACGTGGGTCTTTATAGGAGAATAAAAATAAAGGTGTGATAAGAATTCAAATAACTAAAATGCAATTAAACAGAATTGGATTGATAATAAAAGGGTAAGTGACAAAACATACTGAGATCAGGAATGTGTCAGAAGAACAAAGTTCCAGATGCCATTTTTGGACCTCTTTTCAACTCAGTAGAAGATTATTTGCATATTGTAAATAGGAGGTTGGAGTAGATCAGATATTCCAACTGTGGACTACATAAAGTTTGACAGCAGGAAAATGTTAAATATATGAAAAAGATAAAGATTGTGAAAAAAGTTCAAAAAGCCTAACTTATGAATACCCATGTATAACAATGGTTAAAATAACTGTCCCTTTCCTAATATACATAAACAGTACAGGAAAACCTATAGGTTTTGAAAAACAGAATTCAGACAGTTGTACAACTTACCTATAGGTATTTGTGTACATGTTAACAATTAGCTTGTTTCTTCAACATGAAAGAGAACTGTATATTTGTTTGATCAGATATATAGTGTAGACAATTTTAGGTATATTGTATGAACCTGTGATTTTAAAAATTATTTTTAAAAGAGGATGAAAATATCTCAGACTTTACGAATATGTCTTTAGGTCTTACTTTAGGAAACATTTACTTAGGAAACAGGACTCATTCCCTCACAATTTCTTTCATTTACCAAATGAAAAAGGTAAGTTTTATTCTGTAAAAGACAAGTTTTATTTTGCATAATAAAATGTTTCAGTTTTGTAAGTACGCTTTTTAACAATTAGCTGTGAATACGAGACTTTAAGATATTTATGGTGGCTATAAGCACTTTTCAAGGTGGGCTTTCAGTATATCTAAATTTATCACCTACTCAGAGGCTAAATAAATACACAATGCTTTGTCTAATGTTTAGCATAACCATGTCTGTGCCATTGCATTACTTATTTAATCTCACCCCTCTACTGTTTTCATTATATATACTAAATATTTTACAACTGGGAATGAAAAATTAGTCTCTAAGAGTTGAGCCCAAAAGAAAACTCAAGTGTTAATGGTATTGTAGATGGTCATTTCTCCTCCTTAAATGGTGTATGTATTTCAGGTGTATTGTTTATATAGTTGAAGACATTTCTCACCATGTCTGTGTAACTTAAATATTTATAATAAATTTTTTTAAATACCAGAAGAAGCACCAAAGATTAGTATGTTACGAAGGAGTTGAGTCATCATTTGTATCTATCAAAGTAATTCTTTGCTCAGCTGTTCTCAGTTTGTTATGGTAATTCTCTTTGCTGCAATTAGGTTAGATTTTCATGACGGTCTGAGAATTTATTTGAAGACAACTCTAAAATTATTTTTCTTGGAAAAGTTATTTTTGAAATCGTTTGACTCTTCAGATAAAATTGTGCCCAAGTTTACATAAATCGTTCTATTTTTGGTAAATTCATACTTTTAAAACAAGAAGGTCTTTTTATGTGCTTCCCTGGTGTCCTGACATTATTTTATAAATTGAGGAGAGGACAACTTTGGGTTTATCTCCGTAACTTTTTCGTATGACAATCTTTATTGTTAACAGAAACTTTGGGTTTTTTTTATTTTCAGATCGTTGAATCAGTTCAATAAATATTATCTTGCTTTGTTACTTTAGGCCTCATAAATACAAAAACTGTGGACAGAAGGCAGGTATTTGTAATCACCAAAAATAACTAGCAATTATAAACATATTTGCAGTAATTTATAATGAAAATGTGGTTTGTAGGAAAAAAATAAAATTTTGTGTACATAGTTCTCAAGCAAATAATATTTCAAGCTTCAAGACTTGATTCAGTCATATAATACAAAGTTTTAACTTGTTTGGAATAATTTAATGCAGACTAACAGGGTATGACTATGAAAGAGAAATGTATATACATATATTCTGGTGTATTTCAAAATGATACTATGCCTTAAAAAATCAGTTTCTACTCTTACATTGATTGTTTAATTTTTACATCTATGCTATGTGAATTCTGTAATTCCAATCATATCTAGGCTTACATGATGCATATGGTCTGTTTTAGTTATTTTAACAGTTAAGCTAGTTTTGATAGGTGTTTATGCTACAATAGAATCAAATTTTCACTTTTTAACCAGGCTTAATCCTCAGAAAATTGGGGCCCTGGTTTAAAAATGATGCTTTATAACTATGATGATATGGTGGTAAATAAAAACATTTAGAGATCAAATTTTATATTAAAATTATCTTAATTGAGATGACACATATTAATTGAAGTTTAAAAATTTTTTTTGGTTATCTGTAGATTATGAAATGTAGACAGTTCTTTATAGTAGCATTTCCCAAAGATAGTTCAATGACATTCTCAATGAAATCATTATAGAAAGCCTTCAAGTCACTTTAGCTGGTATTTCAATCAGTTCTATTTGTGGCACAGATATTGTAACTGCATATAAGAATTTGCATATCTAAAAATTATTTGGCCCTAGTTGATAGATGCAGATGAGCAAAATATGTCACTGTTTTGAAGAGAGAGATTTCTTGATTATAAAAGTAATATATCTTTGTAATAAAACTAGAAAATACAAATAGAGCAAAAAAATTACTACAACGTTAACAACAAAAGAAAAACATATCAATGTTTTGGAATATTTTTAAAGGCCTCTTTCCTTAAATTCATTTACATATAATTTTTTCCATAAATGCATATACGTAGAAAATACATTCTTTATGAAAACTGAATCAGAAAAAGCATACTATTTTACAACCTAATTTTTTCCTTCATTTAGCATAAAGAACTTCTTTCCATGCCAATAAAGCTAATATGCATTATTATTCCCGATGGCTGAGTGGTGTGAATGTAAGAATAATTTATTTAACCAACTTTTTTTTTTTTTGTAATTCCAACATTTTTCTTTTATTTACACGTAAATACACAGTTGTATATTCACTATATAGTCACCTACATCGGCAAGATTATTGAACCACTTTAGCTTTAGTTTAAGGTAAATGACCCCCAGGAAGTTCTGTTTTCATAGGTCTTTCATCTGTAATCAGTCAGCATTTTCTTTATTAGGCAGTTTTGAGATCTATTGTCTATACTGATGTTATTCCACGTGAATCTTTCTGGAGGTATCTGGTAGCAGGAAATAGCCTTTAAGTTGAGATATCCTAGAATGAACTTGGAGAGAGAAGGTATGTGTGTTTCTTCCCTCTTCCCTTTTCTCCCTCTTTTCCATTCTACCCCCACTTTTCTGCCTCCTTCCTTTCTCCTCTTCTACTGCTTTGAACTATAATTTTCATTGCAATTACTCTTAAAATTACCATGTTTTCTGGACACTTCACATTGTGCTAATTCCTTACAAATCCAATTAACCCATAATGATTATGTCATTAAATTTGATAATTTCATGGAATCTTTGCTCACTACCAGTTAAAACTTTAAAAATATTGGCCAAAGGCTTTTGAAGAACGTGTTAGTCTTTTAAATCTTTGACATTTGGAAAGTCAGAAATCTCAAGGTTTAGTTTTTTTCATATATTTATTACATATTGTGCTTTAGTGTTTGTGGCCTTAATCCACCTTTCTTTTAGGGTTGTTTTTACATTTAAAACCTCAGATTTAGTGAATACTAGTCATAAAAATTACATTCACCCATTCATTCTCCTCCTTCAGAAATTACTGGCTTTTGTTCAGTTCCACCACAAAATCCTTCCAATTATACTTAATAGTTTGAAAATCATACATTTGCAGTTGCAAAAAATGCAAACTTGGAGTTATCCAACGTTCAAAAAAGGCTTGATAAAATATTTGTCTCTCACTAGACTAATTTAGGAGTGTATTTTTTTAGAGTACTTTGTCATTATATCCTTTTTCTAATGTCAAGTATTTTTTGCTCAGGAATATGGTATAACTAAAGCTGAAAAACTGGAGATTGCCAAAGGCTACTGTACTCCTCTGGTTAGAAAAATTCGCTCAGACCTTCAGAGGACACAAGATGATGACACTGTAAATAAACTTCATCCTGTGTAAGAAACTGTACTGGTTATTTAAATCTCTAGGCATCTGTTTTTGCATACTTCAAATTTAAATTACACTTTGATGATCCTATGAAGTCAGAAGTGTGTCATTGGCATACTGTGAAAATACTGTTACCTAGATACTTCTATTAAGTTCCAACCAAAGTTAGTTTGGGCTCCAATTTAGAGAAAACTAAGGTGAGCGGGGAAAAGGGAATATAGGTCATCATTCAGATGGGATCATCAATGTATACCCCATTTAGCAGCATTAATGTCTGTGATCATCTTTAGGTCTATAACCTCTGTCATTGCTACTAAAAGAGATAAAATAACCTATTTACAGTGTACTTGACTAATACTAAGTCTATTCTTTGACTATTCTCAGAGATCCTAGTTAGTTATAGTTTGTGTCATGTTAGAAGAATATATACTAACATAAATCCTCTATTACGGTTGGAAGAATAATAGATTTTTATGGTCTTTTACTTCTAGTGAAATTAAATTTAATTTTGGAAAATAATTTCAATATTTAGTGAGTTTTTGATTATATGGTTATGTTTGAATACTGTCTGCTTTTAATTTTAGGTATTCTAGAGGTGTTCTTTCTCCTGAACGTCATGTTCGTACTAGATTATATTTTACTAGTGAAAGTCATGTACATTCTTTGCTGTCTATTCTTCGCTATGGTGCCTTATGCAATGTAAGTAGAATAAGTTACATCAGTCTAACAAATATATTTAATTTTTAATTAAATCACTAACTGCTATTTTTACTGTGAAATTTTAGTAATTCATCCTTAAGTGTTACTACTTAATGTCGTCTTTCAGGGGACTACTATATACCAAGCGTTTTGCTAGATTTTAGGGATAAAGATGTTATTTTCAGAGAAGATACATTCAAGCAAACAATAATATAAAGTATTTTAGGTGATTTTATAGACTGATGGCAGTAAAGAGAAGCCTGATGAATTTGAGTCATTTAGGGGTCAGAATTGATGGGACTTGGTGTTTGGTTAGACGATGTGCCACTTACCTACTATTATGTACTATCTACTATTACCTACTATTATGTAATGACATACCAAGACTTAGTGGCTTAAAACAACCGCAATCATTTCATTTTTATCTCATACAGTTTAGAGTGTTGACTAGGATCAGTTATGAAGTTTCACTTAGAGTCTCATGAGGTTGTGGTCAGACAGTGGCTGGGTCTCAATCTCAAGGGTTTTCTCTCATGTTTGGTGCTTCATGTTGGCTGTCTGCTGGGACCTCAGCTGCGGTTACCAACCAGAACACCTACATCTGGCCTTGTCATGTGGCCTGCTTCATCAAAATATTGCACCTGAGTTCCAGGAGTGAGCTTCCTATCAGAGCAAGGTGCAAGTGCATGGCATTTTTATGACCTAACTTCTAAAACCATATAGCATCACTTCTGCTGAGCTCTCTTGGTTGAGGCAAACACAGAGGTTCATCCAGGTTCAGAAGGAGAGGAAACAACCCACAGCACTAGATGGGCTGAGTGTCCCTGTCATATTGTAAGAAGATTATGTAGAATTGAATGTGTATGTCAGCCATCTTTGGCAAACACAAAATCTGCTACGGTGATACCCATTTGCCACAGTAATTCATATTCTTCCTGCATACAAAACTCACTTAACTTCTCTCTCAGTGCCACCCACTCTACTCAGTGCCATGCTGCAATAGGGTAATACTACTTGAAGTCCAGAATCTCATGTAAATCGGTCATCTCTAAACTAGCCAAAAGATAAGAATATTTCTTTATCTTTCTGTGCGTATGAATATATGCACATCTGTATAGGAAGTGATCTATAAAAGAAAATTCAATTTTGTTTTCTTATGTACTTTTAAAAGAAGGGCAGTGAAATATGTAGTGATAATTTGGTATATATCTGTTTCCCAATCAATCTTATTACTGGTCCTTGAGAGTAATTATTATTATCATAGTTATCCTAAGGCTGTTTCAAAGTTCTATTCCAATTAAAATTCCAAACCCATACGTTATTTCTTCTGATTTTTTGTTTCTTCTTTGTCCCACTAAAGAATAGCAAAGTGACATCCTTGCATAAGTATGTGGATTAGTGGGAAAAAAAAGACCCTTAATTAGCAAGGCAAAAGCTTGTATAAACAGTAGTGTTGATGGAATTGTTTGTGAGGAGGAGAGATACATCTCTTACATGGTCCTTTTTGACCATATATAGAGGGTATAAAGAACATGAATAATATAGGAACTGATAGAAAGCCTGTGGTTGGAGAATAGTAGTAAGTATTGGATAAAATGACAGCAGATGTGGTTGAAGAGCCAGTGCCTTGAATTCTAAGTGGATTGGGAAGCCATTGAAAGGTTTTAAGCAGGGAAGTGGGTGACTTTGGTTGTTGTGTGGACAGTACATAGGTGAAAGTGGGTGTGAGGAAACCAGTTAGGAAATTAGTACAGTGGTCCAAAAAGATGTTATTTAGACTAGGGTTGTGGCTGTGGATCTAGAGTTTGTTGGGCATATATTGAATTCAGGCTACATTTCTAAAACAAAAACTGAACAACTTCATTATTTTAAAAATCAGTGCTTCCAGGGGGAAAAATAATTACATGTATTTACTAAGGTGAAAATTGAAGTCTATACCAAAATGTTTTGTTTTCATTATCCCAACTCTTATTATCCTTATAAGAATCTGTAAGTAATATAATTAAAATCTTACTCAGTGTATTACCAGTTGTAATTTTTAATTATTCAGAATGGACTGGGTAAAATCTTTCTGTAGAATTATTTGTAAGGTTTGTTAAGGAACTAAGATTATAAACAAGATTTCAGGAATATATATAATGGGGCCTTAATTTAAAAAAATATTTTTGTGTCTTCTTACATATTAATTATGTTCTGAAAGTTACTACTAAATATTACTTAATTTTATCTATTAGAGAAGACCTAGCAAAGTCTATAACTGCAACACTGAGTTGGACATTAGATGGTGTTCTTAATACTGGAGTATCACAAAATCACAAGATCAATTAGCTCTTCACCTAATGAAAATTTTCAGTATTTAAAGTCATCATTTGTGCTAACTTTACATTTAGTGAAGCTCAGTAATGCTAATTTATGTTTTCCCTTATCAATTTTGAAAAAAATACATCTTTTCACATATTACCTCCTAAACTTGCACGTGTACACACACATACACACGGAATGTGTAATGTCTAAAATAGAAATAAAATACATACTGAATTTTAAAAAACATACAGTCAATATGTGGTCTTATAATTTGCTTTTAAAACAAGATGCATTCTGTACTAAAGTTCATAATATTGTATACTCTTAGGGTATACAAAAAGGAAATGTGCTTTTATATATTTGTAATGTAATTACATAGTATACAGCAAAGGAAATTTATCTGTGACGTACATATAATTTAAGTAGATCCTGTTAACTGTTGACTATAGACTTTACTTTGAGTAGTTTTGCCTTTTCAGATATAATTTTCTACTTTGAATGCTTGTAGTACATGTTCTCTAAGATCCTTTTCAGTTCTGATGCTCTATGATTACATATTTAAAGACCAATGATTCTCAGAATGAAGATGGAGGAATGGTGAAGGAGATGGTAAGATCAATAGAATTTGCATATGCCTCCTTCTGCTGATTTTTGAATATCACTTCAGTGTAATAGGGATATTTATTAATAGGCCTATATCGCATATATGAACTATATATGATGGTGGGAAAAAATAGCATTCCTGTTATAGGATAGTATTCTGTGGTTATGAAACATGATACTATACTAGGTACTTTGGAACTGAACAAAGTTAAAAACTGTCTCTTACCCTCAGAATTCAGTAGTGTTTGTCATATTTCAAGAAATTTTTTATTTTTCATTTTGTATAAGCGGTTAAAAAAAGATTACTACTACAACTTCTAATATAGGTTGAATATCTCTTATCTGAAATGCTTGAGACCAGAAGTTTTTTGGAATTTGGAATTGTTTTTGGATTTTGGAATATTTGCACTGGTTTATCATGCCTAATCTGAAAACCCAAAATTCTCCAATGAGTATTTCCTTCAAGTGTCATGTTAGTGCTCAAAAAGTTTTGAATTTTGGAGCGTTTTGGATTTTGAATTTTCAAGTTAGGGATACTCAAACTTGTAGAGAGTTTAAAAATATTTTACCAAAACAAGCTTAAATAACTTAGTAAGACTTTTAAATGTAGTGGAATTATTTTTTAAAATTGTGCACATAGTAAGTATTCACTTTATGTGGTATTACTAGGATTAAACAAGCTACCATAGTGACAATAAAGTGACTTTCAAGTAACAGTTTGAGAAAATGCTTACCACATATATCTTTTGTTCAGGAATCAAAGGATGAACAGTGGAAAAGAGCTATGGATTATTTAAATGTTGTCAATGAGCTCAACTACATGACTCAGATTGTTATCATGCTTTATGAGGATCCTAATAAGGTAAACAGAGCTCTTGATTTGTGTTTTACCAGACATAAATAAAGAGCTTAAAGTTTCTCATTTTGAAAATGTTCTGTCATATTTCTTAGGATCTTTCCTCAGAGGAACGCTTTCATGTTGAATTACACTTTAGTCCAGGAGCCAAAGGTTGTGAAGAAGACAAAAATTTACCTTCTGGCTACGGATATAGACCAGCTTCCAGAGAGGTAATGAAGGTGGAACTCTCAGTGCTTAGTTACTGTGGTTCTAGATTTTCATGAGGTTTCTATAAGAGATTTTTATAATGTACTATAAATAATTCTTATTTCGACTACTAAGTAGGAAAATGGCTTAAATTTTTTAAAGTGTGATTTGTATAGACAACACTTTTATGCATATTGGAATGCTTAGGAATTGTATCTTTTGTTTAGATTGTTTGAATTTTAAGGCCGTATTTAGAATGGATAACCTTAAACCTTTAATTCACTGAAATGGACTTTTTTGGATATGGTACATGTGATGTGCAGTCCAGTTTTGTTGTCTTTGCTGTATGAATAACTAAGCCCCAGTATCATAGATTCAAGAATTCATCCTTTTTCTGCTGCCTATAGTACTACATCTGATACTGCAGACATGTATTGTACGTGTATTTTGATTGGTTGGTTTCTGAACTTTTAGTCTTACTTGATTGCTCTGTTTGTTTCTCTCTCTACCAGTACCACAGTCTTAATTATTATAGCTTTATAATAAATATTGATATTGAGTACAGAATTCCTCCAGCTTTGTTGTTCTTAAAGATTATATTGAATATTTCATGTTTCATGCATTTTCATATAAATTTTATAATCATTTTATAATATTCTGAAAAGACTCTTTGAGATTTTGGTTGAGATTACCATTACTCTGCAGCTCAATTTGGAAAAAAAAATGATACTTTTTCAGTATTGGGTCTTCTAGTCTAAGGACTTGGTATATTTCTGAATTTATTTAACTATATATTTTTTGATAAAATCATGATTTTTTTCATTAAAAATAATAGCAAAAACCACAATTACTTTTGCACCAAATAATTGTCTTATACCATCTTTGTCAGATTAATTCCTAGTTCCTTTATAGTTTTTTATGCTATCATAAATTTATTTATGATAAATTTGAATTTCTTTTATGATTTATTGTAATCATCATTTTTTCATTTTTTATTTTCTTGTTTTGTTTATTGTCATATTAAATTTTAACTCAGTTTTGTATAAAAATTTTATAAGTAGCAAATGTATAACTTAATATATACTGTTATTCATTCTAATAATTTACTCTTAGAGTCACTTGGATTTTTTATGATCATAACATCATCTATGAATGATGAATAGATTTAGTGATAGTGGACATTCTTTTCTTTCAGTGTTTTATTATTAACTGTAGTGATCCCTTCAAGTTTTAGATATCCCTTATTTGATTAAAAAAGTACCTTTTTATTCTCTGTAACCCTTAATTTGATGAGGGTTTTTATGTACTCAGCTTATTTTCTTTTGGCCAATATTATGTTTAGGAGATTCATCAATGTAGTTGCATTTAGTTTTAGTTTGTCCATTCTTACTGCTTTGAAATATGTGTTTTACTGTATTACTGTGGCCCAATGTATGCATTGTGTGTTTTTTTTTTTTTTGTCTGAGACAGAGTCTGGCTGTCTCCCAGGCTGGAGTGCAGTGGCGTGATCTCCTGTCACTGCAAGCTCCGCCTCCTGGGTTCACGCCATTCTCCTGCCTCAGCCTTCCAAGTTGCTGGGACTACAGGCGCCCGTCAGCACGCCCGGCTAATTTTTTGTATTTTTAGTGGAGATGGGGTTTCACTGTGTTAGCCAGGATGGTCTCAATCTCCTGACCTCGTGATCCGCCCACCTCAGCCTCCCAAAGTGCTGGGATTACAGGCGTGAGCCACCGCTCCCGGCCTGCATTGTCTTATAGTTGGATATTTTAGTACAATTTATGGCACACGGTATACACTTAGTAAATGCTTAATGAGTCATTGAATGATAGTTACCTTTAATGCAGTTATCACATTTATTAGAAATATTTGGAATAGATTTAAATAGTCTAAAATTTATAAATACAAATGCTGTTTAGTTCGTGCTTAGGTTGATGAGACTCCTATATAACAAAGCTCATCTCTATTATTTCTTTCTGTCATTTATTATTATTATTTGTTTATTCTTGCACTTGATGAAATGTAATTAAACACTTTGTCTTATGTGGGTTTTTTAATTGCCATTTTACTGTTTAATTTCTCCATAGAGTGTATGTATTTTTGAACTCAGAGACTCTGCCTTTTCCCTCATAGTACACAGCATAATACTCAGCTGTTAGAAGAGTTCAGTTAATGTTCATACATCTGAGTAAACAAACTTGTATATGTATTTCAAGTACCTCTACCAGTGGTGGTTGAATCTGTTCATCAGAAGATATTTCTTAAATCTGAATAGTAGAAGTGTTTTATATTCTTTGCTCACAGAATGAAGGCAGGAGACCTTTTAAAACTGATAATGATGATGAACCACATACTTCTAAAAGAGATGAGGTTGATCGAGCTGTGATATTGTTTAAACCAATGGTATCAGAGCCAATTCATATACACAGGAAGTCTCCACTTCCAAGATCTAGGAAGATGGCTACAAATGATGTAAGTATATGTATCAGAACACATTTTTCATAAAATAAACTAACTATATTTTAATAAAACAGAAAAGAAAATACAGCTTTAATTGTGGAGCTTGGGAAACCAGCAAATTTTTAAACGTTATTTAATCTATTTTTAAAATAAATTACAAAAAATATAGAGGCAGTTCAACAATAGATTAATTTTAGAATGTTGAGCTTTACATAGTTTTCATAAAAAAGAATGCAAATATAAAATAAGCTGTTTCTAGGAACTTGAAAAATGAATTTTTTTTTTTGGTCTTGTTATATTAGAAATATTTACATTAGGTTAATCTTCAATAAAGAAATTTTTTTAAAAGCCTGATTTAATGGATCAAGAATAATTTTAGTTAAAAGTAGAGAGCAGGCCGGGCACAGTGGCTCACGCCTGTAATCCCAGCACTTTGTGAGGCCGAGGCAGGTGGATCACGAGGTCAGGAGATTGAGACCATCCTGGCTAACATGGTGAAACGCCGTCTCCACTAAATATACAAAAACTTAGCCTGATGTGGTGGCGGCACCTGTAGTACCAGCTACTGCGGAGGCTGAGGCAGGAGAATGATGTGCACCCAGGAGGCGGAGCTTGCATGAGCCAAGATCACGCCACTGCACTCCAGCCTGAGCAACAGAGCAAGACTCCAAGACTCCGTCTCAAAAAAAAAAAAAAAAAAAAGTAGACAGCGTTTGCTGGAGATGCTTTAGCAATAACTGATTCAAGTGATACTATAGATAAAGAAATGAAATTCCAAATTGTTTGCCTAATTGCAAAGTCTATGTAGGAATTTGAATATTTGATAATATAATTGAAAATTTTACCTTTATATTAAGATCTATAAATAGGCTAAAATAATTCTTATGTTCTCTAATAGGAAAACATTTAAATAATTAATAAAGTAACATTTAAGAGGAAAGTTGAACAGTTAGAATGAAGCTTGTTAAATAAAGCTTTAGCACCTGTATACATCTGTAATACTTTAAATAAGTTTTATTTGAGGTTATCTCTATTTTCTGTAGGATGATTCTCTCAACACTGATTGAAGTCAGTGCTTATAACTGTTTTCTAAATGCTCTAGTAAAAGTGTAAAGGAAGAGGGGCCTGGCATAGTGACTCGTACCTGTAAACCCAGCACTTCGGGAGGCCCAGGTGGGTGGATCACCTGAGGTCAGGAGTTCGAGAGCAGCCTGAGCAACATGGTGAAACCCTGTCTCTACTAAAAATATAAAAATTAGCTGGGCGTGGTGGTGTGGGCCTGTAATCCCAGCTACTCAGGAGGCTGAGACAGAAGAACCACTTGAACCTGTGAGGTGGAGGTTGCAGTGAGCCGAGATCACCCCTGACTGCACTGCAGCCAGAGCGAGATTCTGTCTCAAAAAATAAATAAACAAACAAACATACATATATACAGATATATATACATACATATATATATGTGTGTGTAAAGGAAGAAATTAAGATATAACCATCAACTTTTAGAAAAAAAATTATTTAAATATGCCAAGTCTGAAGAATTAGGTATAACATTTTTTAGCATTTGATAGGTGAGAATAAAAACAACAAAAAGAATTGTGCTCATTTCTACAGCCCCAAATTATGCAAATATATGTGTTTTATGATTCTCAAAGTTCAAATGTATATGTGCTTCAGTTTGACAATTTTGTATAGGCAAAAATCTGTCCATAAAGTAGATCCTTATAACTTTATAATGGAAATTATATAGTCATTAAGGTTCCCTTGAATGTGATATTTTAATTACAAAAGAAGACGGTTATAAAAGAGGGTGTTTAACAATTATAAAACTTGGAATTATTTGTTCTATTATAACTTAATGGAAAAAATGAAAAATCTGGGATTATGTTCAGGTATCCTTAGTTTCAGAAAATTTGGGACGTAAGCTATGTTAATTAATATAACCTACACTACTATTTGTGTGAGTGCAGTGATTTTGATGTGTTATTGAATAAGCAATCTATAGTTAATCAAATTATTCAGAATTTCACCATTAAAGCCTCTCTTCTGCCCTCCAAAAAGCCTATATAATACTGAATACAGCAAAATGTATTGTAAATCTTCATTTTGCAACTTATCTATATTTATAAAACCTCTAACAAAAGCACTGTCCTCGTTAATCTTGAAAACGCAAAACACATTTATAAACCTTTTTCTCATAAATACTTAGTTGATTTCAAGAGATTATTTCTATGCCATGCTAAACTTTTACTTCCATAAGGTAAATTACTCAAGTAAAATCTTGAAGACTTTTTCCAGCGTCCATCATCTCCATGGATATCAGAAGTTTGTACTTCCAAAAGACACACAGAGAAAAAGACTGTTCTCTTCATTTTGTGCAAGTAGATTTTACTCTCTCCTCGCTCTCTGAAACCTGAACATGCAAACATGTATAATGAGAATGTTTGCTGCATGTTTTCCCTACTAAATCTGTAAATAATCTCTGGAGGGGGCAAATAGATAGCGTGAAAGTATAAACAGGTGCAATTTGAGTCCATCTTATGATCTCTGAACTTTTTAAATATGTCAGGCAGACAGATTTAGTTTTCTAAGTTATGTATCTTGAAATCCCTTTGACCCTTTGCACAATTCTTTAGTGCCTTGGGTTGAAAAATTCACCCAAAATAGGACAAAATATTTGAATATATAAAATTAAGCAGAAAACCTTTATATTTTAAAAGTTGCTAAAAAAGAAACTTACTAAAATATTTCCAGTTTTAACAGGGAAGGGACAATTATGAAGCAGTATAAGTATTTTATGTCTTTTAACGTAATAAAATATTTCCATAATTATTATCACATGCAATTAGATTTATTAGTCATTCCTATCAAATTCTCAAATAGTGAAATATTTGGCTCCCAAATTGCTGTTTAATAGTTTTTTTAAAAAATTAATAAGCAAATACAAACAAACTGTATTTTTTTTTCTTTCTGATCATTTGGCTCTGTTGTATCTAACTTTGCACGCTCTGCTTTTTTTTTTTTTTTTTTTTTTGCCCCCTTTCTCACTTCCAGGAAGAGAGCCCCCTGAGTGTGTCTAGCCCAGAGGGTACTGGTACCTGGCTGCATTATACCAGTGGTGTGGGTACTGGGCGTCGAAGACGCAGATCAGGGGAACAAATCACTTCTTCCCCTGTCTCCCCCAAATCATTGGCTTTCACATCCAGTATTTTTGGCTCATGGCAACAGGTTTTTAAACTTTACTTCATTAAACATTTTTCCTCCCTGCATTCAGAGCAACAAATAGCTGTCTTTGAGGACATCTAATCCCTTGTATTGCACATCAGAGTAAATCCTTTGTTTTTTTAATTTTGAGTTCATTTAAAAATACTTATGATATCTGCCAATATTCGAGGGAAAGAAATCACTTCCATGGCATGTGTTTAGTATTTTTACTGAGAAGGTTCCAAATATCCAGGATTTTAAAAACAATCAATAAATGTTATTCTCCTGGAATTTTACCTTGTTAACAAAATTATTTAAAAATGAAAGAAAGCTTTCTTTTTGACTTGTCTTTTAAAACTTTCAGAAACAAATTATGTAATTTGATTGTAACAAAATATATTAAGATTTTCTTCCATATTTGAAAAAATTAGATTCAATTTGGAATTTGCTGAGAATGTAAACATTTTTGAAAATACCAGAATTTATGTGGCCCAGTTTTAATTAGCAGAATATATCAAATATTGACAATTTTCTTCCTCATTGTTCCATTATTTGGAAGTATCTAATTTAAGGAATACATACAGTCTGTTTTTCTTTGGACTGTGTAATATTTTAATGTTCTCTTTAAGAGGGAACAATTGCATATGTGCCCATCAACAATATGGGTCAAAATAAAATGACTTCAGAAGGACTTTCTGTGATGACATTTGGAAACTTAAAATATACATGATTTCTATTATATTGGAAGGTCTACTGTCACACATGAGGTTTCTGATAATTTCAGCAATTTCCTTTTGGAAATATAATGCATTTGATTATAGGAAAAGGGATTATGGTATCCATTAAGGCTGTGAATATTTAAAGGTTACTCTGATAAAGCCCATGCATGGATCAATAATTGTATGGTGATCTCAAGAGTCTCTGTCTGCCCTTTCTTTTGTTTGTAGTTGTTTTTTCCCCCTTCAAATACAGGAGCTGTTTAAGAGTGGGCATTTGGCTTCTTTTAACAGTGAAATTATGTCAATCTCTTAATTGCTTCTTTTCATCTGTCTTGTTTCATACATGATGTTTCATTCTGAATGCCTGCTTCGCACCACTTCATTGCAAGGACCTCATGAAATGGACTCCCTTCAAAAGGGGATCTTGCATGATCTTTCATGTTTTATGTATTTCTACTAATATTTATCATACAGCTTATTAACCTTTGTCTGTCTGGAACAGGCTGCATATGAAGTATGGACTTCTTAATTTATTTTACTGTTTTACTTCATTTACTTTGGATTCCTTATGCAGGTTGTATCTGAAAATGCTAATTACCTGCGAACACCGAGAACTCTTGTGGAACAGAAGCAGAATCCTACTGTAGGTATGTGGTGTAAAGGAAATTGTGTTCCATACCCTTCTTAAACTCACTATTGTGCACACATGTAAAACTCTTTGGTGAAAGCATGACCAAATGCTATGCTGTAGTTTTTATTTAATGTGTACTAATTCAGAAATGTTGAGTTGTATAACTCAAAATATAGTTTTGATAAAATGAAGAAGAGATAGCATTCAGTTTTGTTGCATAACCCTTTTGAATGCCTGCAATGATAACCACTTAGTTAACTTGCCAATGCTAGTTTTTTATCTTGTACTCTGTAAGTTAATTTATGAAGGAAACATCATTTTCCCAGTTGATAAAGATGAAAAGATGCTATTGCATGTAGAAAGGAACTTTCCATTTTTCTGACTAAAAATATTTTTAAAGTATGGAATACTTCAAACCGTTTATGAATATATTGATTTTCCTTTGAGCAGCTCATAAGGAAAACCAAGCAAAAGTAATGCACAGTGGCACTCTCAGTCTTTATTAACCTATAGAACATAATTGGTTCTTTGCTAACACTCAAAGCAACATTGGAAAAGACCTTTCTAAACTCATTTGGTTTAAAGCTCATGGTTGATAAACTATGAGATAATGGCATATTATTTTCTGTAAATAGTTGTCCTGATAGATTTAATAAAGGCATAAACAGATCTCATTGTAAGTTTATGTATGTACTGTGATCTCTGTACTAAGTATATGAACTGTGTTGATGCCTACATACTTGAGGATCTCTCTTTAGTTAATTTCATATAGCTTGTAATGATAGTTTTTAATATTCCCACAGTATATTTATAGAAATGTATATATTACTCCTTATTGATGTATCATAGTATATTTGATAGAAATTTATTTAATCCTTCCCCAGTGATAAAAGTGTTATTTGGATGTAAAACCTTTTGCTACAAATTGGGCATCAGTTTATACTGACTGTTTTATTTGCTAATAATGTTTTTCACTGGGGGTCTTATTAATTATATTAAGTCATTTGTTAAGTATTTAAAGTGATTTAGGCCTTGAATGACTGAAAAGAACCTGGTCTTGTCACAAATAAATAAATTTTGATATACTTTATTTTATAAGAAAGAGTAGTAATTCTTAATTCAGGGGCATCAGGAAAGATTTGTCTTTTATAAATATACCTTAAAAATACTGATTTTATATGATTTAATTTGTGCTAGGAGAGGTTTTTTTTTGTTTTTTTTTTAAATATGGCTTGCCCTTGGGAATTGATAAACAGAGTTCTTTCTTGTCCTAAGTTATTTTTATGGCAGTGTTTTTAATACTTTAGGATGTATATGTCTAATTATTGTATGGACATATTTTTTTTTTCTCAAAGATAACATTTTGTCCAATGTTAAATTACCCCATTTGTACCTATGATAAATGATAGTGGTGTTTAGAAGTATTGTATTAAAACTGACATCACTAGGAAATTACAAGAATATTGTGAGCCTGTTCAAGGCACTTCCAAAGGTTGCCTTATATGTGGTAAGAGCCATGTTAATTGCATGCTGCATGAATTCCCAATGTGAATGGAAGAACACCCGTTGTGTATGTATTTTCTCTAACTCCCATCAGGGTCTCACTGTGCGGGCCTGTTTAGCACCTCGGTGCTCGGGGGTTCTTCAAGCGCACCTAACCTACAGGATTATGCTCGTACTCATCGTAAAAAGCTGACCTCTTCTGGCTGCATAGATGGTATGTGCACACATGCACACACAGATTCATATCTACACCCAAGCACACACCCATGAGCAGTATTTCTCAAAGGCAAATCTAAGGCCACTGACTGATTCAAGTGAAATCCTGTCATCTTTTGCCTAAATGACTATCAGTGCTCTCTGTTACCTACAAGTTGGATCCATGTTTCATCAGACAGTCAATTGTAGTTAGATTTAGAGTACTTGTACAATAAGTTTGTTGAAATGGAAAATAGTATTATGTGTATTCTTCTTTTAGATAATCTATAATCTATATTATAAAGAACAAGTGTTTCTTTGATCTTTTAAACTTTTATTTATTGTTAACACTTATTTTACTTATTGAGCTAATTAAAGTGAGTGGAGTGTTTATAAGTAGAGGAAAATATTATATTGGCAATATTTTTATAAAAATAAACACAGAATGAGAATATTTTAGGATCCCTAGCTGAAGGAGATCCTCTTAATGTTGTTAATATACCTTAAGTTTTAATATTCAGAATTTTTTGAGGCTCATGGAAGCGTGTCCCTTTTGTTAAGAGAAGTGGTTCTAGCTCTTTCAGGATCATCTTTATTTAAAACAGTTTCTCATTTATCAACACATTTATTTTAGACAGTAAAACATGGATTTACCAGAATTGCCAGCTCATCTTGCTTTTCTTTCTTTTGTATATTTCATTTGACACTTTTCCTCTGTCATCAAGCTAGTTAACTTCTTTTAACCAATATTTGCCTTATTACCTTCTGTCATTGTCCCTTCTGCATGCCACCTTTCTAACCTCATATATTTGTTTTTTCCTTCTTTCTTTTAAGTGTTCTTCTTTTTGTAGCTATTATGAATTTCAGGTACCTGTTTTTCTCTTTCTTAGACGCCACACGCGGTTCTGCTGTTAAAAGGTTTTCTATCTCATTTGCTCGACACCCAACCAATGGTACGTTTTGCTTTTATTTTAAAAGATACTCCCCTGCTTCATCCCTTTTTTATATTTATTTTATTTCAAAATGTGGGGTATACAGTATCATTCATTTCTTCATCCTTATTGTCAATTGGCGTACAATTCCAACTTGTTATTCACCCAAATTATTGATACTGTCTAGCTCCCTTTTCAGCTGTAATTTATATAATAATTTAACATTACTCATCAAACTTTTAAATGACCACAATGATGATGAGTTTTAATGCTAAATTAACACTTGAAAATTTCTTCTAATTTCTCAGAAGATCAGTCTACACAAATTTTTAAATTTCAATTAGTATTCTTTAATTTTTCTTAATTCCCAATAACTTTTTTCTTCCTAATTTTCTGATCACGTGGTTGTTTTATTGAGATAGTTAAACAAAAATACAGAGCCACCCATGTCAAATAGCCAAATAAGATGTGTCTTTGAAAAATTCTTGGGCACCTGGTGATGCATATTTCACTGTATAACATCGTCTGTTCCCGGCTATTTTCCTAAAGCAAAACCCTATTTGGTCTGGAGCACTCTGAAAACTTTGTCCAGCATTCACTTTGTTCTTGTGTAGCAATATGGTTTGCTGTTATCAAGCAACCAATTCCTTTTAGTACCACTGCTTTTCTTAAAATTTAGAGGGCTCCTAATAGGAGGAAGATTAAGTTAAGATCTAGAAACCCAATTCTGTTAAATTCCAGTTTTGAGGCTGAATAGGAAAGTTTTTCATGACCATTATTTGTAAAAGGAATTATTGCAGCATTACAACTTCTAACATAGACCTTGATATTGTGGGGCAAGAGGGAATATTTACTGATCATTTTACAATAATTCAGGATCAAAGAATTTAAAAGAAAACGTACAGATTTTTGCTTGTATTACACATGGAATGAAGATACTTTTATCCCTGGAACTCTTTTTCTTTTTAACTGCAAGTAAGTCTTTCAAAAACTCAAGTCAGATCTTTCAGAAACTTTTATGAAGCTAAAGGATTCAACACAAGTTTATGGTCATTCTCCCACTTCTGGATCCTTTAACAACACGTCTCAATAACATTGCACTAATAATTCTTGAAGGTGGAATAAGAAGATCTCATCCTCAACAAGTAAAAATTTAGCCTTAAAGCTTAATGTACTTTCCCTTCATTGTAGCTGTTTAAATGCTACTTTTTGAAGAAAGTGATTCTTATTTGATACAGCTGCAGCTTCTAAAGAACCCGCATGCCTAAGAACCTCTTAGAAGAAACACAGAAGTCACAAGAAAAACAGAAGCCACAAAAATTCTAAGAAGAGACATTGCAGGTTTAAGACCATAGTTTTTGTACTGAATGCTATGTGTTTAAAACCAGTATTCGAGGTATTATTATCTAGGAGAATCTGTGTTTAACTGAAGGTTTTAGAAATTAAAAATATTTCTGTTAACTTTAATAGAAAATAGAGTAATTTTATATTCCTTTGGTTTAGGGTCTTTTTAAAAAAATGTGGATTTTCCGCACATATAAATGCGTATGAGATGCATTCCTTTCAATTCTACAAATATTTATTTTGAGTTTTAAGGTTTCCTTTTTTCCTTTTTTGATACTGTGTTGTCTCTATCTGTCTTACGAATTGTCATTTGACTCTTCCTTTTACTTTTTATTTCCCCTAACTTTCATGTTATTTCCATCTTTAACACATATCATGGACTTACCCCTCCCTTCATCTTTAGTTCAAGGAACATGGTGAAACAAGTACCTTCTGACAGTGCTTTACCTTATTTTCTGGGCCTCTGTGCAGAACACCTACACCTCTATAGGTGCTGGTCCGTTTCCTCTGTGGAATTTCTAGGCTCCAGTGGTATGTTTTTATAGCTTCTAAACATGTCAGCAGGGTGGCTTTTTAAATTGCTGCGCTAACCCTTTCATTGTGCATCAAAGGAAAAGTTTACTAAAGATAAGTGGAAAAAAATGTAGTCTAGAGGAACTTAATATATTGTCATTTGCCTGTTATAAAATCTAGCAGGCAAATGAAATAAAATAATTGCTATAAAAGATATATAAACTTTGTGAGGAAAGAAGAAAAGATCTCATCGTTAAGTTTAGTGTAATGCAAAGAAAGGGTTTGCGCTCATTTGCATGAGTCTTGTACTTCTAAAAAATGTAACAGTTGTGCAAGCCTAATTTCTTTAGTGCTTAATTTAGGTGCTTTAGCTGCTGTTATGGTATAGTTTTGTTTTTGTTTTTGTTTTCAAAGTATGTGTAATGTTCTGTCATGCTTTGGTTTGTACCTGAAAATGAGACATACCAGTTTTGCAAGTCCCTTGGTTATTTTCCTAGGAAGATTAGATGCTCTTTTAACCAAAGTTTCCTTATTCTAACTGAGAATTAGGCAGTTCTTGGGTCAATATTTCCTTCAATATTTAAATAAATCAAACATCAGTCAATTTAAAAATGAGCACGCACCTGTTGAAGCAAAGAGTCTTGCAGTCTGAGCTTAATTTTTACTTTTAATGATATTTGACTTGATATAAAATTTTATTTGAGTATTGTAGGTATTTAATTGGGGAAATTAGTTTGAATTTTTAGAAGAGTAGATGCAGAAAGACTCGTTATTTTTAACAGTATATGAAAGCAATTTTAAAAGCCATTCAGTTGAATAAAGTTTAAATAAACAGGCAATTTTCTTTTTTAAAAAAAGTGAATAACCTATATCCTATTTGTTTGAAAACATAAACTGTGTATTTAAGTGCTTTTGTTTCAGTGATGGTATTAATACGTATTTGCATGGTTGTTTCATGAAATTTTTGTATTTCTGTGCCATTGTTAAAAATAGGATCATATTTGTATTTTGTATTGCTTTTAACTTGACCTAACTTTACACAGCCAGTGATTCCTAGTAATATAATTATGTGTTAATACAGTAAAGGTAGGTGAAATACATTTTGGAATTTTTATTCCAGCATGAATGAATGAATGTTGTTTTGGGCTCATACTAGAGAGTGCCATTGGTCTTGGCACGCCTGGAAAAGTATCTAAAAAAATTATTCACAAGTAATTATATAATTTTTCAACAAGAACTTACTGTTAGCATCCTGGCATCAGGGATACATCATGTGGCATCAGCTTATTCACCCACTGAATAGACCTGACTTCAAAAAATAAAAACTGAAAACTTGTATTTCTTTGTTTTTCTTTTTCCCTAGGTTTTTAAAGTATTATTCTTAGATTTTACCAATATAGAATGAAATTGTGTGCATGCTATACTACATGATTACATTTAAAAAGAAATCTTTGTCACATCTTGTTCCAGCTCCATATTGCATAGCATCTGGTGTCATGACTTCAGAGATATTGTGTGTTTGCATGTGATAGATTGAAAAGACCTAAACTGTCCATTTCTAAACAGTAGTCTTCCTTTTTAATTACTGATTTTTAAAATATCCACCTTTTATTTTTTGTTTTTGGTGTTTTTCTCTTCTAGGCTTTGAATTGTATTCCATGGTGCCATCTATTTGTCCTCTAGAAACTCTTCATAATGCCCTATCTTTAAAGCAAGTGGATGAATTTCTTGCTTCCATTGCTTCTCCATCATCTGATGTTCCACGGAAGACCCCTGAAATTTGTAGGAAATTTTTCTTTCATTGTTATTATTTAGTTGCTGGGCAACCACATACTATCTGAATATAACAGAAATTATGAAAACATAAAAGCAGGTAGTGGTAATGAGTAGAAGTTTAGGGGACAAAGGAGTATAAAGGGACATTATTAGGAATTATTTGGTGTAATGTGAACTGTACCTCTTTTTTTTACTCCCTGCCAAATTCTTTTTTTCTTACCAAAAAAGCAGTAGAAGTCAACAAAATATAGGATTGTGGTCTTTTGTTAAAACTATGTTTGCTAGAAATCTCACATTCCTATTGTATATAATTTTATAGCAAAGTTTTTTAAAACTGCAAAATAACAGTCCACATTAACCCATTCATACACACTCATCTCCTGACTACCTTTGGTAAGTAGAAAGAGCTTTTAACTAAAGACAGAAAATTAGGACAACAGTTTTTCAAATAGTGTATCTCAGAAAACATTCTGAAGAGGTTAATATGTGTGTTTGAAGGAAAGATGTTCATGGTTAAATAAGTTTTAGAAACTATGTTATATCCTGCCTCCTGTTGGAGAGGTATGGCTATATTAGCATATAAAAGGCTGACGTTCTTCTGTAAAGAAGGCTGTATAACCCAGATTTTCCAAAACTTATTTTTTAGAAAACACTTTTTTGGTAACACATTAAATATCATGTGGCACTATTCTGAGGGACATCATTTTGGGAAATGCTCAGGACTTCCTTTTTAGGTGTGAGAAGTCAGCTGCCAGTTGTCATTTTCAGCTCTGTAGGATTCCTCAGTACTTTGGAAATTCCAGTTTGGAAAGCATTAGTTTTGGGAGAGAGTGCTTTTTGCTTAGAGCTAAGAATCTTAACTATTCTAGTCATATCTTAGAAAGTGACAAACTTTCTTTGTATATCATTCCTCTTTTTCTGAGTGCTGTAAATAAATTTTGCTCAAGAATAAAATGAGATATTAGAGCTCTCGGAATGAATGCCACTTTGATGTCTGACCATCACTCTCTTCTCTTTCCTGGGCCACCACATTGTATAATTCTAGAGAGCTCTATTCTCTTTATATTCTGTCTAAATGATACCCCCTGCATTTATACAAAGTAGTGACCTTTCCCTTTTCTTCCATTTTTGGTAGTAGAGGCCAGCTTTCAATCATTAACAGTAATAGAGATGTATATTGGTGAGTGTTCTGAAGTATTTCACTTTAGGGATGGTTTTAGGAAGTAGGTCTTAATTTAAAAATTTGCATATATATGTGTCCGATTCTTAGAATTGATAATACTCCAAATGAAATAACTTCTCCAAGTAGTAAAGGTCAGAGTCAGGAAAATGAAGGTGGTCATCTCCTTTTATATTTTCTATAACCTGATAGAATGGACAATGCTGTTACCTCAGAATACAGTAGAGAACCTGAATAAATTCTAGTTTACCCCTTCACCCATAATGATGTTTCATTGCTTCCCTGGGGCAAGGATTTAAAATCTTAAAATAGAGATTAAAGAATTATTCTAATTAGTAAATAAGAATTTAGGGGTAGATATCAATACTATTTAGATTTTAGAAGACTTGCAGTGAATGATTTGAAGGTAATAAAAATAATAAGGAGGTGTTTGTTATGAAAGGAGAATTTTAGTAGAATATTTACAAAAAGATAACATTTTAAGGTTTGTTTTGTGGTACTCTTGATGGATTCATTTTTGTGGTTAGTGAATTCAGTTCATCAGAGTATATTACTGAAGGATATTAATGAGGCAAAGGATATTAGATTCTTGTTCCAGTTGTGCTAATTTCTAATTAGCTCTTCTGTATATCATGGATACAAATTGTACCTCAGTCCCTCTAGCTCTCTTAAAATTTCATGCAATTAGTTACTAACAGAACTAAATGAGAAAGTAAATGTACTTAATGTGGCTCATAGAATTGGATAAACCTTAGAGATAATCTAGTTCAGTGGTCTTCAAACTGTATTCCCAAGAGCCTGTGGAAATTTCATGAGGAAGAGAAAGATGCTGAATAGTTAGGACTTGTGTCTTTCATGGCTGCTTCAACCAGAGTATCTGCTTTGATCTATTTTATTTAAGATTTCACTTAAGAACAGCTTTACTATTTAAAGAAAAAAATCATAGAAAGATACAGTTAAGGAAATAAATGAGTTAGTGGTCAAGCAAGACTAAAACCCAGGTCTTCTAAAGCCTCTATTTTTCTCATTATTTTTGAATAGCAAAGAAAATATGGTGCCAGTTATGATGAAAGTATTTGAATCTTGCATTTTGTAGAGTAACTATAGGAATAATATTTATTAAATCATAGGATATTTATATTATTTGCAATTCTCTGAGTTATCAAGCTGTAACTTGATATATATATCATCATATACATAGAATTACATTCATTTTGTGGTATTTATATCAAGGGAAAAGGAACTGTTAATCATTCTCTGTCCTTCCAAGATTTTTTTCTCACCTAAGGCAAAATAAATAAATATTAATACTAAAAGATAGCTTACAATGGGGAAGTGACAATATCAGGTTGGAGAAAAAGGAGTAGGTATATTAATTAGGATAAGTTAGTGATGGAAGTTTATAGAATAGGGTAAAAATATGCAAACAGGAAAGGGCTAAGTAAATTTATGTTGTTTTAAGGACTTTTTATCACTTAGATTATTTTCATTAATAACTACTTTGAGCTCCCTCAGTTAAATGTATAATCATTCTTTGTAGGTGTCAACCAGCAAAGGCATATTTGGCATAACTAGCCCACATCTTGATTTTCAAAAGCACGCTGCATCTCCCTTTGTTTAGGGAATCTACAAGCTCATGCCGGTAGTGGATAAATAAATGAGTCAATATATTGGATACACTCAGAACTGCAGAATTGTCTCTTTCTCCCTTTAATTTGGCAGATTTTTGCTTTGTGTGTTTTGGAGCTCTGTTATATAATGTATATTTGATTATTGGTTCTTCCTAATATATCCCCTACTTTGGCCTGTCCTTGCCTAGAGGATTCCATACTTAAGAATTATCCCTACTTCTCCTTTTTACACCTCTCAATTTCTCTGCCTTAGTTAGAAAGAGAACCAGAAAAACCCAACTTTAAAATTCACTCCCTCTCATTTAGTTAAATTTCAACTGGCTAATATAGGAAAATAGTGTCTTTTATTACTTATAACTTAATTAGTTTATTCCTAAATATGGTAGTTTAGTATACCATTATATTTGTAGATGAAACATCCCTAAATCTAAAATAATTTTTTTTTTTAAAAAAAAAAAAGTTGAAAACCCGGCCCCTTAATTTTTTTTCCCCCCCCAAGACAGAGTTTTGCTCTGTCACCCAGGCTGGAGTGCAGTGGCACAATTATGGCACACTACAGCCTCAACCTTCCAGGCTCAAGCAGTCCTTCTGCCTCAGCCTCCCAAGTAGCTAGAACCACAGACCCAGCTAATTTTTAAATTTTCAATTTAAAAATGAAATGAGGCCTCCCTGTGTTGCCCAATGAGGCCTCCCTGTGTTGCCCAGGCTGGTCTTGAACTCCTGGGGTCAAGCGATCTTCCTGCCTTGGCCTAACTAAATTATAAGTAATAAATAAATCAAATTATTTTTCTATATTAGCCAGTTGAAATTTATCCTCCCAGTCCCTGGCCAGGCATGGTGGTTTATGCCTGTAATTCTAGCATGAACTACCACACCTGGTGAGGGGATTACTGACTCTGTTACCATTCAAGAAAACTATGCCATTAGCTCTTTTCCATGCCTTAAAAACCTCAGTTTCTGTCAGGAAAGGATAAAGTCTGTTGCTCTCTTCTTTGCATTCCTTTGGTGCATACTATTTAAATGCTTATTATTTACAATATAAATAAAACATCAATTTGTCTAAGGCCATAAGAGAACTATCTTTTTATTTAAAAAGATGATTTTGCTGAATTTACCTTGCAAAGCTTACCTTGACCATTTTCTTCTGTTATTATGAATATTTGTAGGGTCACTAAATTATAAGAAATTTTCTGTGATGTTAAGATATAATTGGCAGGAAATTATTAAATTAACATGTTTGTTTTTTTTTTTTAGCCTCTACAGCTTTACGTTCCAGTCCAATAATGAGAAAAAAAGTATCTTTAAATACGTATACACCTGCAAAGATCCTCCCAACACCACCAGCTACCTTAAAGAGTACTAAAGCAAGCAGCAAACCAGGTTAGGGGTGTGTGTGTTGAGTTTGTGGATTTGCCCCAGAAATAAGAGGAATAGTAACTTGCTTTTTAAATGTTAAATTTGTTTTTAATTAGGATCTTTACACTTCCCTAGAACGTAATGATCCTAAGGGTTAAAAATCTATTGTTGTAGTCTATTGATATATATGTGGTTTTTGTCTATTGTCTTCCTCTCTCCCCACATCTGTTCACAAAATATATTTCACAATCACACTTTTCCCCAAACTAATTTATGGACTGTCTTCTTTTGCCTTTCTTTTGAGTTTAAGGCATCATCTTATATGAAAATTTCTATGGGCCAGGCATAGTGATATACACCTGTAATCCCAGCTACTCAGGAAGTGGAGGTATGAGGATTACTTGAGCCCAGAAGTTCAAGTCCGACCTAGGCAACATAGCAAGACCCTGTCTCAAGTATTAAAAAAAGAAAGAAAAAAATTGTTTTCTCTTTCATGAGAATATTTTCATCTCTCCATTCTCAGTCTGATGATGTGACTACCAAAATTAACTATCTTTTATTAGCATTTTTCTACTTTAGCTTCATGGCACAGTTAATATTTTTGACCTTTCCTGAAATGCTGTCTTACCCTATTACTCTATTGTGATATTCTATCCATTTATCTTATTCCTCTACTTTTCTTGTTTGATGATCCTTCTTCTTTCTACTTTCTTATCCCAGACAAGAACATGATACTCTATTCATTTTTCTTACCCTATATATTTTTTCCTCAGAGAATTTCATATACCTCCAAAGCTTTGACAACGGCCTCATTGCAGATGTCTTCATTCTTTTCTTCTTAGTGCTCTCAAATGTTCTTTTGATTAAGAGTTTGTGCTTAACAGTCAGAGAAACCTAGATTAAAATCTCAGTTCTGCTACTTATTAGCTGTGTGACTCTGGACAAGTTACTTAACCTCTCTGATCTTTAGTCTCATAGTCATAAAATCAGGATAATGCTACCTTCTTCATAAAATTGTCAGAAATGATTGCAATCTTATATATAAAGTACTTGGCACACATAGTAAACACTCACTAAATGGTAACTGCTATTAATTGTTATATTGTATCCAAACTGCTCTCTTTACTTCTCCCCAAATAAATTCCCTTAGCATTCATGCCTTTTTTTTCTATTAAAATGTTATCCCTTTTACCTCACATCCTTCAAGACTCAATCCAACCTCTTCCACTGATAATGTATTTTTATGATTATCAAAACACAAACTTCAATAACGCTCTGTGCTACTGATTTGATCTATTATACCTGATTACTCTCAGATTACCAGGCCTTGTAGTCAGGGGCAGTATCTTAAACCACAAATATTATAGATTTGAACCTTGCACATTCCAACTAATAAGTATGTGAAACAACAGACAATTGAGTAAGTATCTTAAACATAAGTTGTGATGCATCCCATACGCCACAAAAAGCTAACATTTGTATAGTTATTTACATTATAAGCATTTTTCTATTCTCATAGTTCTCACTATAAACGTTAGAGGTCAATACCATTCTTATGTCCATTACAGATGAAAAAAGTAACAGAGATAGTAACTTAATCTCAGCTTACATAGCTAGTAGTCGGTAGACCTAGGATTTGAATGCATTTTGACTCAGTACATTGTTCTTTAGACACATAATAAATGCATTAGTTCATATACATTTTTAAGTAATAAAGTAAAAATGGTGTTATATTTGACATTTCAAATGCTAAGTCAACCTTGCATTCCTAGGATGAACCCTACTCAGTCATGATATATTATATATATGAAGGTCTATAAAATTCTCTGAGGAAAAAAACATAGGGTAAGACAAACGAACAGAGTAGCATGTCACTGTATGGGATAAGAAAGTGGGAAAAAGAAGGATCATCAACTGGAAAAGTATATCAGAGAAACGGAAAGAATATTATGATAGAATAATATCTTGGAAGTCAGGGTAAGAGAGCATTTCAGGAAGGATCAACAGTACAATCAAATGTGCCACGAAGTTAAGATAGAAAAATGCTGACAAAAGATAGTTGAATTTGATTTTGAAGAAATTTGCATTTGCATTTGTAAAAGATACGATATTAGTCTGTAGTATTTTTGTTTCTGTTTTTGTAATGCCTTTTTCCAGGTTTTGGTATCAGAGTGATGCTAGCTTCATAAAATAATTTGGAAGTGCTTTCTATTTTCTGAAAGAGTTTTTATAAGATTTTTATTTCTTCCTTGAATGTTTGATAGAATTAATTTTATTTCAATTAATTTTGATAGAATTTATGTTTCCTTTTTGTGATACTTTTGGTAGTTGTATTTTTTTTTTTTAGGAATTTGTTCATTTTATGTAAGTTATCACATTTGTTGCTCTTTTATTATCTTTTTAATGAATGTGGTAATAACTTTCATGATACTGGTAATTTATGTTCTTTTTTTGTGATCATTCTCACTAGGGATTTATCAATTTTGTTGGCTTTTTCAAAGAACCAACTTTTGGCTCTTTGTTTTCCTGTTGGTTTTATGTTTAAAACACAATTTTTTGTTTGTTTGGTTTTTTTCGACAGAGTCTCCCTCTGTTGCCCCAGCTTGCGTGCAGTGGTGTGATCTCGGCTCACTGCAACCTCCACCTCCCGGGTTCAAGCAATTCTGCCTTGGCCTCCCAAGTAGCTGGGATTACAGGTGACCGCTGCCACGCCTGGCTAATTTTTTTATGTTACTGGTAGAGATGGGGTTTCACCATGTTGGCCAGGCTGGTCTCGAACTCCTGACCTCAGGTGATTCACCCGCCTCAGCCTCCCAAAGTGCTGGGATTACAGGTGTGAGCCACGGCACCCGGCCTTAAAACACAATTTTTTAAAAATTATTTTAAATTATTTTAATTATTTTAAAAATTATTTTCTGCGTTCTACTTACTTTGGGTTTACTTTCATCCTCTATTTCTAGTTTCTTAGGTCATTGATTGTTACCTATTTCAAACATTTAAAACTTTAAGTTTCCCTCTAAGCATTTTAGTTGTGTCTCACAAATGTTATATTGTATTTTCATTATCATTCAGTTAGAAATACTTTCTAGTTTATGTGTGATTTCTTCTTTGATCCATTGCATATTTAGAATTATATTGGTTAAATTCCAAATATTCAGGGGTTTTTTATGGTTTTTAATCGATTTCTTATTTAGTTCCATTGCAGTTATAAAAGCATACAACGTGTGATTTCAGTCTTTTAAATGTAGGACTTATTTTATGGCTTAACATCTGGAATATTTTGAATATAATGATTGTCTTATAGTTCATTGATCCTAATGGACACTATTTTATCATTGTGCCTGAGGTCAAGGTTGTCGATAATGTTCAGATAGTCTGTCTTTACTATTTGGTTTTTCTTTGGCAGAGAGGTGGTCAAGGAAGGGATTGGTTATTCTATCAATTGTACAGAGAGCAATTACACTCACAACTGCCGAATTGTCTGTTTCTCCCTTTAATTTGGCAGATTTTTGCTTTGTGTGTTTTGGAGCTCTGTTATATAATTAAATGCATATTTGATTATGGGATCTTCCTAATATATTGACTCATTTATTATCATGACTTTTTTTCTCTTTAATTTCCAGTAATGTTTTGCTTTTAAGGTTTGTTTTTTCTGATGTGATAAAGGTCATCAAACTTTCTTATGCAAGGCATTCTAACAATATCTGCCTTATAGTTGCAGTTTACAGTTCATTAACATTTAATGTAATTATTGATCTGTTGAGGTTAGTCTACTACTTTATGTTTTCTGTTTATTACTTTTGATTATTATACCTTTATTCTTTCCTACTCTACCTTATTTTGTACTAATTCAATATTTTTAAGAATTTTATTTAACTTTTTCTATGCACTTTTGCTATATCTTTTTGCATTTTGTTGTTGTTGTTGCTCTAAATATATATTCCTAATTTTTCACAATCTACTTAGGGTTAATTTTGCACCACTGAAAGTAAAATATAGAAACCTTGCCACTGTATAGATTCATTCACCTTACCCTCTTCCCATTCTTTATACATAGTTATCCTTATGTGTTACTTCCACATATATTATAAACACTATAATACAATGTTATGATATTTGCTTTAAACAGTCATATGTATTTTAAAGAAACTTAGAGGAGAAAGAGGTTCTATATTTATCCATATATTTGCCACATTTTTTGCTCTTTATTCCTTCCTTGAAGTCTGTGTTTCCATCTGGTTTCATTTGCCTTCAGCCTGAAGCTTTTTAGCATTTCTTAATCTGCAGGTCTGTTGGCAACAAATTCTATTCATTTTATTGTGTCTGAAAAATGGCTTTATTTTGCCTTCAATTTTGCAGTGTAGTTTTTGCCAAATAGAGAATTCTGGGTAGAAAATTTTTTTCTTTCAGCACTTTAATGATATTCTACTGTCTTCTGGTTCCCATTGTTTCTGACAAGAAGACTTAGTTAATTTGAATTACTGTTCACATAAATGCAATGGGTTGTTTTCCTGTGCTTGCTTTCAGTGTTTTCTCTTTGTCTTTGATTTTCAGCAGGTTGACTATGGCATATTTATGTCTATATTTTTTTTCTTTTTTGGTAATACTCCAAAAAAGATGTTGATTTGGTTGATGTTTACTTTTACTTACTTTTCATTCTGTTGTTAAACCCATCTAGTTTTTATTTCAGACCTTTTATTTCAGATATTTATTCTTTTACATGTTCTGTTTGATTCTTTTAAATAGTTTTTTTTGCAGGGATTTTTCTCTTTTTATTCATTATAAACTTATGTATCTTTGTCCTAGAGCATAGTTAGAATTGTTGCTTTAAAATTCTTGTCTGTTAATCTGACTCATCTCCAAAGAGATCTGTATCAATTTATGCGTTCTCAGCAAGAAAGATCTTTTTCTGTTTCTTAGTATATTAATTTTGGATTATATTGTAGACATTGTGAATGGTATATTATAGAAACTCTGTATTTTGTTATTTCTGTTATGTTCCTCCAAAAAAATATTGTTTTGTTTGTTTTTAAACAAAGAGTTAGCCTTGGCTGAGCTCAGATTGTAAAACATGGTGTTCCATGTAATGGCTGGCAAAAATTTCAGTTCATTTTGCTTTAGCTGGGCTCCTTGGACTTTACTCTGCTCATGCCATGCATTTGACCATCATTTACAAATAGAATTGTGGGCTCATCCTTTCCGAGATTTTCCACCTTACTTTCTAGCAGCTGTGGTTGCCACAATACTTGTCTTCTGCTTCTTATGTTGGACTTGTAGCCATTGTACATGGTGCGTATTAGGGCCTGACCTCAGGCTAAAAAGAAGGGGAATCTTATTCCATATTGTTCCCTTTTCCCAAGTGCTGATTCTTCTCTAGTAATGGCCTGCTCTTGTTCACTATTTAGTGTCTTCAGGTAGTTCTTCCTCATATTTAGTACAGAGTGTATATTTGTTATCTGTGGGAAGATTGGTCTGATAGGAGCTTACCCATACATCTATTCATCCATATTAGAAATGTAGTAAAGTAATGCCACCTAGAATGGTTTTTTATTTTATTTATTTATTTATTATTATCATTTTTTTCTTTTGAGACAACGTCTTGTTCTCTTACCCAAGCTGGACTACAGTGTTGTAATCATGGCTCACTGCAGCCTCAACCTCCCAGGCTCAAGCAATCTTCTTACCTTGGCCTCCTGAGTAGCTGAGACTATAAGTGTGTGCCACCACACCCAGCTAATTTTTAAAGTTTTTTGTAGAGAAGGGGGTCTCACTATGTTGCCAGGGCTGGTCTTGAACTTCTGGGCTCAAGCGATCCTCCCACATTGGCCCTACAAAGTGTTGGGATTATAGGTATGAATCACCCTGCCTGGCCTAGAGTAGTTTTTTGATAATTCATTAAGACTTCATGTTGGTTTAGATATGGAAGGATGATTCCTAAGTTAAGAGTGCTTCTAGTTTTCTTACCTTCTAGCTTTTTAGAGTGGGATAAGATAGAAGATACAGGAGGAAATAGATGCTTGTAGGGAAAAGGATGAGTTCAGTTTATGCACATTAAGTTTGTCTTTCTTGTCAGATATCTTTAAAGAAAGTTTCAATTGGCAGTTGTATATACATGTCTTGAGCTAAAGGAAAAGGCCCAGGCCAAAAGTATAAATTTAAAAATCATTAGCACAATGAATAGTAGTTAAAAATTATAAAAATATATTCATTTCCTAGGAAGAATGTAGAGTAAAATAAGAAATTAATTTTGTGAACACAGACCATTGTCATTACCTTTCTATATTTGTGTTGAATTCTAAAAAGTAAAAGGTTAAAAATGCTATATTAAATTTTTACATTTCATTTACATCACAATATAACAAGAATTGTTTTGTCAATCAGCAGTATTATTTGAACTTGGATTGTTTGTGTAAATTTAAGCAATAATTTTTTGTTTTTGCTTTGTGTAGCTGCAAGTGGACCTTCTAGTGCAGTTGTTCCTAATACCTCATCTCGGAAAAAGAGTATAACTAGCAAAACAGAAACGCATGAACACAAAAAAAACACTGGGAAAAAGAAATGAAATCTTAGCAGAAGCTGGAACTTCTTATACTTATAAAAATATGTTCTTATATTTCTCCTTATGCATTTATGTGTTCACTTAAAAAATGTTTTTAAATCTAAGTGTTTCTTTGTTTATATTCAGGTAAGGAACTTTTGTCATGATCTGGAAATGTTTAAAACAATGTAGGCATTCTGTGAGTAGCAAAACTTTGATAAAAATTGATTGTTGTTAATATGATGTTTACCATGTGCACATAGTAATGAAAAGGAACATAAAAGCCCAGCAGGCTCGTACCAAAGTCACACCAGTAATGCTATGTACTGCAGAGTCTGATTAGATGGCCTTTGTGCACACTTTTATATTCGTGGGATTGCATCTTAGCTGTAAAAACTTCTAGGTTGAAATCTGATAGCCAGGGTTACATACTGGGGACTTTTAAAGTATCTTTCCAGAGAGGTTTCATTAACCGTTTAGATTAGAATATCTTTCCCAATTGTTACAGTGACATATATGCTGCAATATTTAACAACTGGAGTATTAGCCACATGGGCTAATTTTCAATCTGTGTTTTGAATTTTTTTTATTATATGTTATTTAAAATATTACATATGCAGCTGGGAGAACTACACCTTTGTGCACATAGATTTATATATTAATTTGTAGAAAATATTTTCTTTATATATTTCCTTACCATACAAGGTGCCTTGTTCATCAGGAAAACTTTTGTTTCATATGTTGACAAGAAAGGCACCTTTAGAGTTTATTTTTAAGTATAGTTGACAAATGTATAAATGTTACATTTATTTTCAGAGTTCTTTTTAGATCTAAAGAAGTCAGTTCAAAAATGGAAATCAACAATGTTAGGAGAAATCTGAATTCTGTTAAGTTAGTGCATATTATGTATAGCATCTGTTTTTAACCATTTCCATTCTTATCCCTAGTGTATCAGTTGATCACACTGAGAAAGCTTAAAGATTGAACATTTGAAATAAATGCTGTTTATAAATGATTAGATTTTTGAAGGGATATTGAAATCATTGTGCTGTGATTTCATCTATGATATGAAAAATAGGCCGGGCGCAGTGGCTCAAGCCTGTAATCCCAGCACTTTGGGAGGCCGAGACGGGCGGATCATGAGGTCAGGAGATCGAGACCATCCTGGCTAACACGGTGAAACCCCGTCTCTACTAAAAAATACAAAAAACTAGCCGGACGAGGTGGCGGGCGCTTGTAGTCCCAGCTACTTGGGAGGCTGAGGCAGGAGAATGGCGTAAAGCCGGGAGGCGGAGCTTGCAGTGAGCTGAGATCCGGCCACGGCACTCCAGCCTGGGCGACAGAGCGAGACTCCATCTCAAAAAAAAAAAAAAAAAAAAAAAAAAGAAAAATAAATTTATTATCCTTGGTGCTTTTCCCCCCAACCAATGCACAAATAATTGTGAACCACTTGAAATGACTTAAACTGGTAATCCAAATGGGACAATCTGATAAGAATTTCATGTATTGCTAGTTAAATAACTTAAATTGCTAAAGCTTTAGCTTGAAACTTATGTTTAGAAAAACTATTGATTTCCCATGGTATGAATATAAGTATTGTAATTCTTCAAAAGAGACTCTTCTCACCTTAGTCATATATGAATTAACTTATAGGAAATAAGCATACTATATGTTAGCTGTTTTAAAAGGTACCAGATGTAAGAGTTATAAATATATACAATTAAAGAAGTTCATGTACTTCACATGAATGTAAATGTGTTATATGGAGACATGTCTTGTAAACAGTTGAATGTATGTAAGTTTTCTGTTTGTGAAAATGTAGTTAATGTACTCACTGTGGAGGTAATAAGGAATCTACTTTTTTTTTTTTAAAGTGGAACCTAATTAAAATATTTCGAGAATCAAAGAGACTTAAATGGTAAATTTTTTCAATTTTCTTATCTCTTACTTTTTAGTTTTCAAAGTAGAAAAAATCAGGAATTTTTTTATTAGCTAGTACTTACATATTAAATGAAATTTATTATTGGCTATATACATAGCAATATATTACTTTCCAAACTAGAAAGTACAGTACAACTCACTTTTTCTATTGTTATGCAAGAACTGTTACTTTACTGTAGTCACCAACTCAGTAGTATTGCTCTGTAGACTAGAGAGTCTGTTTGTAAAAATCTTAGAATCATTTTCCAAAACAAATAAAAAGTCTACTATATGAGAGCAAACTGTTATAGTTATCACTATTTAGTGGCAGTTTGACTGAAGCATCTGTGTCTCACTTGATTCTGTCCTGAGAAGATGTGAGATTTTTGGTTTTAAATACTAGAAGATATTTCTTCTTATAGCCCAGTCCTGCATCCCAAAGAGGTGAACTACCCCAGCATGAAGAATTGTTTATTCACCCTGAGATATTAATCTTCATACTATATTATTCATTTTCTTCACCCTTAAAAGCCATATAATAAGCTCAGACCTAACTTAGCCCTTAAAGTCTAGTGTTGGCAGATTCTGCTGCCCTGGTTTAAATGAGTTACATAGTCCATTCTCAAATACTAGCAAATTTGTGGGGTGTATTACAGCAATTTTTGGTGAAGAAGAAAAGTGTGCTGAACACCTTATGTCAATGATAGACAAGATATAGATGCTGAAGGGTATACAGTAAAGTAACAAAAACATGTGGCAGTGTGCTTAGTATAAACATAGAGCACAAAGGCAATAGATGGCAATTATGAGAGAAAAGTTAAAAGTTCTTCAAGAAATATCCACTTAAAACTCACTAGCCAAGGAAAAAGTTTCTGTTTTCATCCGGACTTCTTTTTGGGTTCTGTTGACTCTGTCTGACCTAAATATCCACTGTTAACTAGTTCCATGCCAGTTTGAACCAAGATTTCACATTTTTGTTTTGTATTCATACTTTGGTAGAAATTTATCAGTCTTTGTGTGTTTATAAGAGTTTGCTTTACACATAGCGTACAGTGTTTATTAACTTTACATCATTTTATCCTTGCCTTACTATCCGGACACTGTAGACTGCCTATATTCTTATTTAGCTGGGGTTGGGATCTCTTCTGTTTAGCCCCTCTCTAATTCTCTTTTCCTGTGTCGGGAGATATCAAAACAACAGAATTCTTGCCATTGGGAACATTTTTCTTTTTTAGACAAGTTCTCATTCTGTCACCCAGGCTGGAGTGCAGTGGCACAGCCTTAATTCACTGCAGCCTTGAACTCCTGGGCTCAAGAAATCTTTCTGCTTCAGCCTTCTAAGTAGCTGGTACTATAGGTGCATGCCACCACAAACCAGCTCATGGGAACAATTTTTACACTCCTTCTGAAGGAGTAATTTGTGATAGGAGTCCAAGTACAAACAGGTTTCCCTCTGTACATAATCATAGGTACCAAAATATTACTGTGTAAAGTGTTGTTTATATAGGTCAATTTTTGTGGAAGATCTAATTTCTATTTTCAGAGAACAGAGCACAGTAAAAAATCTATTTTGTATACTATATAATTTATATGAATTATAGCTCCTTAACTATTGCTGAGTTTTTTTTTTTAATATTTTAAGTTCTAGGGTACATGTACACAACATGCAGGCTTGTTACATAGGTATACATGTGCCATGTTGGTTTCCTGCACCCATCGACTCATCATTTACATTAGGTATTTCTCCTAATGCTGTCCCTCCCCCACCTTCCCCACCCACCAACAGGCCCCAGTGTATGATGTTCCCCACCCTGTGTCTAAGTATTCTCGTTGTTCAATTCCCTCCTATGAGTGAGAACATGCAGTGTTTGGTTTTCTGCCCTTGTGATAGTTTGCTGAGAATGATGGTTTCCAGCTTCATCCATGTCCCTGCAAAGGACATGAACTCATCCTTTTTTATGGCTGCATAGTATTCCATGGTGTATATGTGCCACATTTTCTTAATCCAATCTATCATTGATGGGCATTTGGGTTGGTTCCAAGTCTTTACTATTGTGAATAATGCCACAATAAACATACGTGTATGTGTGTCATTATAATAGCATAATTTATAATCCTTTGGGTATATAACCAGTAATGGGATCACTGGGTCAAATGGTATTTCTAGTTCTAGATCCTTGAGGAATCGCCACACTGTCTTCTACAATGGTTGAACTAATTTACACTCACACCAACAGAAGCATTCCTATTTTTCCAAATCCTCTGCAGCATCTGTTGTTTCCTGACTTTGTCAATGATCGCCATTCTAACTGGCGTGAGATGGTATGCCATTGAGATTTTTGTAAACTGCCGTGAGATGGTATGCCATTGAGATTTTTATAAACTGCTTTTCTTTTGGTTCATATGCTTTGTCATGGATTGTGAGAAAAACATATCTTTTTGCTTAAGGATCACTGTCAATTTCTCCTTTTATTATCAATGGTTTTTACTTTACTTTTTATATAGTATGTGATTATGTTTTCTGATGCATATAAATTCATGACAGCTAGATTTTCATTATGGGTTTTGCCTTATTATTATTAACATGTCCTTTTTGTCCACTGGATACTTTTTGTTCTATAAATTGTCAGATATTAAGATTATGACCTATATTTTATTTTGGCTTGCGTTTGCCTGATATTCATCTTTTTATTTTTTGGTATTTGTGTCACTTTGTTTTAGGTTATTTAATATAGTACATAGTGGGTTTTGCTTTGTGATTCAATTTTAAGATCCCTTTTACTTGATAGATTAGTGTAGTCTGTTTTATGTAATATATCTTTGCTTTTAGATTATGCTTTCTTTTTTTTATGGTTTTAAAATTTTTTTGTCTTTGTGTAACAATACTTTCCACTGCAAGCAGGAAAATTACAATGGAAACTGGTTTAAATCCTAAGAAAATTTATTATTACACATTGCTGAAGGTCTAAAGGTGGGGTTGGCTTCAGCCACAGTTGCATTAGCCATATTGTCGTCAAAAGCCCAAGTGACCTCCCTGTCATTGCTGGCATAGTATAAACTTTATCCCAAAGTTGTTTTCTCTTGGGTTAACAAGATTGGTGTCGGTTTCAATGAGGACTACGTATTTTTTTGTTCATGTCCAACACAGTAAAAATTGAGGGAAGTTCTCTCCCAATCCTGGAATATTAATATGAAGCCATCTACTTCAGTGGGATTGAGCCAACTTATTTGATCATCTGCTCACCCCTAGATAAATAGCATTCTCCAGGAGATTCCCATGACCTTACTGACCCTGGAGCAGATGATGGAGTCAGTTTTCCCAAAAAGCCTCAGCACCGTTGACATTTTGGACCATATACTTCTACATCATAGGAAGCTGTTCTATGCATAGCAGGATGTCTACTAGGATCTCTGCCTAGCTGTGAAGTGTTGAGAGTCAGTTAAGGTAATGAGCTGAAATTAAAATAATAATCACATCTTTATTCACTTACTGTGATAAAATTATAAGCAAGAGACCAAAAAGGAAAGTAGTGCCAGCTCCTTATTGTTCCATTTTTACCCCTACCATGGACTAGCACTGGACGTGGATCAGATGACATGCAGTGCAGGCAGAGGAAATTGTTTCAATGCTAAGGAGCAACAAACAAAAGGTTCTTGCCATCTTATGAACCTCGAGGACTGCAGAAAGGGAGCAGGGAAGGGCTAGGAGTAGTAAAGAACTGAGTCAGAATGGAGATCAGTGTCTCAGTCAAGGCCCACCGATAGGGAAGTCTCTGTAGAAGCACCTGAAAAGTTTCTCAACCAAGGCCCCCTGATAAGGAAGACTCAGTATGGAGGTACCTGGTCTAGGAATGCAGCTAGGTTTATAGACATGGCCAGCCCAGGGGGATCTGGGCACCAGGTACAACTCCCTCCAGAGACTGGCTATGTTTAGATCTCATGTGGGAAGGGCACCTTTCCCCTATGAAGCCTGTCAAGCAAAGCCTTTGTAATTGCTTATGGTCAGGCCTGAAAGATCACAGATCAGACTTTGGCCTGAACATATCTCCTTGCCCTAAGTGCCAGCAGCATCCCCTCCTAACTGTGGCAGTCAAAAATGTCTCCAGACAGTACTAAATGTCCTTTGTGAGAGAAGAATTGGCCCTAGTTAAGAACCACTGCCCTAAAGCATGTGATTCTGTGGAAAAGAAGGATATATGACCAAAATCATCATTTTGGATAATGAAGGCATGGATAATGGACACATAATCAGCAATGTACACTGTACACTACACTTGCATTATGTTATTCACATTTGCTGTAGTTCGCTCGTTCTGCTAGTGGTTTTTTCCTTCACTATAATTTTGAATTATATTTAATTTTAAAGTGTATATATATACACTTTATATATATTTGGTCACATTTTTCATGTGTTCAGTTGATTCATTCTTTCCTGTTGAGTGGTTTTATCTGCTAATTGTTTCTGCTTGTTCCGTTTCTCCTTTTCTTCAAGTGTTTGTGCATGAACACTGTGCAGGTTTATTCTCAAGTATTACTTATCTTTATATGAGGTAAGTTTTTTTCTGGCTCATCTATTTGATACAATTTCTTTTGTTTGTTTGTTTTTGTCTTGTTTTGTTTTTGTTTTAATGCAATTTCATATGGTAGATAGGTTGACTTTTCTTTTCTTCTTTCTTTTTTTTTTTGAGATGGAGTTTCACTCTTGTTGCCTAAGCTGGAGTACAGTGGCATGATCTCAGCTCACTGCAACCTCCCCCTTCCGGTTTAAAGCGATTCTCCTCCCTCAGCCTCCCAAGTAGCTGGGATTACAGGCGCCCGCGACCACGCCTGGCTAATGTTTGCATTTTTAGTAGAGATGGGGTTTCACCATGTTGACCAGACTGGTCTCAAACTCCTGACTTCATGATCTGCCCGCCTCGGCCTCCCAAAGTGCTGGGATTACACGCATGAGCCATCGTGCCCAGCCGTAGGTTGGCATTTTAAGCTCACACAATCCTACCAAGGTGACAGTGACTCTCCTTGTGATAGTATTGTGGGTCTGAGAGAGCTGCTGTAGCCTTTTACTCTCTCCAGTCAACAAAGATTGGCAACTACAGGGTTACTACCTTTGGAGTTTCTTTCTTCCTGTCTGCCACGTCTACAGACTACTGCTTATTAATGTGACATGCATGTATTTTCTTCTTTGGCTTTGCCCCTCCTGCCACTGTACCAGACAGAATCAAGGAAATCCCCTACTACTGACACTCATCCCATTTCCATTGTTTTAGAGAAGGAACTAGTTGTTGTTGTTGTTTTTTCCCCGTCTCAGATTATGTCATCTATTTTGGAGTATTTTGGTCTAAGGACTTTGGCTGCAATATGGAGCTATCTGACTTTTACTGCACCTGGCAGCTCTATCTCCTATTGTGGGGTTGAGGTTAAAGTGTCTTCTAGTGCTGTTGAAATAGTTTATGTTTCTTTTCATATTTGATGATAATTTTTTAAATTAAGACCTGATTTCTCCTTCATTTGCAAACTGAATATCATTACTAATATTCTTTGACAAGAAGGAAGAGGAGGAGGAAGAAGAACAAAAGAAGCCTGCCTCTCTCTAGACTGCCCATCTCAATTACATTTTTAAAATGAAGTTAATACCTGTCCTGCCTACAGTAGTGTTGTCAGAATCAAATGAAATAATATTTGGTAAACTATAAAGTGAAGACTGAATTTGAAGGACTGTTTGTTTTCTTTTGTTGTAATAGAGTTGTATATAGTCCAGATGTCAACCGGGCCTCTTCAGCATTTTTATAGTCAAAGATGTTCGAGATAACTCCTAATGCTCTTTTATGGCTGCTCCTGTTGCCAGGGAAACAGCCTGCCTAGTAACAATCTAACAGACACCCCCCACCAACCAAAAAAATAAAGGTTATTCTAGCATCTTCCCCCTTTTAAAAATCTTTAAAATAAGAGAATTCAGTTCTTCCCAAAGCAATGTTTAAAAAAAAAATAAAGTATTTAAACAAAATCAAGGATACCCTCCCACCCATCTATCTTACATTGTGTGTGGTATGAATGGCACCATTTTGTGACCCAGGTAGGATAGTGGATGTACAGTTTAGATACTCATTTTAAAGCAGTTAGAAAGATGTAACTTGACAAGGAAAGCAGTCTCTTTTGTCATTCTACACGTAGTGCTTCAGGAGTACTTGATATATTGAAGGATTTTTTTTTTAAAGAAAAAATGAATATGCCTTCGGATAGTATTTTGCTGCTTTTAAAAGCCATAGATCTGTCTTAAGTTAATAAATGCTGAATAGAAAGCTTGATGATAAAGGTGGATGGGTGGATGGATGGATGAATGAAGGAAAAATGAGGAGAAAAGAGAAAGCAGAGGACGGGTGAGACAGAGAACAAAAGAACACAGGCTCTACTGTTATCAAAAAGCAGCCTCACCAATGTGCGGGGAATAAATTGGAAGTCAGATCATTAAGACTTTTTTTCATGCCACATAGAAATGCTGATTTGTCCTATAATGCCTGTACTCAAAAGTCATGACAATAAAATGAGACCTGGGAGTCCCAAGTGTTATTAACTACCACAATTTTGTATAACTGATTCTTCACTGGTCATCCAGAAGTCTTTTTGAAAGTCCCATTGCCACACCTGCCTCCTCAGTGAAATAGATGTAAAACCCACAAAAAGAGAATCAATGAGCCACACTCATATTGGAAGCAAATGGAGTTGACTTCACCAGTGGAAAATGCAATTTCTTTTCAAAGTGAAAACTGATCGATTCACAACTCAAGGAAAGCATGGAGTAATTTCAGAACTCCAGTAAGAAGTGATAAATGTCTAGTTTGGAATCATGTGGCTGACTATCTTACCATATGCTTTCCACAGGCTGGGCAAGAGGATAGAGCATTGAATAGATGCTTTCATTCCATTTTTGACAATGAACCTTATGCTTATGAAAATATTTATGTTTAACCGTGAGGTTATGATGATTTTTCTCTACACTTTTTGAGAAGCCTCTTCAGAAAAGAGCAAAGTAGTCTGCTCTAATGGATAGAATAAGGAGTTGGGAGAAAGGAGACCTGGGTATTAATCTCAGCTCTACCACTACATATCTGGGAGACCCTAAAATCTTTACCATTCCCTCTATTATTTCTAGCTCCCTTTTCTTTCACAGTCAACAAGTGTTTTTTGAACAATTATTTAGGTAAATAACATACCTTAAAAGTTAGTACTGATTCCCATTATCACGCTCTGTTGTTCCCCAGATGCTCTTTTGAGGAATTTACTTGGTTAATACAGTTAATATTATAATACTTATAATAATAATTTTGAGAATTATCAGCATGAGACAATTTATTTGCATAATAGCTTTTTGTTATTATCCAGAATACATTTAGTTCTGGATTTTGTTTGATATTGTGAATGCAAACTATTTTTTGTATTAGCCTAAATAAAATGAAATGCAGTTACAGAAATATTTCTGCTGCTAGAAAAAAATTACATACAGCCAGTATACATATTTAGAGGTTCTGTAGTCTTCTAGACTGTAAAGGCAGATGGCCATGAGGGGAAATCTGAGTGTATAGGATGTGTTTCATGTTCCCACTGTATATGCATTATTACCCTTGTCTGAGTGGTTGTTTAAACTGTTATCTGTAAAACTAATCTGTAAAATGAGATCTGGGTTCTGACCTATCTCTTACAGTCCATAATGTTGTGATTCTAAGAATATTTCATTCCTTATTGCTTTCTGCCCTCTATTCTGACCAATGCTGTAACCACAAATAAAAACATTACTTGCCCTATGAGAAAGAATAGACCTTATACTCATTTTAACAGTTTATTATAACTCATTTTGACCACTCCCTCCTCAAAAAAAAAATTGTCCCTAGAAAACTAGTGTGACCGTAGGGATCAGATGACCTCATGTTACTGGGTGAAACCAGGAAGCTACCATATACATAGAAAAGTTGGTTGCCAAGTATGGTGTGGGAATTTGGGAGGAATTTATCTGCTCAAAAACTCTCACCTACTTACTAGATCTAGTGTTTGAAATGTTAGCCTTAGAGATTCTCCCTTAAAAATATCATTGAGAAAGCAAAGAGAACTCCCAGGTAAACATATAGGTAGCCCCTTCTAAAATGCAAATGCCCTTTGAAGGCTAGCTTTATTAATCTGGCCATTAACCCCATAGCTAATCATATGCACTTCTCACAGTGACCTGAAAACAGACATTCCTTCTCTAAATATGTGCTAAATGCCAGTTGTAAACCAGTTACTACACTAAGCCCTGATGATACAAATATGAAAAATCCTGTTTCCAGGGAATTTACTTTCTAATGAGGAGCCAAAGTGCTCAAAAGCAGTCATAAAGTTCACGGCAAAATAACCCACCTAATTAACTGTTCCATTACAAACACTTGGAAATCTAGATAAAATATTTATTTTGGAAATATATGTTACAGGTGAAAAAGCAAGAATTAAAACTAGTTATTTGAATGTAAAAGGAATCAACAACTAAATCAAGCTTGAAGTCTTCCTCTCCAAGGGATATGAAATGTACCTTGACCTTTGGTTTTGGTTTTGGTTTTAGTTTTGTTTGTTTGGTCAACATGAATTATAGCTAGGGGAAGAGATAAACAGGGGTTTGGGTTGTAGACTATATGCCTGACAGATTGCTGGAACTGGGCTCCATCCACAAAGGAGGGAACGGGAAAGGGTCTGTCCTGACTGGACCACAAATATAAAATCTCATGCCCTCTCATTATGTTGATAAGCCCCATAGGTCCATAAAAGAAATAAAATGCCAAAACATACCATGAAGACACTTTCACAATCCAGGACATACACATGACTCCCACAATAGAAAACCACACTGAAGACAAATCTCACAATTTAAAACAAGCTGTAAACTACAGGAAACAGTTGGCATCCTAGGAGAGTGCTTGCCTGTGGAACTAGATGGTGGTATGTTATTCTGGCATATAGGGAACAGAATAAGACATGGGGGTAGGAAGAGGTTTTTAAAAGCAAAGTTGGGCATTCAGTGATGACTTCATACGTGTGCCTGGGCTGGCCTTGAATGGGAGGTTTTAATTTAGGGAACTTAAAGGATTTCATAATATTGGAGTATAAATGGCTGGAAATGAGAATGCTATTTAATAGACTCTCTTAGATTTTTCATAAAATGTTAATAGAATCCCAAAGAAAGTGTGTATTCTAAAATGTTATTGTATATGTTATAAAAGCTTTGTGAAATAAAATGATGTTAAGTTAATATTGTAAAGTTAAAAATGTTTTCAGTCATCTGTAATCTCATTACCCAAGTAAAACTGTTTTCATTTTTCCATTATCCCTTTTAGTTATTTATTTCCATTACGCTTAGGCATGTTAATGTAGTTGCAATCATTGTATCATAAAAAGTTTGTCTTTCCTAAATTCTTTATATGGGACAATATTTCCCATGTTACAAAGTATTTATAATGTTCATAAATATCACTTTAAAATTTTGGCATTTTTCTAAAAATTTTAAAAGTTTTTATTGGAGTAATATATACATGTAATCTAGAAGGTCAAATGTAATTTACCTATATAACAAACTTGCATTTGTACCCCGAACCCAAAATAAAAATTAAAAAAAAGGGAAAGAAACTTCGAGCTGAAAATGTGGCCGCTATAATGACATGAAATGGTAGCTTCAAAATTTTGGTGCTGGTGGTGGTGGGTAACATAATTTATTCCTTAATGGGAAAGAGTTGTTTATCTTATAACAATGGGAGGCTTGAGAATTAAGTGACATACCAAAATACGTCAAAAGTGCTTTGGTTCCTTGCCTGTTTTTTTCCCTTGACCTATACCCACACTTACCTCAGTGTGGTAATTTTCTAAATCCAATTTTCTAAAAGGATCTCCTTTTAACAGTACTAACTTTTTCTTCAGATATTTGCTGCCATGTTTCTGTATAATAATGTTATACATCTATATTTTGATTTACTGATTTTAGATATTATTTATTGACTTCTTGTTTTGGTAAGTAAGAAATTAACCTTCTAAACTCTACTCTCATCTTTTTCCTTCAATAATTTAATATTGTTAAGTCTTTAATCAATGCTTATAGGATTAATGACTATGTAAATATTGTTATTACTGAGCCAAGTAGTATATTATGGTCACTTCTTATACTATATTGTTTCTGCTTGGAATTATTTATTTGGTTTTCATTGTGTGCATATTTCAGATTCTTTAGAGTCTTTAGTGGATATGTTAAGTAGAGCTCAATATTATTTTCAACATTATAGATAACCAGTTACATTTTTTTCTCCCTGAATATTTCCTCCTGTTGCTTGTTAATAGAAGTTGGGCCCCAAAAACTGGGAAAAAACAATGGTAGATTCTCAGAAATCAATCAATGTCATATTACTATTCTTAAGAGTTGTGTGGTCCTACACAGAACCACTGAAAAAAATTAAAATGAATGAAGGATTCATAAAATTCAGTTTCTAATGTTAGGCAGAGAGACATTTATATTTTAAAAAGGACCAAAAAATTCAAAATCCAGTAAGGCATATAGCCAATTAGATAGAGGTGGCAAACTTGAAGATTTCTATGAGTAGGCAGAAGAATTAGATGATGTATATTTTGAATCTAAGGCATTCATGCTACACAACAACCTCCTTTTTTGGGTCATAGAATGCTTAACATAGCAACTATAAATAACTCTCAGTAAGAACATGAATCCAGTCCCTGCTCAGGCCAAAGCAATTGCAACAAAAACAAAAACTGACAAATGGGACCTAATTAAACTAAAGAGCTTCTGTACAGCAAAAGAAACTATCAACAGATTAAACAGACAACTTACAGAGTGGGAGAAAATATTTGCAAACTATGCATCTGACAAAGGTGTAATATCCAGAATCTATAAGGAACTTAAATAAGCAAAAAAAAAAAACCCTATTAAAAAGTGGGCAAAGGACGTGAACAAACACTTTCCAAAGAAGACATATATGTGGCCAACAAGCATATAAAGAAATGTTAAACATTACTAATCAGAGAAATGCAAATTGAAACCAAAACAAGATACCATCTCACACCAGTCAGAATAGCTGTTATTAAAAAGTAAAAAAATAACATGCTGGCAGGGTTGCAGAGAAAAGGGAACACTTACGCACTGTTGGTGGGAATGTAAATTAGTTCAACCATTGTGGAAGGCAGTTTGGCAATTTCTCAAAGAACTTAAAACAGAACTACCATTCTACCCAGCAATCCCATTACTGGGATTCCAGAGGAATATAAATCATTCTACCATAAAAACACATGCATGCATATGTTCATTGCAGCACTATTCACAATAGCAAAGACATGGAATCAACCTAACTGTCCATCAACGGTAGACTGGATAAAGAAAATATAGTACATATACACCATGGGATACCACCAAGCCCAAAAAAGAATGAGATGATGTGCTCTGTATTAATAGCAACATGGATGCAGCTGAAGGCCATTATCCTAAGCAAACTAACACAGAAACAGAAAACCAAACACCACGTGTTCTCACTTGGAAGTAGGAGCTGAACATTGAGTCCACACAGACACAAAGAATTACAATAGATACTAGGGCCTACATAAAGGTGGAGAGAGTGAGGAGAGTGAGGATTGAAAATTTACCTATGCTTATTACCTGGGTGATGAAATAATCTCTACATCAAAGCCCTATAACATGTAATTTACCTATATAACAAACTTGCATTTGTACACCCTGAGCCTCAAATATAAGTTAAAAAAAAAAAAAAAAAGGAAAGAAACTTTGAGCTGATAACGTTGCTGCTATAATGGCATGAAATGGTAGCTTCAAAATTTTGGTAGCAGTGGTGGTGGGTAACATAATTTATTCCTTAGTGGGAAAGAGTTGTTTATCTTCTGA
>NW_012118533.1:318724-320456 GCF_000951035.1 Colobus angolensis palliatus
TATACACCAGTAACAGACAAGCAGAGAGCCAAATCAGGAATGAACTTCCATTCACAATTGCTTCAAAGAGAATAAAATACCTAGGAATTCAACTTACAAGGGATGTAAAGGACCTCTTCAAGGAGAACTACAAACCACTGCTCAGTGAAATCAAAGAGGACACTATTTATTATTTTTGAGTAAGAGTCTTGCTGTCTCACCCAGGCTGGAGTGCAGTGGCACAATCTTGGCTCACTGCAACCTCCACCTCCCGGGTTCAAGTAATTCTCCTGCCTCAGCCTCCCAAGTAGCTGGGACTACAGGCACATGCCACTGTGCCCAGCTAATATTTTTGGTTATATTTTTAGTAGAGACAGGGTTTCACCATGTTGGCCAGGCTGGTCTTGCGCTCCTGACCTCAAGTGATCTGCTCACCTCGGCCTCCCAAAGTGCTGGGATTATAGGTGTAAGCCACTGCACCTCACCTAATTGTAATATTTTTAAAAATTTAGCCAACTGTAGCTAATAGATCAGCCTTGCGATTCCAATTTTAAGACATGTAATTGATTTAATTTGATTTAAAATTCAAATCAAATTTATTTTAGCGTTATAAGAATTCCATGAGCACCTAGGAATGATGCAGTTTAAAGTGCTTAAACAGGTATCATGAACTCATCAAGAAAATGGGACTGAACATCAATCAAAAGATCCTTCAAAAAGCTACTAAAATTTGCTGGATTTACAAATAGAAAACGTTATCTTTAAGTTGACCTTAAATGCTCACAGAGTTTGAATTTGTAACTTTAGTAAATTAAATATTTTAAAAGATAGACTACTCTCTAGTCTTTTTTGTGTCCCTAAACTGCCCTTGAGGCCATTTAAAAAACATTTAACAGAGTCACCTCCCTTCTGCTCCAGTTTGGGCCAAATGCTCTCTAAGTTGCTTCACCTGATTTCCTGTCTTCATGTGTTTTTTAGATTCTCTGCCCATACCTTCCTCTGAATTACATGGCTACAGGGTCACAGTGTTTTTCCAAGAAGGAGGAAGGGTAAGCCTAGAAACCACTGATGTCCCTTACACAGCCTTTCATTTAAGCTCCATCCCACCCTTGCTTCCCACAGTTACCGTATGCCCCAAGCCTTTACGCATTTCTTGGAAGGGTCACTTTGCTTTTCTTTGGTGTCCCTGTCTGCCATGTCTTTGGTTGCAGTTGCCTCTGCTCTTTACATTCATTATCACAATGTGGTGAGCTTTCTACTTTCCAAAACTTTGTTGACATCCCTCATGTGATATTATTTTTATTCACATTCTCTTTGTAGCTTATTATTAATATTATTTTTTTTCTTGGTTTATAGTGGTTTGGAAGGAAGTATAGATAAACTGCACAAGTTCAACCTTCGTTTAATGGGAAATCTTACTTTTTTATAATGTGTATAATAGTCCATTAAGTGATGTACTGTAATTTGTTTAAATGTCCCTTATTGTAGAGCACTTGAATTCCTTCCTTCCCTCCCCTCCCCCGCACCCCACTGTTTGTTTTCTTCTGATACATTATTTCATCTCAGTATATCACAAGAGGTAGAATTATGGGGTGAAAAGGTATAAAAGGATACAGTGTGGAATAGTAGAAAGAGTGTGGGCTTTGAAGATACTGCAATTCAACTCCTAGTTATGCTAATTGCTAACTACATGATAACCAATTTATTTTTTTTTTATCTACCTGAGTCTCAATATTCAAATTCTAGGTTAAGA
>NW_012118533.1:322046-323608 GCF_000951035.1 Colobus angolensis palliatus
GTTCAAGACCATCCTGGCCAACATGATGAAACCCTGTCTCTACTAAAAATACAAAACTTAGCCAGGTGTGGTGGCAGGCACCTGTAATCCCAGCCACTCGGGAGGCTGAGACAGGAGAATTGCTTGAACCTGGGAGGCAGAGGTTGCAGTAAGCTGAGATCAAGCCACTGCACTCCAACCTTGGCAACAGAGTGAGACTCTATCTCTAAAATAAATAAATTAATGTTAAAACAGTCAAGTAACTCAACTGCTGGCCCTTTATTTGTATGGAGACATTGTTTTTAGCTGCAACACAAATTGTTTTGCTGAGTTCTACAAAAAGCTGTGGGAAGTTAGAAAGTATGTATTACTGCTCTTACTTGACAGATAAGAGTCAGCACCCAGAGAGGAAACACGGTAAGTCAGTGACAAAACTAGAAAAAGAATTCAACTTGCCCAACCTCTATACATTTCTCTCTCAGGTTTATTACTTTATGTTTAACTTTCAAATCTTGCTACATGGCTATAGTTCTTAGAGATTTTTGCAGTTCATGATACAAATAACTGAAGATGTATTTTCCAAATTAGAAGCAGTATTTAGTTACTAGTACACAAAAATTCAAGTAACTTGACTGGGTACCAAGAGTATTCATTCAAGAAATACAGTTCATTTTTGTTTTTTATTTAATCAGCTTACATCTTAACTCTTTCTTTTCTTTCTTTCTTTTTTTTTTTTTTGAATTATACTTAAGTTTCTGGGAGGCTGAGGTGGGTGGATCACAAGGTCCGGAGATCGAAACCATGCTGGCTAACACGGTGAAACCCCATCTCTACCAAAAAATACAAAACATCAGCCAGGTGTGGTGGCGGGTGCCTGTAGTCCCAGGTACTCGGGAGGCTGAGGCAGGATAATGGTGTGAACACAGTGGGTGGAGCTTGCAGTGAGCCGAGATCGCACCACTGCACTCCAGCCTGGACGACAGAGTGAGACTCAGTATTAAAAAAAAAAAAAAAATTAAGTTCTAGGATACGTGTGCAGAACATGTAGGTTTGTTACATAGGTATACATGTGCCATGGTGGTTTGCTGCACCCATCAAACTATCACCTACATTAGGTATTTTTCCTAATACTATCCCTCCCCTAGCCCCCAACCTCCCAAGAGTACCTGGTGTGTGGTGTTCCCCTCCCTGTGTCCATGTGTTCTCATTATTCAACTCCCACTTATGAGTGAGAAAATGCAGTGTTTAGTTTTCTGTTCTTGTGTTAGTTTGCTGAGAGTGATGGTTTCCAGCTTCATCCATGTCCCTGCAAAGGACAGGAACTCACCCTGTTTTTATGGCTGCATAGTATTCCATGGTGTATATGTGCCACATTTTCTTTATCCAGTCTATCATTGATGAGCATTTAGGTTGGCTCCAAGCCTTTGCTACTGTGAATAGTGCTGCAATAAACGTATGTGTCCATGTGTGTTTTTAGACATATCTTTCTTTAGTAGAATAATTTATAATCCTTTGGGTGTATACCCAGTAATGGTATTGTTGGGTCAAATGGTATTTGTGGTTCTATATCCTTGAGGAATCAC
>NW_012118533.1:324650-333735 GCF_000951035.1 Colobus angolensis palliatus
GTGATCCGCCCACCTCGGCCTCCCAAAGTGCTGAGATTACAGGCAACCTCTGCTTTTCATGCTTTGCCAGGTGAGTGTGTGTGTGTGTGTGATAAGCAACAATAAGATAATATATGAGAGAGTGCTTGGCAAATTGCAAAGCACATCACAAAGGTAAAATACCATTATTTCCTCAATACTGCAGAACAGGTGAAAGGATACCACTTAGGCTAATTCAAGGAAGAAAGTGAAAGGCCATTTATGAAATTTCAACCTTAGCTGCTGTTAGCATTTATTTTCTCCAACAATACAAGTTGACTATTAGTAAAAATTGCCACTATGAAAGCAACTCAAGGGTGGCAGTTTACAATAGGCTAGGTGTCTCTTTCTGAGGTACAAAGTTACACCAGTTATAGCAAGGTGAAATTTCAAGGTTCAGGGATGAGAGTAGAGCACAAACCGTAGGATTAAATCGAAGTTCACTATTATTTAGTAGTTTACAAGTAGTTTAGTTGTTTTCAGACTTTCTGTCTGGCTGCTGGGTTTTCAAATTTTCTTATCAAAGGAAGTCAGTTTTTGGAAAGAGAAATAATTTGGCAAATGTGTGTGGGGGAGTTGTGGTGCTGGGCAGGTGGGCATGTATATTTAGGCACTCATGCAAGCAAGAACTAAATGTTTAGAGGAAAACTGAATTGTTCAAAATTGTTTTGGACTTTTCATCACAAGCAGTTACTCAAGGAAGATTAATGGAGCCAAGAATACAATCTACTACCAATATGAAATACTTATCTAAAAGACTTGACTGAAATGTGCTGTAATAGAGATTATTGGATTTTTTCTGTTTCATTCTGGTGGGGAGGAGGCAAGCAGAATCTGTCGAATTACTATGCATCTATATGAGGGATTGTATTTGAGGTTGTCCAAATGTCCTAGTGCTTTTGTTGCACTAAAGAAGATGTAAATGACCCTTATCCATTTCTACCCATTCTGCTCAGCTCTTGATATTCCTTTACTATATAGTTCTGAAATAAAGAATTTGGATGAATAAAAATAGGTGAATAAATGAATAGAAAAGAGGGAGAAAACAGAAAGAGAATTGATTTGTCAGAAAATTACCATAGAAAATAATTATTCTTCTTTCCATTTGCAAGATAATTTATTTTCAAATACATTTAAAGACTCTCTAGTATATCATTGGTTTGCATGTGGCCCTTTAAGAAAATATGCCTCTATATGGGATATCGGCCAAGTGATTGAGTGATGATGTTGAGAAGTCCCTTAATCATAAAGCAGGTTTTTCAAATGATCTTTCTGCAGCAGAATACCCCAGTGTTGTGCTGCTTACTGAGAACTGAACAAATAGACTTAACTTGTTCAGTTTTCTTATAACCATTGTTTATGGTTAAACTGACTTGAGAAATAAATGTGTATCAAACACATATTTTTGATAGTGGATTGCACTGTATGTCTCAAAGTTTAGAAATGGTTCTTTTATGGCATTTGTAGTGTATCATGTCCTTTAACTTAGAACTAAAGAACAAAGGCATACATTTTCTGTTATTTAAGACTACTTTCTGGCTCTAATTTTTGCTAAACTTACACCTGAAATACTGCTTGCCCACAGGTAGTGATGGTAGCACCCAGGCCTTTTGAATGGTTGATAATAAGCTGTTCTTTTAGAAAGTTATTAATGTAGGTCCTCTTGGTGTTAGTAGCAATTACTGGGGGAAAAAAAGTTGAGTGATCGATGGAATCAAGGAATAAGCCTAGACTGAACAAAGTTAAAATGCTTCATTAATACAGGAGTCCTCACAGCCTTGAAAAATAATGTCTGTGATTCTTTTAATGGCAAATTTAATGGGCAATATTTTCCTCCACCAACAAGTATTTGACCATGAAATCCTTTTTTCATGAAGATATCTCTTTGGGAAAGAAAGTTAATTTAGAAATTGATATTAGCATGGACATTAGGAAAGCCTTTAAAATAGGTTGACTCTGCATTAGAATCAGACATGGTTCCAATCTGGGCTCTGCTACTTATTAGCTATGTGGCTGGACAGGTTGCAAACACCCTTCTGAGCCTCAATTTCCTCAGTTGTAAAATGAGAACAGGAATACTTCAGATTAAGTTTTGAAGATTAGAAGAAAGTGAGAAATAGCCATGTAAATTGCAAGGTATTTTAATTTTAAAGATATAAACTACTATGAAAATAATTGTTACAGCATTAAAAGTTGATCTCACTAAGAATGTTTGCCCTACTCATTTTTTCAAATGTGCTTTGACAGTACATTAATGATCTGTAGTAATCATGTTTCCTGATGTTGTAAAGGGGAGTTGTTCGATTTGAAAACTTTCAAATACAGAAATATTAATTTTAGGAGAAATAACTGTAACAAAATAAGGCAAATGGCTCTCCCCTGCCCCTCCCAGTCTCTAACACACTTTCCTCTTTTGCCTCCGCTGACCTTCAGACTCCTGCACGGACTGCGTGCAGCCCCCTCCAAGCCCTGCAATCCCTGAGCTGGAGTTGCCCCTTGGGTGGGTCCAAGTCACAGGGGTGGGGGGCCTATGCTCCAGGAGGAAGCCACCGGTCTGTGGCCTGCGTGGAGGAGGTACCCAACTTGGCTAGTGGAGCATGAGGGCCCCAGATGGCAGATTGGAGGCTTTCAGCATGCTTCCTCCTCTTGGAATTAGCAAAATAGTGCATAAAGATCAATTGTGTAAGTTTGATTGAGGAAGGAAAGCGGCAGTTCACTGGAATAGCAAAGGATACCCCAGACCCTGTGGAGAAGGTGGGCAAGGAGTCCCCACGATAGCGTTCTGCTGATAATCTGTGAAGCCCTAGTATGTAGAGGAACAGCCAATCTCCCCCTACATTTCACCTGTCCACCAGTGATCCTTGCAGCCCAGGCCAAGGGACAGCACCCTGTTTGCCAAGCCCGGGAGCTAGCTTGGGGAGAGGCTGAGATACCAAGAGAGAAAGACACTGGGAAAAGCTGCAGGCGTTTTTCCAGACCTGGGACTGAGAGGAGGGCATTTTTTTGTTTTGTTCTGTTTAAGACAGAGTTTTGCTCTTGTTGTCCAGGCTGGAGTGCAATGGCGCCATCTCAGCTCACTGCAACCTCCGCCTCCCTGGTTCAAGCCATTCTCTCGCCTCAGCCTCCCCAGTAGCTGGGATTACAGGCGCCCGCCACCACGCCCAGCTAATTATTATATTTTTAGTAGAGACGGGGTTTCACCATGCTGGCCAGGCTGGTCTCAAACTCCTAACCTTAGGTGATCTGCCTGCCTTGGCCTCCCAAAGTGCTGGGATTACAGGCGTGAGCCGTCGCCTCTGGCCTAGGATACCTTTTTAAATATGGGCTCATACAAAGTCAGTCATTGTTTGGTAACCCGGCAATGGTAGCCACGGCAGGCCTTTTAGTCTTGAGCCAGAGATTGGAGCATTTGCTTTGGAACAAGGAAAAGGTCCCCATGGCCAGAAATGAGCAGTGAGTTTGGAGAGTGCCCTAGCAGTAGGTGCTGAAACTAGGCTCTCTCTCATTCCAAGACTGGAGTGGGAGGAGAATTGCAGAAGCCTACTGCGTTTCTCCTGAGCAGCATGACTTGCAGCCAGGGACAGCTTTGCAACCTGGAGCAGGTCTGTGTGGGTCATTGATGGGTGCCTCAGACTGTTTCCTTGGTCAACTGAGGGAGAGTGCTTCACCAGGTGCAAGGAGTAGAAGGGAGGTGGACCCCACTCACCTGGAGATCTAACCCTCCATATGAACTGCCACTAAGGAAAGGGGGAGTGCAGTCCGCCAAAGTCCCCTTGGGGTCAAAGGAATTGTAAGTGCTGTGACAGCCACTAAAGAGCACAACACCAAAGCCTGGGAACAGACTTGGAGATGGGGGTCATCTCTCACTCCCAGACAGACTCCCCAGTGTACTTTCGTGGACATAGCAGGGCCTCTTCCTGCTGGGGCCCAGGGAGTGTAGGGTGAAAGAGGTGCCTCTCAGGCTTTTCCAGGGGCTCCACTCCCGCTGAACACTAGCAGAATCGGGAAGAGGTGGGGAGGGCACTTGTGCTTTTCTGTTGCCTCCACCCCTGCTGAAGGCTAGCATAAGCAGAGTAAGAGCCTCCTGCCAGCTCATCTCTTACTCTTAAGCACCATCTACTGGACTGCAGCCTAAATTACACCACGAAATAAGAATACATTGCTGGCCGGGCGCGGTGGCTCAAGCCTGTAATCCCAGCACTTTGGGAGGCCGAGACGGGCGGATCACGAGGTCAGGAGATCGAGACCATCCTGGCGAACACGGTGAAACCCCGTCTCTACTAAAAAATACAAAAAACTAGCCGGGCGACGTGGCGGGCGCCTGTAGTCCCAGCTACTCGGGAGGCTGAGGCAGGAGAATGGCGGGAACCTGGGAGGCGGAGCTTGCAGTGAGCTGAGATCTGGCCACTGCACTCCAGCCAGGGCGGCAGAGAGAGACTCCGCCTCAAAAAAAAAAAAAAAAAAAAAAATACATTGCTACACCAAGCAAGTCTGAGAAACCCACCATATGAAGCTATCTGCAACCAAGGAACTCTACAGAATCCTGGTCCCATAACAGCATCCAGAAACAAAGCTAATCGATCTGTTGAAACAAGTTAATACGGCCAGAGAAGGACTCCATACTTCCGCAGTTTAGTCCTTGCGGATGAACTGTAATCTAACTTAATAGGTAGACAAGATTGACAACCCAACTTAGCAGTATGCACCTGGAACAATAGCTGAGTCTTGGCCAATCCCAGCAGCCATACTTCAACCACTCATACACCACCAAGTGTTTAAACTGTGTTCAATTAAGGCAAATGCCAATCAATCCAGTATTTCTGTAACTCACGTCCAATTTCTGTATGTCACTTTCCTTTCCTTGTCCATAAATTTGTTCTGCCCATGAGGCATCCCTGGAGTCTCACTGAATCTGCTCTCTTTCTGGAGGCTGCCGAATTCGTGAATCAGTTTTTGTTTGTTTGTTTGTTGTTCTTGCTCAGTTAAACTCTGCTAAATTTAATTTGTCTGAAGTTTTAACAGATCATACACAACATCCACTACAGTCATAACCTCAAGGCAAAAAAGGATTAAAATATCAAAAAGCTCCAACTAAATTATAGACAATTCAAAAAAAGAAGTGTCAACTCCCTCAGATGAAAAGGAACCAGCATAAGAATTCCAGAGGTACAAAAAACCAGAGTGTTTCATCACCTTCAAAGATCACACTAGCTCCCTAGCAATGGATCCTAACATTAAATATCTGCGGTGACAGAAAAATAATTCAGAATATTGATGACAAAAAAACTAAAAGAGATACAAGAGAAAGTTGAAATTCAACACAAGGAAAATAGAAAAAAGATGCAGGATTTGGAAGATAACACAGCTGTATTACGAAACAACCAAACAAAACTTCTGTAATTGAAAAATTTACTACAAGATTTTTCAAAGTACAGTTTGAAGCCTTAACAACAGGCTAGACCAAGCAGAAGAATTTAAGAGCTCAAAGACTGATCCTTCAAATCAACTCAGACAAAAATAACAGAATTTAAAATAAAGCCTTCAAGAAATATGGGATTATGTAAAGTGGTAAAATCTATGACTTTTTGGACTTTCTGTGAGCGAAGAAGAGAAAGTAAGCAATCTAGAAAACATAGTTGAGGATATAATTCATGAAAATGTCCCCAGTCTTGCTAGACAAGTCAAGATACAGATACAGGAAATCCAGAGAACTCCATGAACTACTATATAAAATGACTGTCTCCAAGGTACATAGTCATCAGACTATCCAAGGTCAATGCAAAAAAAAAAGTCTTAAAAGCAGATAGAGAAAAGCACTATATCAGGCTATGATAGGAAACCCATCAGACTAACAGGGGACTTCTCAGCAGAAACCTTACAAGGCTGAAAAGTTTGGGGGCCCATTTTTAGCATTCTTAAAGAAAAGAGATGCCAGGCAAGAATTTCATATCCCACCAAACTAAACTTCATAAGTGAAGAAGAAATAAACTATTTTCCAGACAAGCAATTGCTAAGGGAATTCACCACCAGATCAGCCCTACGAGAGATGCTTGAGGGAGTACTAAACATGAAAACAAAAGAACAATACACTACCACAAAAGCATGCATAAACAGCCCATGGATCCTATAAAGCAACTACACAATTGATACTACAAAGCAAGTAGCTAACAACACTATGACAGGAACAAATCCCCACATATTGGTATTAACCTTGAATGTAAACAGCCTAAATGCACCACTGAAAAGAAATAGAGTGGCAAATTGGATTAAAAAACAAGACCCAGCCAAACACAGTGGCTCATCCCTGTAATCCCAGGATTTTGGGAGGCCAAGGCAGGAGGATTGACTGAGCTCAGGAGATTGAAATCAGCATGGGCAACATAGCAAGACCCTGTGTCTATTTTAAAAAACAAACCAAAAACAAACAAACAAACAAAAACCAGACCCATCATTCTGCTGTTTTCCAAAGACCCATATCACTATAGTACATGTACGAACGCACATAGACTCAAAGTAAAGGGGTGGCGAAAGATCTGTCATCAGACGGAAAAAAAGATCAGGGGTCACTATTCTTGTATCAGATTAAACAGACTTTTTAAGCCAACAAGAGTAGAAAAAGGACTAGGGCATTACATAATGAAGAAGGGTTCAATTCAACAAGAAGATTTATCCTACACACACCCAAGATTGGAGCACTCAGATTTCTAAAACTATTATTTCTAGACCTAGGAAAAGATTTAAACGGCCACATAATAATAGTGGGGGACTTCAACACTGCACTGACAACGTTAGACAGATCATCAAGGCAGAAAACTAACAAATTCTGAACTTAAATTCAGCAGCTGACTAATTGAACCTAATCGACATCAACAGAATACTCCACCCATAAACCACAGAATATACTTTTTTCTCATGTGCACATAGAAAATGCTCTAAGATTGACCACATACTTTGTCACAAAGTAAATCTTAGTAAATTCAAAAATGATTGAAATCATACCAAGCATTTCAGACTATAGCATAGTAAAAATGAAAATCAACACCAAAAGAAACTCTCAAAACATGGAAACTAAACAACTTGCTCCTGAATGACTTTTGGGTAAATATGAAAATAAGGCAGAAATAAACATTTTTTGAAACAAATGAAAATAGACATACAACATACCAAACCCTGAGATATAGCAAAAACAGTGTTAAGAGGAAAGTGTACAGCATTAAAAACCTACATCAAGGAGGTAGAAAGATCTCAAATTAACAATCTCACATTGTACCTATAGGAACTGGAAAATCAAGTGGAAACGAATCCCAAAGCCAGTAGTAGAAATAACTAAAATCAGAGCAGAACTAAATGAAATTGAGTCCTTCAAAAAAACAAAGGATCAACAAAATGAAAAGTTTGTACTTTGAAAGGATAAATAAGATTGATAGACTCCTAGTTAGATTAACAAAGAAAAACAAAGAGATCCAAATAAGCACTGTCAGAAATAACAAAGGTGATATGACAACTGAGCCTACAGAAATATAAAAGATTCTCAGAGACTATTAGGGACACATCTATGAGCACAAACTAGAAAATCTAAAGGAAATGGATAAATTCTTGGAAACACATATCCAAGACTGAATCAGGTTGAAATCGAAACCCTAGACAAATCAATAATGAGTTCCAAAATTGAATCAGTGATAAAAATACACCAACCAAAATGTTCTGGAACCCCAGATAGATTCATAATCAATTTTTGCCATATGTATAAAGAAGAGCTAGTACCAATCATACTAAAACTATTCTGAAAAATTGGGGAGGAGGGATTCCTCCCTGACTCATTCTATGAAACCAGTATCATCCTCATACCAAAATCTGGCAAAGACACAATGCAAAACGAAAACTACATACCAATATGTCTCATGAACTTAGATGCAAAAATCCTTAACAAAATATGAGCAAACTGCATCCAGCAGCATATCAAAAAGTTAATTCACCACAACAAGTAGACTTTATTCCTGGGATGCAGGGTTGGTCCAATATACACAAATCAGTAAGTGTGATTCAACACAAATACAGAATATTAAAACGAAAACTATATGATCACCTCAACAGATACAGAAAAGCATTCAATAAAATGTAACATTCCTTCACTATTAAAACCCTCAAAATACTAGACATTGAAGGAACATACCTCAAAATAACAAGAGCCATCTGTGACAAGCACACAGCCAACATCATACTGCACAGGCAAAAGCTAGAGGCATCTCCTCTAAGAACTAAAACAACACAAGGTTGTTCACTCTTACTACACCTATTCAACGTATTACTGGAAGTCCTAGTCAAAGAAATCAGGCAAGAGAAAAAGTCATCCGAATAGGAAAAGAGGAAGTTAAATTATTGATCTTAACTGATAATATGATTCCATACCTAGAAAACCCTAAAGACTCTGCCAAAAGGCCTCTAGATCTGATATATGACTTCAGTAAAGTTTCAGGATACAAAATTGACATACAAAAATCAGTAGCATTTCTATGCACTGTATTTTTTTCTATACATTCATGCTGAGAGGCAAATCAAGACCAGAACCTCATTTACAATAGCCACGAAAGAATAAATACCCAGGATTACATCTAACAAAGGAGATGAAAGATCTTTACAAGGAAAACTACAAAACACTGCTGAAAGAAATCACAGATGACACAAAAAGATGGAAAAACATTCCATGCTCATGGATTGGAAGAATCAATACCATTAAAATGTCCATACTGCTCAAAGCAATCTATAGATTCAATGCTATTCCTCTCAAATTACCAACGTCATTTTTTGCAGAATTAGCAAAAACTATTCTTAAATTTGCATGGAACCAAAAAAGGGCCTGAATAGCCAAACCAAACGTAGGCAAAAACAATAAAGCTAGAGGCATCACATTACTCAACTTCAAACTATACTATAAGGCTATATCAACCAAAACAGCATGGTACCGGTATAAAAATAGACACACAGACAAATGAAACTGTATAGAAACTCCAGAAATAAAGCCACACACCTACAACCAACTGATCTTGGATAAAGTTGAAAAAAATAA
>NW_012118533.1:334695-341626 GCF_000951035.1 Colobus angolensis palliatus
AATACCCAAAGGAAAATAAATTGTTCTACAAAAAAACCCCATCTGCATTCATGTGTTTATCACAACACTATTCACAATAGCAAAAACATGGAATCAACATGTCGGTGTCCGTCAACAGTAGCTTAAAGAAAATGTAGTACATGTATGCCATGGAATACTACACAGCCATAAAAAGAATGAAATAATATTCTTTGCAGCAACACAGATGCAGCTGGAGGCCATTATCCTAAGTAAATTAACAGAAACAGAAAACCAAAACTTGCATGTTCTCATAAGTGGGAGCTAAACATCGAGTACATACAAACCTAAACATGGGAAGAATAGACACTGGGACTCCCAAAAAAGGGGAGGTAGTGAGGTGCGTAAGGTCTGAAAATTTTTCTTCTGGATACTATGTTCACTATCTGGGTGATGGGATCAATAAAATCCCAAACCTCAGCATCATGCTATATACCCTTGTAACAAACCTGCATATGTACCCCAATAATCACAAATAAAAATTTGAAACCGAAAAGAAATGGAAATTAAACATCAAAAAATAGATGTTTCCAGTTGGCTCATTATTTTACAATATATCACATGTGAATTCTTGCATATTGCTTGTTGAATTAGAGATGATAAATATTAAAAAGTAGGCTTCATTATAGTTGGTGAAATACCTGATTTTTTTCTCACTTGGATTAGTAGTAAAATACTAAGAAATGAAGAAGACAATTATGTGAGTAAACAGTATAATAGTTTTGAGTTTCACCTCTGTATTAGTCCATTCTCACACTGCTATGAAGAAATACCCGAGACTTGGTAATTTATAAAGGGAAGAGGTTTAGTTGACTCACAGTTCTGCACCGCTGGGGAGGCCTCAGGAAACTTACAATCATGGCAGAAGGTAAAGGAGAGGCAGGCACCTTCTTCACAGGGTGCATGCAGGTGAAATGCCAGATGCTTATAAATCCATCAGATCTTGTAAGAACTCACTCACTGTCACAAGAACAGCATGGGAAACCACCCCCATGATCCAATTACCTCCACCTGGTCCTGTCCTTGACATGTGGGGATTCTAGGGATTACAATTTGAGGTGAGATTTGAGTGGGGACACGGAGCCAAACCATACTACCCTCCTTCCAGCATTAACTAGATGGCTAATGGACCTGTTTATAACCCCATAAAATCAGATAAGCAGGTTGTAGAAGAGCGTCTTAATCTGTTTTGTGCCACTATAACACAATAACTGAGACTAGGTACTTTATTATGAACAGAAATTTATTATCTCACAGTTCTAGAGGTTGGGAAGTTCAGATGTAGGTGTTAGGAGGTTAAGACTTGGTCTTTGTGCTTCCAATATAGTGCATTGAATGTTGCATCCTCCAGAAAGGAGGAACTTCTTTTTTAGCAGAAAAGCAAGAGAAAGAGAATCTATTCAAAGAAGCCCTTTTTATAGTGGTATTAATTCATTCATTAGGGTGGAGATCCCATTACCTAAACACTTCCCATTAGGTCTCACCTTCCAACACTATTGCATTGGAAATTAAGTTTTCAACAAATGACTTTTAGAGGGAACAAAAGCATTGAAACCATAGCAAAGAGTAAGAAAGCAGAGGTCCTTAGACATTATTGAAATAGAGTGATCTGGTTGACGATAGTCCCTTAGAATAAAATTTGTTATGGGCTGAATTGTGTTCCCCACATATTCACATGTTGAATTCCTAACTCCTAGTACCTCAGAATGAGACTGTACTTAGAGACAGGGCCTTTAAATAGATAATTAAAGTAATACAAGTTCATATGGGTAGACCCTCATCCATATGACTGATGTCCTTCTAAGAAGAGATTAGGACACAAACCACACAAAAACCTAGAGGTGACGACCATATAAGGGTACAGTGCGAAGGCAGCCATCTACAAGACAAAGAAAAAAGCCTGAGAAGAAACCAAACCTGCTAACACCTTGACGTTGGACCTCTAGCCTCCAGAACTCTGATAAAATAAATTTCTGGGTTCAAGCCACCCAGTGTGGTATTTTGTTCTGGCAGCCCTAGAAAACTAATATAAAATTCAATATTTCATTCTGTGCTTTTAAAGTTTACTTTCCCTGAATCTGTGTCCAATAAGTAGAGCATTATTAAGAATTAAAAACAAAGGAAAGTAACCATGAATAACTTTTCTGTCTACTTGTACTTGATTCATGTTTTAGTCAAATCTCTTGCATACCATTGTTATCTAATAAAAATTTATTTGGCTAACTCAGAAGTGGATTCCTGAATCTAAAAATCTTGAATGCTCCTACATTGGAGAAATAGTAGAATATAAGAGTTAAAAGTAAGTTTAGGAGCTAGATAGCTTGGAATCACGTCGTGGTTCTGACACTGTAAAATTCATCCATAAAGTGGGCACACAATCTGTTTTATAGGGTTGTTATGAGGATTAAATGAGTTGATGAATGTAAAGCTTAGAAAATTATGATTATTTCCTTAACAGCCTGTAGTACAGTGACAATGAACTTGCAATTCATATATCTAATACCAGATGACAGTGTGGCCATCCAAGGTTAGATAGCTATGTAGTCTAGTAGATGAGCTACCATGACTGTCTGAAATACAGGACAACCAAATTCCAGAATATTTCTATGAAAATAAGATGAATTTAAAATCTCTATGCAAATACCAGCTCACATAAATATACACAAAATAAAAACTTAAATAAAACATCTGATTTATTACTTACTGTCGTTATTAGTTACTTTCTCTCACTATTCAAATCCTGGCTCTATAGTTTACTGTCTGAATAATCTTTGAAAAGTTTATCTTCTATAAGCTTAAATTTTCTTATATGTAAAATACTACATGAATGTAACAAAATTTTGTTGAATTCCTTCTATACATCACATTTGTTGAAGGAGCTGGGGAAATAGCATCTTAGAAAAAGGACAGAAATCCTTGCCTTCATGAAGCCTATATTCTACTGACTAGAATCTAGTGATTAACCAAAGAACTCTATCGCTTAAAAGCAGAGACAGATTGTGTGCCAGGATGTGAAAGTGAAAATCTCTACCAGATTCACTGAATCTGCAAAGGCCCAGAATGAAATGACAGATTCAGAGTATCTCTACATTTTGTAGCAATGTGTTAGATAGACCATTGATGCAGTACTTTCAAAGGGGATGGTCAACAAATGCAAACTTTAGCTCAATACATACCTCAAGCATATAAAAGAATATGGACAGGTGAATGAATGGATTTTTTTTAAAAGACAACTTATTTAGAGAAAGTTGTTGGAGGACTGTGCATAATCACCATAGTGCAGGGTGGGTAATATTTTTTCTCAACTAAATGAGAAAGGGATCTTCAAGAGAGTCATTGGGAGTTGTTGACATGAGACCCCGGCAATGAAGCACACAAAAACTGTGAGAGGTTATGGTTGCTTAAGCCTGAGGGCACAGGGCCAAGAGAAGAGAGCTGTGCTGGAAGTAAGGTACACTTGTATGGCTAACTGGCAAAAAAGCACAAGTGTTTCTCACAGACCAGAAATAAACTCCAAGGGTGTTAAGAATCCCTATCTGAAAGGACAATGTGATGATACCCATAAAGGGGATGGGCCATCAGACAGATGTACACGGCGTGCAGAAAGAGCAGTGGTTTCCGGTTGGGGCGAGGTATTGCCAGCCTCACAGTCCAAAGGCCCCAGCAGCAGTGTCTTTGAAGAGTCCACCAGAGAAACAATAAGCACAGAGACATCACCCCAGGGTGGTCCCAGGGTATAGATCTGTGCCTGACAAGTAGAACTTTCCTGTTCTTTACTTCTCCTCCCACCCTTACCCCAACTCCAACTCTGAAGTAAGACTTACAGAGAGCAAGAGGGAAGAAATCTGCCTGACCAGTCCCAACTTTTTCACTGCAAACTTTCAGTCCAAAGCAGGCCATGCTGGGGTACAGAAGGAATGCTCACTCTGAAGTGAGTTTGGAACGTTAACTGTTACACTGTACTGAGCATTTTAATTACTAAAACCAGAATATTCTTGTACCTAGAGGGGATTAGACAATTTATGTTATTACTGAAGTCATAAAAACTATTATGGGACCTGCCTAAGTTCTCATCCAGAGATGGGAATATACCTAGCCTTCTCCAAGTAGAGTGAAAATATATTTAACATGAATAAAGCACTTAACATGGTAAATATTTTCTGTTTTCATCATTGTTCTTCTAATCAACCCTTGTAACTAGCTTGGGTCTGGTCCAGAGACAGGAAAATACTTAGTCGTCTTCAAGTAGAGTGAAAACAGATTTAACATGTATAATGTACTTCATATGGTAAGTATTTTCTGTTTTCATCATTTTCCTTTTAGTCAGCCCTTGTAACTTGCTTGGCTCTGAGTCATACAACCCTCCTACTGAGGACTGAATGAAGGTGGCTAAGCATGCCAAAAGAGTGTACTGGGAAGAGCGGACCAAACAGAACTCATGTACTCTTCCATCCACACCTCAGGGCTGGCTCAGCCCTCTAGGGCCCAAAGGGAGGGGAAAATCTCTTTCTTGAATGTCTGGTTCAGTTTTTCCAATCCTTAGCACACAGTCCTGTGAGCAGGGGAATCTGTCAGGTAAGAATATGTTGTTTCAATTAAGGAAAAAAGACAGGGGGGCTTGTTAAGAACAGCTCCTGATACTAGCAAGCCCTCAATAGGTATTTGTAGAATGAGTACATGCATGATGTCTGTGGCAGCATGAGAGAGATTGGATTACTTCTGGGATTATGGTGGTAAACCAGCTCTGGCCATGAAAACGGAATGGGGTAATATGAATCATGCCTTCAGAAACATTTCTTTTCCACAAGACCATAGGCATAGGGTGTTTTCACTGTGGAATGCCACTCCTTTCAGTAAAGGCAGCATTTTTCAATGTGATGTTATGCCAATTCTTCCAGGCATTAATAGTAATATACAGAGAAAATAAAAGTCAAATTAGCCTTGGAAAATGCTGTACACTTTGTCCTCCCCACTTGGATATATATATTAGCATATTATAAAGTCTTTGAAATTGCAAAGGTTAATTTTGCTAAACCCAGCATATTTACTAACTCTATAGGAGGTCAGAATACTTTTTCTTTCAGCACACTTGTCCAATATCCCTCTGACTAGTGTTCTGTTTAGCAAAATTCTGGAAAAGACAGATGAAGGTCTTGTCTCCAGAAAGGCCCTATGCAATGGAGCAACAGTAAGTAAGTTAGTGTGGAAATTATCACCAGCCACAGTCCTCTAAAGTAGAGAGCAGAGCTGCAAGAGAACGGCATTCATGAGGGGAAGTAACTTCTGAGGAAGTGATGAAGAATCAAGAAGGGACTGAAAATCACTGTACCCAAAAGATGGGAAAGCCAAAAGGGAGTAGGAGCCCAGTGGATAAATGCAATGTTTCACAATTTTGAGTAAGGCAAGACTCAGAACTGTTTCTTGTTACCATAGGGGACAAAAGACTGAAGAAGTACCTTAGTCTGTAATTTAGTAATAATAAATTTTATTTATTAAGATTTCTACATCACTCACTGTGTGGCAGGCACTGTTCAGAGCACATTACAAATATCAATTTGTTACATCCTCAAAATAACCCTATAGGGTAGGTACTATTATTGTTATCCCCATTTCACAGATAAGATAACTGAGGCGTGAATACATTTACTCACTCACAGGCCAGGACGCCAGCCCAGGTCACCTGACTCCAGCTCCCACGCTATATGCTGCCTTTTCATATCCATCAAGTGGAACACAAGACACTGCTGATGGTGATCCCATATCTTTGAGTAGTGCAAACTTGAACTGCAAATATAAAGAAAAAACTCCCCCTCTTCTGTGTCCTCTGAAATGGGAGACAATTCTTCACCTTAATCAAAAGTGACTGACATTAATGTTTATACCAGTAGCTTCTTGATATAACCTTTTTTATACCTAAGATGAAACTAAAATCGATGTGGAGGATAGTGTTCCAGGTAAAATAACTTAAGTGATAAAACATGTTACCTCTGCAATGTTGCTGAGGGGCAGACTTACATATTTCATGAAAAATGTTAGGCAGAAGGTCTTGATGTCATTTCACGCACCATTTAATCAGATTTAGCTCTAGAAATAGAAAGGAATGAAAAAGGCTATATTTTTATTTTTAAAAATATAACTCATATTTTGGTATAAATGTTATTTGTGCACACTACAGATAATTTTCAAAAACATAAAATTATAACTAAGAAAGTAAAAATTATGTACAATCCTACCAACAATTACACTGATTATTTACTTATAGTCTCTTTTTCTATGTTGAATATATGTGTGTGTGTTTAATATAATTGAGGTCATTTTGAATATACTTCACATCTTACACATTTTACTTAATGTTATATTATGAACATTTTCTTAAAATCCCAATGTCTTTTTAAATCTTTGTGTAACTATAACGTTTGTTCTAATGTTTGCCACCTTGTCCTAGGTTTTTATTATGTTTCAGTGCCAGTTTTTACTCTTTCAATATAAAAAATAGGCTACTTTTGCTTTTATCTCCTGCATTGATTTGTATGATTTTCAGTTCTCATTTGTACTTACTCTTGAACAAAGAGGTTTCTAATTATGGAAGTCAAGATTGAAACCGACTTATTTTGACTCAGTCTACCTTAACAGATGAGAACGTTTTTATTTATTCATATTTGTCCTCCTCCACTCCTTAATCTCTGGTAATATTATTTGGGGTTTAAACTATTATTTAACTATGTATATCTGTATGAAGAATATATAAACATATATTTTTAAAGATATATTTATTTGTAAGATTATAAAGATATATCTTAAAAGATACATATAGAAAACATTTATATATAAAAAGTCCTATAAATATGTAAAAATACATATTGAAAAATATAAATATACAAAACATACTTATATATTTAAATATCTATATGTA
>NW_012118533.1:341751-404693 GCF_000951035.1 Colobus angolensis palliatus
TTTATACAGAAATAATTTTAAATGTTTAATATATTTATTATATAATATCTGTTATACATATTTTAAAGATATATTTAAAGCATATGTATACTATTTAAAGGTGAATTAACATTTGCAATACATTTTGTGATAATTTATACAGAAATAATTTTAAATGTTTAATATATTGCAAAAATAAAAATAGTATAAAGAATAAACACCCCTTAACCTTTACTCAAATTCGCCTACTCTTAACATTTTATTCCATTTGAGTGCTCTCTTTCTCTTTCTCTCTGTCTCTCTCTCTCTCACACACACACACACACACACACACACACACACACACCAATATATAATGTTAAGAGCAGGCAAATATATACTTTTTTTCCCCTGAGCTATTTAAAAATGATGAGAATCATCAGCAGGTGCTATATCCAGGAGGAAGTGTTGATGAGGAGTAGGATATTCGCATGATCTTAACGTGCTTCCCCATAAATTGCTTATTAATTGCAAGGCAGATAAATAAAAAGCAGTAATTCTAGAATGGGTACACTGGGCAACATTTTGACCTAATGATCAAAATTATGATCATCAGTGAGGGACAGATGTGTCTCCAGATGTGACACCTTGAGGAAGACAGAACATCACATGGTCAATTGTATATCACTTCAATTTAACCATATGGAAACATCAAACAGAAAAACTGATAGGAAAAAAGGACAAAAAAATCAGTAAGCAGTAAGGACATAGAAGACTTGAAAAACACTATCATCAACCAACTTGACCTGACTAATGTTTATAGAACACTCCACCCAACAAGAGCAGAGTCCACTAATTTGTACAGGCAAGATTTACTAAGATAGACTATATTATAGGCCATAAAACTAGTCTCAGTGAATTTTAAATTATTCAAATAATACAAAGCATGTTCTCTGAACACAGTGGAATTAAGTTAGAAATTAACAACAAAAATGTCTCTAGTCAATTTTTCAATATTTGCACATTAAAATAACACACTTTAAAAAACCCACAAGTTAAAAAAGAAATCAAAAGAAAAATTAGCAAGTATTTTGAGTGGAATAAATATGAAAATACAAAATTTCAAAATCTGTAAGATGCAGCTAAAGCAGTGCTTAGAAGAAAAGATCTGTATTAGAAAAGAATAAAAGCCTCAAAACAGTAATCCCAACTTCCACTTTAAGTAACTAGGAAAAAGAAGAGCAAGTTAAACCTAAAATAAGCAGAGAAAAGAAAATAGCAATGATCAGAGCTGAAATCAATGAAGTAGAAAACAAAAAAGCAATTGAGAAAATCAATGAAACCAAAATCTGGTTATTTGAGAAGACCAACAATATTGATACACTTTTATGTATACTAATTAGGCATAAAAAGAATGAAAATAGAAATTAAAAATATCAGAAAGGAGAAAGGTACATCCTTAGATGTCCTATAGATATTCAAAGAACAATGAAAGTTAATTATCCTTAGATGTCCTATAGATATTCAAAGAACAATGAAAGATTATTATTATGAAAAATTTAATGTCAGTACATTTGACAACTTGGAAGAAATAAACAAATTCCTTGAAAGATACAAACTACCCAAGTTTACCACTCATGAAGAAATAGATCACCTGAATAGTACTATATTTATTTTAAAAATTGAAATTTTAGCTTGAAATATTCCTACAAAATTTTCACTGGTAAATTTTATCTAAGATTAAGGAAGAAAGAATACCAATACGGAAAGCCAAAGAGAAGGGTATACTTTTCAGCTCTTTCTATTAGGCTAGAACCACTCTGATACAACACAAGAAAATCAGAGAACAACATCCTTTATGAACATAAATACAAAAATTTAAAACAAAATTTTAGCAAATCTAAGCCAATAATACTTAAAACAAGAGACACTATATCATGAGCAAATGGAGTTTATCTCAGGGTGTAAGATTGGAATCACATTTGGAAATCAAACATTGTGAATTGCTGTATTAATAGACTAAAGGAGAAAAATTATGATCATCTCAATAGATGCAAAAGAAGCATTAGACAAAATTCAACATCTCTTTATGATAAAATCTCTCAAAAACTGAGATTAGAAAAGAACCTCCTCAATCTAATAAAAAATGCCGAACCCTATAGTTAACATTATATCTATTGATGAAAGACAGTATTTTCCCCCTAAAATTAGGAACAAACCAAAGATGTTCACTACATCATTTCTATTCAACATTTTACTACAGAGTCTAGCCAGTGCAATAAGGCAAGAAAAAGAAATTTTTAAAAAATCTGTGTCAGGAAGGACAAATAAAACTTATTATTTGCAGAAAAAATGGGTTTTTTAAGTAAAAAATTATAAGTACTCAACAAAATTCTTCTAGAACACAAAGTGACTTTGCTAAGGTGGCAGGATACCAGGTCAATATTTTTAAAAGCAGTTATATTTGTATAAATTATCAAGAAAAAATTAGAAATTGTAATTGAAATATACAACTCACAAGACAAAAAATATGAACTACTTAAGGATAAATCCGACAGCAAATGCTCAAGACCTATACCATGAAAGCAATCAAATAGTGCTAGGAGATATTAAAGAAGATCTAAATAAATGGGAGATATGCCATGCTCATGGTTTAGAAGACTCTATCATCAATATGTCAATTATACCCAAAATGTTTTATAACTGATGCAATCCCAATCAAAATAAGAACAGGCTATGTTATAGAAATAAGATGATTTTGAAATTTAAACTGGATTTCATCGAGATTAAGAATTTTTGCTTTTCCAAAGAAACTATTAATAAAATGAAGACAATCTATGATCCAGGAGAAGGATTATATATCATATAACTCATACCTAGAGTATAGTTTTTAAAAACACTCAAATACAATTGAAAATAAGCAGAAGTTTGCAATATATACTTTACTGAAGAGATGTATGGATTGCAAATAAACATGAAAAGTGCATAACATCATTAGTCATTAGGGAAATGTAAATTAAAACCACAATATAATACCACTATCCTTGCTAGAGTTACTAAAATTAAAAATGTTGATGATACTAAGTGTTGGCAAGGAAGTAAAAAAACGATAACTCTCATATACTGCTGGTGGGGATGTAAAATGGTACAATCACTTTGGAAAAGAGTTTGACAGCTTCTTTAAAAATTAAACATATACCTGTTATTTGACACAGTCATTCTACTCCTAGGTAACACCCAAGATAAATAAAAGCATATACACACAAACACTTGGACAGGAGTGTTCATAGCAGCCTTATTTGTAATGTCTGTAAGCAGGTGAATTGTGAGATGGATATACCATGGAATTCTATTTAGCATTAAAATAGAAGAAACTGTATCTACATGCAATAACATGAATTAGTCTCCATATAATTGTTAGTGTAAGAAGCCAAGCAAAAAAGAATGCATACTATATCATTTAATTTATACAACATTTTAGAATATAAAAACAAATCTAATGACAGAACTCAGGTCACTGATTGCCTGGATGGGTGGGGGAAAGGCTGTTGGTGGTTCAAAGAATTGTGGGGAGCTGCGAGAATAAAAACACAGGAGGCAACTGTTGGGATTGAGAGATATCTTCATTATTTTGATTGTTGAGACAGCTTAAAGAGTGTGTACATATGTTAATACTTATTAAGTTGGACTTTTAAATAAGTACAGTTTATTATATTTTAGTTGTACCTTAGTAAATCAATAAACAATAATAGCTGACACAAAGTGTTTTTTTTAAATATCAGGCACTGTTTTTAGTTCTTTATAAAATATATATATAAGACATATATAAACATGTTTAGAACAATACTTAGGTACTCAATAAATATTAGTTGAAAATAAATCCAGTTTATGTAAAATTTCTGTCAATAAAAATATTTGGCATATAGTAAACATTTTATCTCTGATCACATATAAAAATCATAGGTTCTCTTTGATACATGTTTGGACTAAACAAAAAAATACCTGGTCGAAAGGCTTGCTTACACATGGAACCCAATGACAAAAACAGTAAGAACAGTAGCCACAATCACACCTCTCTCTCTCTCTGTCGCTCTCTCTCTCTCTCCTCTATATATACTCAATATACATATATGCACAGATCCTCAGCCCCTGCATGTGTGTATTCCTGTTAGGAACTGGGCTACACAGCAGGAGGTAAGCAGCCAGCAAGCAAGCATTACCACCTGAGCTGCCCCTCCTGTCAGATCAGCAGAAGCATTAGATTCTCATAGGAGCAAGAACCCTATTGTCAACCGCACATATGAAGGATCTAGGCTGCACACTCTTTAGGAGAATTTAACTAATGCCTGATGGTCTGAGGTGGAACAGTTTCATCCTGAAACCATCCTCCCACCACACATCATCTGTGGAAAAATTGTCTTCCACAAAACCAGTCCCTGGTGCCAAAAATGTTAGAGACCACTGCATATATGTATATATACATTCATACAGTAGTATTACAGAGATTTTATATCCATCTAAGTAGATTAGATTTATCTTGAAGAATCTATTCATGGTACCTAAAAGGTAGAGATTTCAAAGTTAATTTATTAACAAGGTACATGAAACAGTTATTGTTCAATAAATATTTTTAAAAGATGAATCCATGCACAATCTTGTTTCTCAAATTATTTATATATTCGTGTAAAAGCCTTTTAATGAAAATAACTTCTAATATTAAAAAAGTTTGGTTTTGATCCCGTAGCCTGAAAGTTGCTATTTATGAAAATCACCACTCTTTGTATAGTCTCTAGTTGAAAATGCTAAATAAAATAAATTCTATTTCCAAAATTCTCTTGTCATTGAAGTTAACATTATTTGTGTAACACTAATTAGAAACAACTAAAAATAAAGTTAGTCATTGATACAGTTTGGAAATGGGTTGTTTGTCCCCATCAAAACTAATGTTGAAATTTGATTCCCAATATGGTGGTGCTGGGAGATGGAGCCTAATGGAAAACGTTTGGGTCATGGAGGCAGATCCCCCATGAATGGCTTGGTGTCTGTTTTCCTGGTAGTGAGTGAGTTCTCCCTCTGACAAGACTCGATTAGTTCTCACAGAAATGTTCCTAAGAGAGTGTTTTGTTATAAGCCAGGGCATCCCTCAAGTATCCTCTTTTTACATATTTGCTTCCTCTCCATCATGTTATGAGGCAGCACAAAAGTCCTCACCAGAAACCACAGCCATGTTCTTGAAGTTCCCAGCCTACAGAGCCGTGAGTTAACTAAAACTCTTTTCTTATAAACTGTTGAGTCTCAGGCATTCTGTTATAACAACACAAAATGGACTAAGGCAAGTATTTAATAATTTAATATCAGGAAATAAAAAATAATCCTATCTCTTGTCTACTTTTTCATAATTTAAGTATCATACTGTTATTACTCACAAACTCTGGTTTATCAGAGGACTGAGCTCTTTGCAGTTTATTTATTTATTTATTTATTTGGAGACAGAGTTTCACACTTGTTGCCCAGGCTGGAGTGCAATGGCGCAACCTCGCTTCACTGCAACTCTGCCTCCAGGGTTCAAGTGATTCTCCTGCCTCAGCCTCCTGAGTAGCTGGGACTACAGGCATGCCCCACCATGCCCAGCTAATTTTTTTGTATTTTTAGTAGAGACGGGGTTTCACCATGTTGCCCAGCTTGGTTTTGAACTCCTGACTTCAAGTGATCCACCTGCCTTAGCCTCCCAAAGTGCTGGGATTACAGTTAATTTTTATAACAGTAAAGTTAATATGTAAGGTTTAAAAAATGGGGAGGAAAGAAGTATGAAAAAGAGGAGGTAGAATAATGAAGGTTTCTACTATGTAGATGTGAAAGATTACACTAAATATACATACTAAATATGTAATTTCCAAAATCACCATTTAGCCTTGAGCTTATATTTAATTAGTTCGTCAAACATTCAATATTTACTAAACTTGTATACTTAAGGAACTGTGAGAGGCACTATAATGGTTGATTCTTAAATCTCCAAGAAAAACAATATATATTTAAAAAATAGCATAAGGCTGGAAATTGAACCTTGTGAAACACATTTAGGAGGGATATGGAAGATGTAAATGTGTTTATCGTCATATTATATTGCAAAGTAACCTGGCTCAGATAGCAAGCAGTTCATGTAGCTGATGGTAAGTAGTATATTACAGCCGGCCACAATGTTTGTTCTTTTCTCATTTTTTGGTACTCCTATTAAAATTCAGTTAAGAAAGAATTATAATTTTCATCATCATCATCACCATCATCATCACCATCCCCGAACTGGTGTATTTCCCTCTCTCTCTCACACCACACACACACACACACACACACACACACACAAATACACAAAACAGCAAAGTTTTGGATCTGATTGCCTAAGTATCAGAATTTCCTTTCTATCAGCTTTCTTATAATGTAAGCACCCAGTTTTTTTGTTTGTTTTTTGTCAAATCACTTGCCCAATGTGCTCGCTTTCCTTCTTTCCCTCCTTTTTTCCTTCCCTCAACAGCTATTGAGCACTTACTATGTACTAGCAGAGTATAATATTGCGGATGAAAGAAAGGGGAAAAAAAAGCTATGGTCCCAGACCTATGCCTTTCACAAGACCTGGAGCATTGCTGAGCAATGATTCAACGCTTATCAGGCTTGTGCGGAATATCTTGAGGGCTAGGAGATTTCAGGGAGCAAAGAATCTGACCACAAAGCTATTGACTGTATCTGACCAGGATGTGGGAACAAAGAAAGTTGCCAGTCCAGGATTTGCAGCAATGGAAAGGCAAGAATAAAAACTGTGACTAAACAGCTAAGATAAAGGTATGCTAGGTTAAAGGAAGAAAAGATGCTTACACTCAAGGAATGTACCACTATCTCTTCTCTCTTTGTCTCTCTGTTTCTCTATGTCTGTCTTTCTGTTTTGTTCTCTCTGTCTCTCTCTCTCCCTCTCTTTCTCTCTCACCCACCCTCTGCCAAAACACACACACACACACACACACACACACACACACCACACGCGTGCGCGCGCGCAAATACACACCAGGTTTGAGTTAAGTACCAACCTAAAGCACACACAGTGTGATTTCAAGAACCAACTCTTTCTGTCTATGATGATTTACCACTGAGAAACAAAGGTTTTCATTTTCCTGGTGATGACAAAAGGGTTAAAAAATATGTAGAGTGTCTCTAAAGACACCTTTTTACTTCTTGTTCCTGAAGAACACATGAACCAAAAAGCAGGTTTATAACTTGTGGATGTTGTGGATGATTAAAGATGGGCTTAAAATAATCAGTAAGGTGATAGTACAAAAATCACAATGCCTTGTAAGGAAGTCACAGTTGTCCCACTGTTTGCTAATGGTAGCTAACATGATAACTTGTATAATAGATTAAATTTGCTAAATTGTGATGGGTGGAGGTATCACTTCCTTAAAAGGCTAGAAGCTGTCAGATGTTAAAAGAGGTTAACACAGAGTCTCTCTCTGTAAGACAGTAAGGAGTCTTTTTTGAGTAAATATTTAGATGTTCAAAGAACAGAAGGGGTAACTTGGAGGAGAGAAAACCTGGACTTGGGAACAGTTTAGGACTCTTGTCTTCATCATTTCCCAGGAGAAAGGGCTCCAGTGGGCCAACAAAGAGACCCTGATAATTTGCTTAAACCCAAAGTGGTATGTGTAGTTCTTCCACAAATTCTGAATAAGCAGCCTTCTAATATCATATTAGTTTCTCTGCCAGGAAGAAATATTTCCCGAGAGAAGTAATTAAATGGATCTTCTACTCCAAATTTGTCTTGCGTGACCTTGGGTAGTAAATTTTTCCAGGGAATGCATGGATGAATCCTTTTATTTAGACAATCACAAATTATAGCCTAGGATGAGAGAGAAAAGAAACTGCAAAGTGATGTCGAACACTAGTTTATATTTTCTAATTACACACCTCTTAACATTTCAAAGCTGTTGACACGTGTAACAGAAGAAGGTAATAAGACTACCTTATTCATAAGTAACTGGAGTGAGATTGAGATTACCAAACATCAGGATCCATACCATTATGTCCCTGTGAGTCTTCTAGTCATGAATTCTGTTGAAAGCTTAGGTAGGATGATCGCTTAAATATAAAAGTCTCTCAGAACTGGAAGAAGTCTAAGATATGAGAATCACCTTGTAGCGTACATTATGTGTACTGTTATTTAAATGCATGTGTGAAAGTTCCGGGTTTGTCCTTTCAACTAAATTACAGTTTGAACTTTAGAGCATGTAAATTATGCATTGACAAAGGCAGAATGCTTTGAGATGTGAATATTCAAGTTATTATATGTTATTGTGGGGAGTTTTAAATAGTAACTGGAAACTTATGGTAAAATATTTATTTTAAATAATTCTTCTTTACCAACATTATTTCAGAAACACATCTAACATGTGGATGTTGAAGCAATATGGAAATATGAAATATTAAGGAAATGTCACTTACACATTCATAAGTTTGGTTTGATGTACACTCACTTGATGTCTTGAGGTACTCGGGTTGTTGGTGCCATCCTCAATTAAAGTGGGAGCACTGTAGATACAGCATTTTGCCAGTGTTGATCTACTGATTTAACAGGCACTCACTTGTTAAAATGAGTTCACATTTATTTTTTGTCTTATTTGGTTAGGTGGCTACACGGCTGATAATTCTCTGACTTTGAAAGTTTACTTGCAATTAATGAAAGTACCCAAGAAAAGAAGGGGAGAGGTGGATGTGGGAACTGTGATTGCTTTCATTAAAGGTGATTTTCCTGTAGTAAGTTGAGATGCTTTGTGTCTACTGAGTATAATCTGTGTGGCAACCTCCTCCAACTTCATAGGCTCTTTCTCTCTACAAGATTTGTGAAGGAGAAGGTTTCACATCCATTTCTGAGGCCTCAGTTTGGCAATCAATTTTCCACATGGCATCCCCTCCACTGCCTCCAGTTCCTGTATGGGCTTCTAACTTCTGGAACTCCCATCGGTCCTCCATACCGAGGTGCTGGGCTGGACTTCATGTTGCTGATGTAGAAATTCTATACATCTTTTATTACTATGTGCCGTAATTTCCTCAGAGCACCAGCAGTCAACACTGCTGTATGGGTGAAAGTTTTCCCTGAAGAATTTGGAATTAATAAAGAAAATTCATTACAACAGAGAGTGGAAAACCCTTTAAAATCGTACCCTAAATATGCTTGTTTCTCTAGTCTAAATTCATGTTAAAGAACAGAAACAGTTTCTTAACTGCAATATAATATGGAAAGATGGGAGACACTTTACTTTGCTGTATAGAGCCATGTTTGTTCCCCCAGCTCACTTCACAGGTGCCCTTGTTTTCTGATGGATGTGTCCGTAAAGCATTCCCACTATTAGTTGTCTTGGTGGGTCTCTGTTTTTTAGAACTAAGACCCACTTATCATTTTGCTTTCTATCATTTTAGCTCTCCTTAAGCCTCTTCCACATTTCAGGTATATATGTTATATTAATACTGAAAGCAATCTGGAGAAATGAATATTAGTTTTATAGATAAGGAAACAGTGTTAGATAGGTTAAATAATTTGAACAATGACACATCGCTAGAAATCCTAGATTGTATGCTTTCAAAGTCCATGCTGTCACTGGAGATTTTTATCACATTGTATCTTGTAAAGTAATTGAATGACACCATAGGATGTCAAGGCTGCTTCAACTGACACATAAATATGCAAATATTTTACAGCAACAGGAACAAAGCTTTTTTTTCTGTTAACTACCTTTTTTTCAGGAAAAGAATGAGTATAGAGATGAGTCTTCATAATATAAAAAGATAAAGGTTTTGGCTAAGTGCTTTTGAAGAATAACAAGTTGCGATTCTGTAGTAGCTTAATTATTAGAAAGGTAAAAAACTTCATATAATTTCTGACTAGAAAGTTAACAGATTAATCAATACTATTAACAATTGGAAAGTCTCAAGCTTTGGTTGAGAATTTTTCATTGACATTTAAAATTTTAATGTTTTAAAACGGGCATTTATTTGGCATAATCAAAATTCAAAACATTCAAAAGAATGTGTAATAAAAAGTTTACCTCCCAAACCTGTCGCTGAGCCATCAGCTGTTTCTCTCTAAAGAGAACTAATATTTTCCACTTCTCATTGCGGTTTTGATTTGCATTTCTCTAATGATGAGTGATGTTGAGCATTTGTTCATGTGCTTGTTGACCATGTGTATGTCTTCTTTTGAAAAGTGTCTGTTCATGTCCTTTACCCACTTTTTAATGGGGTTGTTTTTTGCTTGTTAATTTATTAGGTCTCCTTTTAGATTCTGGATATTATGTATTTGTTGGATGTATAGTTTGCAAATATTTTCTCCCGTTTGGTGGGTTTTCTGTTTACTCTGTTGATAGTTTCTTTGGCTGTGCAGAAGCTCTTTAGTTTAAATGTATCCCACTTGTCAATTTTTGTTTTTGTTGCAAATTGCTTTTGGAGTCTTCATCATGAAATCTTTACCAAGGCCTATGTCCAGAAAGATATTTCCTAGGTTTTCTTCTAGGGTTTTTGTAGTTTTAGGTTTTATGTTTAAGTATTTAATCCACCTTGCATGGATTTTTGTATATGGTGAAAGGAAAAAAATCCAGTTTCAATCTTCTGCATATGGCTAGCCAGTTATCCCAGCAGTATTTATTGAATAAGGAGTCCTTTCCCCCATTGCTTCTTATTGTAGATTTTGTTGATGATCAGGTGATTGTAGGTGTGTGGCTTTATTTCTGGGATCTCTAACCTGTTCCATTGGTCTATGTGTTTGTGTACCACTATCATGCTGTTTTGGTTACTGTAGCCTTATAGTATAGTTTGAAGTTGGGTTGTGTGATGCCTCTGGCTTTGTTCTTTTTGCTTGGGATTGCTTTGGCTATTTGGGCTCATTTTGATTCCACATAAATTTTAGAATAGTCTTCTCTAATTCTGTGAAAAATAACATTGGTAGTTTGATAGGAACAGCATTGAATTTGTAAATTGCTTTGGGCAATATGGCCATTTTAATAATACTGATTCTTCTATACCATGTCACACCAGTCAGAATGGCTATTGTAAAAAGCTGAAAAATAACAGATGCTGGCAAGGTTGGAAAGAAAAGAGAATGCTTACACACTGCTGGTGGGAATGTAAATTAGTTTAGCCACTGCAGAAACAGTTTGGAGATATTTCAAAGAACTTAAAACAGAACTACCATTTGGCCCAGCAATCCCATTACTGGGTATACATCCAAAGGAATATGAATCATTCTGCCATAAAGTCACATGCATATGTGTGTTCATTATAGGAGTTTTTGCGATAGCAAAGACATGGAATCAACCCAGATGCCCATTAATGGTAGACTGGATAAAGAAAACATGGTACATATACACCATGGAATACTACACAGCCATAAAAAAGAATGAAATCATGTCCTTTGTTGCAACATGGATGCAGTTGGAGGCCATCATCCTAAGTGAATTAATACAGAAATGGAAAATCAAATACCACGTGTTTTTACTCAGAAGTTAGTAAACATTGAGTACACATGGACACAAAGAATGGGACAATAGATCTGGGGACTATTTGAAGGTGGAGGGTAGGAGAAAGGTGAGGATTGAAAACCTACCTATTAGGTATAATGCTCACTACCTGGGTGACAGAATCATTTGTACACCAAACCCCAGCAAAACACAATTTATCCATATAGCAAGTGTGCACATGTACCTTTTGAATCTAAAATCTAAAACAAAAGATGGAAGAAAAATAGTTTTTAAAAGTCAATGGCCATCTGTGCCTATTTCCTACTGTAGCACCTCACCTCATTCCTAGATTTTGTGAAGATGTGTTAAACCCCCAAATCCTTTCCAACAGCCTCTGTCACTTCCAGTTCAATTAAAAAAATAACAAAAAATTATATTATCCACTTTTTGGTTATGCTTCAAGAGATATGTTCTAAATATGCACATGTGTTGCTTTTATCCTTCTTCAGTTTTTTTTTTCTTCCCTTAGCTTAGCTTGTCTTTTTATTCTCTTAACAGGGTCTTTAATAAAGCAAATGATTTTTATATTTTATGAAGTCCAGTTTACCAATTTTTCCTTTTATCAATCATGCTTTTTGTGTTATGTTTAAGAACTGTTTGTCTACCCCTAGATCCCAAGGTTTTCTATTTTTTCCCTAAAAGTTGTATGGTTTTATATTTTATGTTTAAGTTCTTGGTTCATTTTGAGTTAATTTTTGTTATAAGGTGTAAGACTTAGGTTAAGGTTCAATTTTTTTTTTTTTGGCCTATAGATTTCTAGCTGTTCCAGAACTATTTATTGCAAAGTCTATCTTTCCTCCATTGAATTGCCTTTGTATCTGTGTCAAAAAGCAGTTTGTCATATTTGCATGAGTCTGTGTTCTCTATTCTCTTTCCTTGATCTATATGTCTATTCCTCTATTAAAGCCTAGTTATGAAGGCATGTAAGTCTTGAAATAGGGTAGACTGACTCCTCTCACTTTATTTTCCTTTGCCAAGATTATTTTAGCCATTATAGGAATTGTGCCTTTCTATATAAATTATGGAACTGATGTTTTTACTAAATGAGTCTCCAATCCATGAATATGACATATCTCTCAATTTATTTAGATTTAGATCTTCTTTTATTTCATTAATGCATGTTTTGTAGCTTTCAGCACACAAATCTTGTACATCTTTGATTAGATTTATAACTAAATGTTTGTTTGTTTGTTTATTTTGAGACAAAGTCTCACTCTGTTGCCCAGCCTACAGTGCACTGGTGTGATCATAGCTCATTGCAGCCTTCATTTCCCTGCCTCAAGGAATCTTCCTCCCTCAGCATCCTAAGTAGCTGGGACTATAGGTGCACACCACCATGCTCAGCTAATTTTTTTTTAATTTTATTTTTAGTTGCTCTCAAACTTTTGAGCTCAGACAATCCTTCCACCTTGGTCTACCAAAGTGTTGGGATTACAGGCATGAGCCACAGTGCCCAGCCTATTTATATTTTTTTGAGTGATTATAAATGATAATAACTTTTATCATAGATTGTTGTATGTTTACCTTGTCTCTTGTAACTTTGCAGAACTCACTTTAGTTTTAGGTATTTTTATAGTTTTTTTTAGATGCCTGGGGATTTTCATACAGGCAATTGTATCATCTGCAAGTAGGGGCATTTTTATTCTTCCATTCCAATCTGTATGCCTTACATTTCATTTTCTTGCTTTATTGTTTACTGTACTGGCTAGAACTTCCAACACTGCTGAATAAGAGTGGTGAGAACAAACAGCTTTGTTTTTACCCAGAATCTTAGCGGGAAAACACTTACTCTTCCACTATTAAATATAATGTCTGCTGAAGATTTTTGTTGATACTCTTTATGAAATTGAGGAACTTCCTCTTTATTCTCATTTTTCTATGAGTTTTTTAAAAATCACGAATGGGTGTTGAATTCTGTTAAATGCTTTTCTGTAATTTATAAGATCATGTCGTTTTTCTTCTTTAGTCTGCAACTATGGTGGATAACAATGAATGATTTTTGAATATGGACCCTTGCATTCCTGAAATAAACTTCACCTGGTCACAATGCATATTTCTTTTTTATTTATTGCTGAATTCTGTTTGCTAATATTTTGTGAGGTGTTTTGCCTCTACACTCATAAGAAATATTGTTCTTTAGATTTTTCTGTTTTTCTGGTTTTGGTATCAGAATAATACTAGCTTCATAAAATGACCTGGCATGTGTTCATGCATCTTCTATTTTCTGGAAGAGATTGTGCAGAATTGGTGTTAATTCTTTTTTAAATGTATGGTAGAATTCTTCAATGAAACCATCTAGGCCCAGAAATTGCTTTTCTGGAAGTTTCAAAGTTATAAACTCAATTTTCTCAACTTTTGGTTGTATTTTGCAGGAGCAATAGGAAAAAGTATATCTACTCCTTTCCAGGAGGAGAAGTCTCCCCATTTAATTTTGACATCTTGAACTCTTTTCATCACATTTTTTTGTACAATTATAGCATACAAAACACTTTGCTCTACATCTTACTTTTATTTACTATTATATTTTAGAGATCACTTTGTATTAGTTTATAAAAAGCCTCTTCATTTTAAAATATTTGCATATTTTATTAAATAGTTATTATTTCTTTAATCAGTTTCCAATTAATGAACTTTTAAGTTGTTTCTCTTATAACAATGTAATGAATAACCTTGCATATATTATTTTGTTGCTGTGATTTCAATAAAAATAAAAATTTACAGAATATTACCCACAGTTATATGCAGTATAACAAGTTAGCAATACAGGAGGCTTTTTTGAGATCCACTGAAATTACCACATTCAGTTTCTATTTTATGGCAATAAAACGGAAGTTATAGGACTCCTACAGATAGAGCCTGGTCTCTATTCCCATCTCGTGCTATGTCAAGGAAAATCCTGATGTTATCTTAACTGTTCTAGATCTGCCTGAAGGAAAAATTATTTGATTCTCTAAATGGCTCTAGAATCCTGAGTTGTTTTGGCTCATGGGCAAGGGTTGGTGCCCAGTCTTTAGTGCCTGCCCAGCTTTTGTAGACCTGAGTTGACTAATGTCTTTATAGGATGGTGTGTGTGTGTTTGTGTGTGTATGTATTGAAGAAGGTAAATTTGAGGGTGGGGGGTACTGACTTTTTTTTTTTTAACTTTTCCCAAGAAAGAAATCTTGGTTTCATATTACCATGGCTGATATGCAAATGCAATTTTCTTATCTCATTGGAAACACTGCCTGCTGAATAAATCTCTTCTGTTCTTTCATAAAAACATTTTAAAAAGCAAGAAGCAAGATCTCTAGCCATGTCCTTGCTGTTATTTAGCAGCTTTCTGAGAAGAAGCCAGAAGTCTTGGTATACCTTGATTAAGTTTGTACATCAATTGTTTGACATCTTAGACTTCAATTTCCCATAGAATTGTCTTCAGAGAATCATGACATATTATGACACCACATTGTAATTGCATAATTACTTGTCTGCCTATTTACTTAATCTTAAAGTCCTTGAGGACAGGATTGTATCTTCTGTGTCTATGGGTTCCCAGACTCTAACACAGATGTGGTGCACAGTATATCTTAAAAAGTAAGAATTGTAAGGGACCTTGAAGACTGTCTAATGCTGTCTATTGTTAGGGGGAGGACTTCTTCCTCACTCCCGATGTTTCAGTCTTAATGGAGAAAGTATCACTGGTAATTACATTCCTGGTCCGCCTCCTTTCCACTCTGTGCTTCCCAAGGCAGGAAGAGAGTATCTCATTGGAGAATTACACTGGGCATGCTCAGCCTAGCTGTTTTCATTACCTTCTTGGCAGTAAAGTGACTGCATGGGAGCAGATATTCTCTCTTCCTTAAAACCTAAGTCTTACCTCGGCAGGCTTTGATGTGGGGAGGCCTGCCTGGCCCAATGTTGCCTCTTATTGGGTAGGTATATCAGTCTAATTATGGGATTTAAAAAATAGAACCACTGTAATTGTACGTTAAACTATGTCCTCCAATGTTACAGAAACAATTGGCGCCACCTTTATGCCTTTTATTTCTCAATTTGTTTGGAATGGGGCAGTAAAGGGGGTGCTACTTGGGCCCTCTTGAAAATCATTTCTCTCACCTCTTAATTTATGAATGAAGGGGCTGAGGTCAACAGAAGTAAAGCTTAATTTGCCCAAATTCAACTGGTAGTTTATGAATACCTGTTCTGTGCCAGTCTAGGTACTATAAGGGATACACGTATAAACACAACTCAAGTTTCTTAAGAAGTTTATAATTTAGTGACCAACTGGAGGTCTCACAGGAAGCTGGAACTGAGAAGTGATTTCTCTGTGTTGTTTATAATGCTTTTATATTTTTCCGTTTCCTTTCTCTATTTTCTATCTTATTTTTTATTGATACAATTGAGTTAAATAGGTTTTTCTATGCAAATTATGGAATTTAATTACATTTTCTTTCTATGAAAGAATATTTCTAAAAGCATAGATTTTAATTCTCTGACCTGCTTTCCTCCTCCGCACACAGGAGGTGCCTCTTGAAGATTACCAAATGGTGTGCTGGCAAACTGGCTTTCAGGGGTGGGGGGGAGATTAGAGAGGAATGGGAAGCCCTGTTTATAGAATTTGCCAATTTCTATGGTGTAAATAATCCTACCATAGCTGATTTCAGGCTACTGATGATTTAATAACCAGTTTGCAAAGTTCTTAAAAATTTAGCAATCAGTACTTCTGAGCCAGATACAAGATACAAGCTACCTTCAGCAGACCTTACCTACAGGTTCTTCTCCCACTCCTCACAGTAAAAATATGCTAAATATTTACTGGGCACCTGTTATATGTCAGTCTCTGGGCTTTCTTCGGGGATTAAACATAGTCCATGACCTCAGGGAATGTACAGTCTAGTGGGGGAGATAGTATATTTCAGCACTGTGTGGTATTAGGCTAGGGAAAGGAGAAATATCAGTAGGAATCATTAAACTGTTCTTAGAGGTAGTGATATCTACACTGATATCTGAGGAATGGTAAAGAATTAGACTGAGAAGGAGGGGTGGAGAAGAATGCTCCACAGGAAACAATTATATACAGGCTTAAATAATGAATAAGCAGAATGTGAGTGTGGAATTAGAAGTTGTCTAGCAAGAGCTGAAGGGCAACCTGCATTTCCCTCCTGAGCACCCACTCCACATATCTGGCCTTCTGCTTGACACCTCCATGAGGATGTGCCACAGAGCCACCAAATTCAACGTATTCCAAAGTAAGCTCCTTCCACCTTTCTCCTCCTCAGCTTGGTCCACAGTACTAACTGTCTCTTACTTCTATGGCTGGATAATATTTTGAGACACTAATTTATGATTTTTTTTCGAACTTGTATTTACCCCCTTGTTGCCATGGGGAGAGATGTGGCAGGGTAAAGAGGAGTTGCCTGCAGAACATTTTTTCGTTCTGGCTTTCACTGGAAACAGCCTAAGCCCCAGAGACAGAACAGAGTTTGCTGGCAATGGCAGAGTGTCTGGGGAAAAAAAAATAAAAATGAAGGATTTTCCTTAAGAAGAGATTCCCTTGTATCCGGAAAGAAGAGGATAGAAGTCAGTATGTCCCAAGGCAGTGGGATTTGAGCCCTGAACTTGGACCACCGTAATACCCTAAACATAAATGACTGAGGATGTGTGAGACTTAGCAGGATGGTCCCAGATCTAGGAAATTCCTCTGGCCTCAGCTGTGGTGCTGGAGCCAAAGGGAGGGAACCAGTGTATAGGGCAGGGCTGTCCCATCTATAGACAGGTTGTGCACTGTATCATGGAGCCATAGGTGGCAGCTCCAGGAAGGAACAAAGGAAACCTCTGTGGACAGGTGACTGCAAACCAAAGGGCCTCCCCTCCACTCCCTGCCATCATCACCCACTCATGGCCTGGTCTGGCATATGCTCTTGGAACTTTGACCCTGCTCAAGGGAGTGAGGGAAGAACTTTACAAAAGAGTAAGGCTTTTAAAGAGAAATAAAATCGTGTGCAGGTTCACATTCTACGTTCTTCTCCTAGTCTCCTCAGTGTCTCAAAGGGCTGATCCCTGTAGGTTTTTTCCCTGGCTCCCATGGCAGGTGTGTCAGACTTTGCCAATGCAAGACATTGGAAGGAGATTGGAGGGCAGGAGAGGACAATGTATAGTACATTTCCCCCTTCTCCCTCCATAGATTGCTTCTTTGGCAGTGGTTGTTTCTCCTCTATGGCCATAGCGCTCACCAGGCTGGCCATGCTGCCTGGGGACTGGACTCCAATAACCCTGCCTCTTCTCTTATTTCTCCAGCTAGAGGCTGCAGTTGCTAATTTCTAGATTACTGTGCCATCTCCTGATTACCCTCTGACTTTTTCTATCACCTATGTTACCATTTTCTTGTATTCAATTACTTCTGTAGATATTCAAAATGGTTTCTGTTTTCCTGGTTAGACCCTGCCTGAAACAAATCAGTTTACAGAAAAGAAGGCAATGTGGTTCTTGCACACCTGGCTTTGTAGATTCTGTTTTACATCATTATGTTGCTATCAAATTCACCTATTCTGTGCTCTTAAGCTGGTTGTTTGCTAGCTGACATCATTTACATCAACGTAGTATAGTATTTCCCAGACAACTGACATTTTAAAGTCATTTTAAAGTGATCTTCTGGAAAGGATGCCTTGAGGCAAAGACATAACTTACACAAAGAGTGTGTGAGATGGAGTTGCTGAGTCCCCAGATTCAGAAGGCCTTTCAGGGCTTACGGTCTATTCTACATTTGGGCCTAACCCTTTATATGTATGCCATTTGTCTTTATAGATTAAAGAGATCTTCATAAAACACTAAAAAGCTCGGGGAAGGGATTCTGCATTAACTTGCATCCCTTATATGCCCCTCAGTCACGGCCCTTGCAGCCCACATCCAATCCAAGTGAAGACAGTACCCAGTCAGCATCTCTAGGTGGCATAAACATATCCTTGATGAGGCCACATATAAACCATTACTGCCTGGTGAATTGGTTTATTAGATGTTCTTTGTGACACTCAAGAACTGACTGAAGTTCTGATTGGGTGAAGAGTCAGGGTTAGGATGGGAGCATAGAGCACCACCCAGGGAGGGAGGCAATTTGGAGACAATGACCTCAAGAGAGCTAGCCTTGAGCCTAATAAACTAAGAGGGGAACTTTATTGCTTTTGGCCAAAGAACGCTGCCAAACTCTCAGAGCAAAGGGCAAGTACAAGACATTCTTTTGAAAATGTTATAAGATTTCAGACAAGAAGAAATGAAATTAAGTCTCAATATAAAATATACAATGTTTTGGAGGTGGTTTTATGAGAATGATCATCAGGACAATACACTATTGTGTCAAACAGATTATAATCAGAAATAATTTTCGGTGTGTTCTCCTAATGTACTGATGCAAAAATTTTCTTCATTTATTTATTCATATTATGTTGTGCTAGCTTCTATATTTTTGCAATTACATACAAATCTCTGTTGCAGAAAAAAAAGGACCTGATGTTTTTAAAAATTGTTTAGGGAACATTCCTTAAAACTTACTCTTCCCTCTACCTTCCTGTACTTATTTTAGGGCACATAAGCAGTAGCATAAAATGTCTTATAGCTGAGCAGCCTCCAGGAGTCGCTCTGTTGAACTAGAGATGTTTATATATTTTTTGCCTTTATATTATCGGGAACTTATGTAGATTCTGGAACAAGTGTGAGTCAAGACTTGTTTAAACTTGTATTGATCTACTCCAGATTTATGCCTTTATGTTCATATAAAGCATTTTGTCTTAAAAAATAACAAGCTCTCTTGATTTGACAATGGGACCGAAACTTGTAACACTTATAAACAATTTCGGGGTTCACTGATTGCGTATATATTCAGCCTTAGCCACTTAGTAGGCATATGACCTAAACTTTCTGCATCTTTAAAATGTGGATAATTGGTTACTTCCTCATAGAATAGTTATTGAGAGATGTAAATTTGAATATGCATGCCAGTAAATATTCTTATTGCTGAGTTTAACCAGTTTGGCAGAGATGTACATGAATTGAGAGAACAAAATCTTCATCAAAGAAAATAATTTATTACCGTAATAGACAAGATCAACATTTGTGCAAATTAAAAACCAGTTAATCCAATCAGAATCTGAATTTGAAGTTCCCCACCTTCCCCCCTCGTGCCACCTTCACTGGATTTTAGGAGTTTTTGTAGACTGACCCTATAATTTTTAATTTCATGGCCTTCTAGTTTTCTGTACTTCTGCTCAGTGCTGAGCCCTTTAAGCAGAGACTCACAAGCGACAAATATCAGCACACCACTTAATTGAGGAAGCCGGAGTGTTCCCAGGCCCGCAAGTTGGAGCTCTTTAGTTGGAATGCGGGGTTTAACTAGAGAGCGTGTTAAGTGTTAGGACTCCTCCTCCACACCACCAGTCAACAACCCCGCCCACCCCCGCCAACTTGTTTTGGCCTCTTAGCGCCTTTCTCCAGCCCGCCGGCCCGCCCTTCCTCCGGGTGTCTTACAGCTGGGCGCAGGAGGCGGGCTCAGCGCTGACGGGCTGCGCCTCTGCAGCCAGAGGGAGGAGGCGGGAAGGCGGGCGGAGGTGGAGGCGGAGGAGGAGGCGGAGGAGGAGGAGGAGGCGGGGACTACGCGGGGCGGTAGCTGGCGCCGAGCGCGGTGGGAGAGGAGAGGGTACCCGGCTGGCTCGGCTGGCGGCCTCTGCCAGGATCTCGGCGCTGCAGTCCTGCGCCTCTCCCACCCCCGACTCCGGCTCCGCGGCCCCGGGCACGGCGGAGGCAGCGGAGCCCTGGGCCATCGGTAGGTTGCACGGGGACGGCGGCTTCGTCTGTAACCTTTTGTGCCGCAGAAAAGGTGGTGGTTATGGGGTGATTGGGGGAGTAGCGGGTTTGCCCCAGTCTCTGATCCCCAGTGCTAGCCCCAGTCGCGGCGCCGCCCCTTCCTCTCCGCCTCGTGTCTGGTCCGGGTGCACGATCCCCGCGGTGCTGGGGAAACCCGGCCGGACCAGCTTCTGCGATGGGCGGCGGGGCGGCCCCAGCGTCCCATGGCCTCGGTGGACCGGTTCCCAGGCACCCGAAGGGGACTGGGGTCTGGTAAACTGGGTGGGGCCCGCGCGGGGTGCGGGGAGCTTGCGGTTCCCTGGCACAGGGGTGGGGCCGGAGACGCTGTGAGTGTGCAGCGCGTGTGAGTGTGCGGGGGCGTGCGCCCCCGTGTGCGCGCGTCGTGCGCTCGCTGGGGAGGTGCGGGGACTCGGCGACCCGGAGCGCCTCTCCCGCGGTGCCGCGGTGCGGAAGTCGGGGCGCGTTGGCGCGCATACTCGCTCCCTCCCTTGGCCGCCGTTCCCGCACCGCGGGGCAGCGGGCCTGGAGGCCCCATTGAGAAGTAGCTTTCCTCTGCCTGCTGCACCTTTGGCTGCATGCCCGGCAGCGCTCAGGGTGCGACTGCCCGGGTCAGATAGCACCTCAGGGCGAGCCCCGGCGGCCTGATCTCGCCAACCCTCCTCGCTCGGGTTGCAACCCGGTGCGAGGCCGCCCGCGCCCTCCGAGTGTCCGCCGGTGCAGTGGGGGTGGACTGGCCGGCTGTGGCCGCGTGCGAGCGTGTGGATTGGGGCCCGGTCCGAGCCAGAAGCGTAAGCGGCAGATGTCGTCGGGCATTGCCGCCCTCGCCCCACCTGTCGCGGGTGGACTTTGGGGCAGGTGGGAAGCGGAGGAGAGGGGTTTCGAGGCGGGTGGCAGTCAGACCTCCAGCAACGGCCCCATTGTGAAGCTGCCAAACTCTCTCTAGTGGTGGAATCTGCAGGTCTCCGCCAGAAAGGAGATGGGAACACGAAGGGAATGATGGCCCCGTCCTTTTCCCCTTGCAAGTATTCCACACCCTTAGGGACTCCCTGCCTCTCCTCCCACCTCAATTTTCAGCCCGGTGGGTTAGTGATTTGGGTGGAACCAAGATTTGCGCGCGCGCGCGCGCGCGTGTGTGTGTGTGTGTGTGTGTGTGTCTGTCTGTCTGTGGTGCACAGGTAAAGCTGAAGCTGGGAACTTTTTATTTGAGCAGGAAGAATGGAGGCATTTTACAGTGTGCTTGCCGCTCCTAGCTGGAAGAACAATTCTTGCACATTTCTGATGTTACTAAACTCTTCGTTTTCCTTTTTTTTCCCCCCAAAGAGCCAACCTACAAGTTAGGGTTGTTAGTTGTTTTATTTTCTCAAATCCTGTAATGCAGGATTGACACTAGAGAGATAGAAATTACCCTTTTGCAGAGTTTATTTTCCCAGTCATCTCAAAATATAGTATTGGTTATTATTGCAGAAGCTTTCGGCCGCGATTTATGATTACATTATGTTTAATGAATGTGTCACAGAATCCTCAGTGTTTTAATTTTGTAACTGAATGCATTATAAACTTAAAAGCAAAATGAACAGGATGAAATATAAGAGTTAATGAAAATACAGGGACCTGTTAATTTGATAACAGTTGATGTATTGAATGAATAGCTTTTGCTAACATTTTAGTTTATTTAATTGCAAATGAAAGTGTTAGTAACTATTTCAGTGTATAAGATATAATTATTGATATTATGTAACAGTCAATGAATTTGCTTATTTTCTTTGTATATTTCTGTGTGTTTTAGACAGATATTATAAAATTAACTCAAAAGTATTTAATATGTTAAGAGTAATAAAACTTTATGTACAGGATTTAAAATTTCTTTGCTTTTTTGTAGCTGGGGGTGAGGTGAGGGATCAGCTCTTTTCCTCCAGAGGCAACTTTGATTTTGTCACCAGCCTATAAAAATGAGTACCTGGTTTTAAGCTTTCCCAAAGGTTAGCCAATTCCACCGTGTACACCTGTCCCATTTTGATGATGCTTCCTAAGAGGCACATTTCTTGTAAAGGCTGCATGTTGACCTTTAGTTCCACTTACTGTCGGTCATATTTGCAGTGAAACTGAATATTTTTCTAAAAGTAGAAGGATGACACCACGTGATATTAGTAACCTAGGTTTAATTTTTACTAGCAGAAATGGAAAGATAACGAGTGCTACACTTTAAGGGGGTGGATTGCTATTAAAAGAACTGATACTAGAAAGAGAAACACGTTTTTGTCTTACTGAACGAATTATGAGTTATCTTACGAAGTTGGCAAGGTTAATGGTTTGTTTGTAAGGTCAAGGATGGTTTCAGAAAAGTCACACCCTAGTTAACTCTTCTTAAAAAGTATTGATGACTTAGTTTTTGCAAGTTGCAAATGGTAAAGTAAGAGTATTTGAAAGAAATCTCTAAGATGAGCATCTAGGTACAGCTAAACATTTTGTTTTCATTGTTGTGTTGTACTTGGACAGTTAAGCCATTTTATTTCTGCTTAGTGTTCAGTTAATATTCCTCCAGAGATGTTTTGTTTCATCTTTTATTTGTTTTTAGTGGTCGTTGAGACTAGTGGTCACAAAATATTTTTACTATTTTGAAAGGAATTTTTAAAAATTGCTGTTTTTTTCCAAGTGCTTTTCCATTATTGGTCTCTTCTTAAATAGCCAGTCTGAAAATAGAAAGAGACAGGTAGTCTGGTTCTTTTCTTTTCTTTTCTTTTCTTTTCTTTCTTTCTTTCTTTCTTTCTTTCTTTCTTTCTTTCTTTTTTTTTTTTTCTTTCTTTCTAAATGTTTTCATGAGCTTCAGGTTAGGGCTATAAAAAAATGAAAATAAATGCTTTGGTTGCTAAAATTAGAACTCACAACTTCTACTGTACCAATTTCTTTGCCTAAAATTTGTCTTTTCATAATATAAACTTTAATGATGAATGAGATTTATTTACCAATATTTGAAAGGGCTATGTGCTGGTCCTCATATTTATAATCTTATGATTTGTGACCAATATTGTTAAATTTTTTCTTATTGCTGTTTTGTTAGTGATCTGTGCTGAAGCTTGGGATTGACGACTTTTGTGGGTGTGTGTGGATTTTGTGTGGACCTAAACATTTCCAAATGGAGCTTTGTATATTTTGGGGAAAGCCACTCCCTTTTCTGGGTTCCTAGTGCCCTTCAGGTTTACTGTTATTAGATGGATTTATTTCCATGTCTGTCCTCCCCTCTGGCCCAGTCTCAGGCTATCTCTTTATATGTACACTAGTGCCCGTGCAGTGTGAGGATATATAATAAGACTCAAGAAACATTGTTGAATGACTGCATAAGTGAGTACCTAAGTGGGTACACCCAAAGAAGAACTCAGATCTGTATGGAAATTCACTGTTCAAGCAGAAGGGTGTTTCCCTTTTTAAAAGTCATTGCCTTTCCATTGGTATAGGTTACTTTTGAGTAGGATAACAATTAAAACAGCCAAACTGAGACAATTTTGAGAGTTAAAGGGGGTTGCTTTAAATAATTATACCAGGATATTGACTATGAATTGAGATACATAGTCACTCTACTTTTGAAAGGCATTCTTATTTACCTGTGGTAATAACTATCACCTGAGAAATTCGATACATTTGCTATTTAATGTTTGCAAACTTTCCTATTTGTAGAAGCTCCACTTGCAGTCAAATGTTGGGTATCTTTTGCTTAGTCACCCATGACTTTCTTATCCAGAAGTCTGTGGGCAGCTCTTGGCCAATGCTTAGTTTTTCCTATTTTTATTGCTTATGGGATAATGTCCCACTGCATTCTGTTTCAACTTCTTATAACTGGAAGCATTTATTATATCCTGTAGCCTTTGCTCTATTTACTTCAGTCTTTGTTTTTATGCAGCATTTAGTCTGTCTTCTAAGAATTTCACATGGATTCCTGTGAAGAATTTCACATGGATTGCTGACTGTTTTTGAGAGGAAATCTGTTGATATCTTTCCAAACCTTCAGTGTTCAGAACATTGGCCAGAATCAATTGCAAGCATTAGAGAATTAGAGATTTTTAAAGTATTCTAAAAATGTGTGTTATTTGGAAGGTACATGTTTTGGGGATTTTTATATTACAATCTTTTAATTGTTTTAAGTAGGAGATGGGGATAGAACCCTTACTGTTCTTAGTAGTAGTAGATTATGGGTTGTGTCTTAAAGACCCATAGTAGATTATGGGTTGTGTCTTAAAGAAAAGATATATTTTTATACTAGTTAGTTTCTGGTCTTGTTCTTTTTATTTATTTTTTCCTCTTTTCCTCCTCCTCCTCCTCTTCCTCTTCCTCCTCCTCCTCCTCTTCCTCTTCTTTCTCCTCCTCTTCCTCCTCCTCTTCCTCTTCCTTCTTCTCTTCGTCCTCCTCCTACAAAGCAGTAAGCAGAGTCAAAATTAGAAAAAGTGAGAATGTAATGGAGCTTCTGCACTTTGGTTTTGCTTGTGTTGCTCCCTTGGACATTGTGTTTATATTCTATTTTTGGCTTGGCACTGGCATAATAGGAATAATCAGTTACTACTCTTTGTTTACTATGAAATTACCGACCATTTCCTAGATTTACACATCAGCTCCAGTGCAAGAGTTGGATAATGTCTTTAAGGCTCCTCTACTTGCAAATCCACACTAAAGTTTTAGTTGATTGCTTTCTTTTGGTGTTGAAAAACTCTTTGAAAGTTTAAATATTTTTCTAATACATTTAAAAGCTTGAAAAGAAGAATATGTCACCAAATACATGAGGCAAATTATATGAAAGTTTGAATAGATTTAAAACTATCAAAACTATTCTTTAGGATTAAGACATTCAGATCTTTCTAATGTTCCTCCTGCTTGTTTTTCAATTGACATTTCTAAAAGTATAAATGAAATCGATCTCACTTTGTGATAGATGTAGTCTTGAGAAATAAAGCAGAAATACGTAACTGTATTTGATATCCAACCATATAACCAGACGGTATTGGTTGATACATTTTTTCTGACTTATAATTTATGATTTCAGAAAATATAAGCTCATAGGAGAAAGAGTCCATGGTTCAGAAGACATTTGTATAAGACTCTCCACGATGTGCCACCAAATCCTAATATTTTTCAAGTTGGAAGTAACCTTGCAGCTAAGTAGTTCCCCCAGCCATTTCACAAATGAGGCAAAAAAGCTTTTAGATAAAGTGCCTCCCCATACACTTAAAATAGAATTTCATTTATAGAAATTAATTGATGTACATTTTGCAGGATCATGATTATTGTGTAAAAGGCTATACTTATGGTCTTATCATTGAACAGAGGCCAATTGGGGTTCCAATTCCTGCTCTGACTCTCATGTAGTATCACCTGAAAGAGTACTTTAAAATAAGGATACTACTAAAGACTATTTTAAAAATGGGATAATAATATTTTCTTCATGGAGTAGTTAAGATTAAATGATATAAATTGTATATAGCTTTTGACATATGGAAGATGCTAAAGAAATGTTAGTTTTTAAAATTCCTCTTTCCCATTAAAAGTCCATTAAATAAGAAATGAAGATGAATGTTATTAGTATTGGGGAAATTCTTTGGGATAATTATATTAAATATTTTGTCTACAGATAGCAATTTTTGTTACAATTTACTGTGTGTTAAAACCAGAGGCTTCATTGGTGGGGTAGAATCAAGGCCTAATTTTTAAGATTTTTTGGTTACCCGATTTAAGAACAGTTGGTGGCAAAAGACATGAAAGGGAGTGTTTCTGTTATCTACATCTGAAGAAGCTGCAAAGGCTGATAAACATGCTAGTTTCTTGGAATGACAGTTCTTGGTGCATTAGCTCCTTCCATTTTCTCAAGCTAAAGAAGCACATATTAAATTTAGTAATTATCTATTTCCTTTGGATGAAACTCTCCTGTACTGGTAAGGAAAGTAATAAAATTACAAACTCCTTGGCTTTTTTCTTGCAATTTGTCTTTTGTTTGATAAGGTATTATAAATGTTGCCACTTCTCGGGCTCTGTGCACCTACATAGGTAAATGAATCTACTTGCCTCATTTGACACCCCTCCAACTGCTTCTGTTGTTGAACACAACCGAAAACCAACAACCAAAGAAACTTTTACAGGTGGAAAAGGACTTTGGAGGGTATTCCTCGTCTCAGCAAATTAACCCTATTAACTAGGGAGGTAGGAGATAAAGATAGATTATCTTACACATTAACTTCCCAGGTAAGAGAGGGAAGGCACAGAGGAGATGCTAGAAACCTTAAGTAAGGTGGTAACTATAAAAAAGTGCTTTTTCAGACACTTGTCTTTTTTTGTTGTGTTATCCGAGAGACTTCTAATCATTTGCCTCGCGTCAGTCTTATGAAAGATTTACATTGTTGCTGCTTTATGGCTAAAATGAGTCGATACCAAAAATTAATTGCATAGCAATAGCATCACACATTGTAAAGAGCTTTGCAGCATGTAAAGCATTCACCTACCTCATTTCATTGCATCCATCAAACAACTGTATTAGGGAGGAGCGGGGGTTATTACGGTCTTCATTTTACAGGTTGATATTTATGCAGGGTCAAGAGTCAGAGTTCTTAGCAAAACCAGAGTTAGGAACTGTGGCCTGTGCTTTTGATCCTAGCCTGAGCATTATGTTTTTTGCACAGAGTGCTGTGAATCAGTTGAACGCGTGAATAGGACTAGGATGGTGAAACTAATACTTATTACCTTCATTTTTCTTGTCTCTTTATTTAGCCCAGTTAGCTACTCCTAGTCTCTAGGTAGAATTTAAGTAACAGAGCACAGAGAAATACACATGATAAAATGTTTGAGGATGCATTTAGGTGAACAAACTCAACACTAATTGAATTAATTAATTATTGGATCCTATATTACCTATACTTGATGTTACTACCTCCTGCTAGTTTCATTCTCTTTTGATGTTACAAGTTGTGTTACTTGTTAAATTAAAGGTTTATTTTTGTATTTCATGTTTAGTACCTGGAGTAGAACAGAAAAATTATTATGTCTGTGTTCCCTTGGGACTCATTGGAAATTGTACAGTGATATCTTCTGGGATTTAGTCTGGTAAGTTATATTTTGCTTTTTCTGTTGGTTAACAGTTGTATGAACACAATACCATAATGTAGTTTTTAAAGACTATATAAATAAACAAGTGTGAAATGTCAATCAAGTGAATGTGTAATGTCGGTGTATTATTGCAAATATGTATACTCTAATTACACATTTTTAATGGTGAGAAATGAAATTATTGTTGCAATATGCAAATTTTTTTTATTTGAAATGTTTGACTAAGTTTTCCTTCCTTTAAATTTCTTTAATGTAAAGATCTTATGAAATAATATTTCAAAGTATAGTAGTTAGAGATAGTTGCTCTAATTTGGGGCAAATTTTAGTAAAAACATTAATCTCCAAACATTGCTGAAATAATTTGCAAAAAATTCTGGTTATATATTATCATACGTAAAGAATGAGCTAACAGGTGTCTGAAAGGAGCATTATTTTCACTTAGTCATATAGCAGTTCAGTGAAAATGTGACATTCTTTTTATCACACCCTGGATTTAAACTGTTAAAAATATGCAATGCTGTTTTCTTCCTTTAGTTGTCTTTTTTCAGTATGTCATCTGTGTATCTTTGCTGACGTAGTTGTCCATGTGGCTTGAAGTCTTTGAAGGGAAAAAAGAAATTCCTAATGATCTATGGTAGCTCTTTAGCATTCTCAAGACTGTATGAGGGTGACTCCGTGCTTTGGTGTGTCATTCTACTTGGCCGTTATCTTTGTACATCCTTGCTTTGAATTATGTAGAGAGGTCATAATCCTTGGAAAAGGCAGAGTTTCATAATAAGTGATTTCTAAATTTCTAGTCAGCAGCAGAATGATTCAAAGGAATGGTAGGGAAAAACGAATACTTTAACCTCATTAAGTAGATAAAACCTATTACTTTTATGAAAATGCATTTTAGAACATTGGAAAAATGGAAACATTACTAAAATTTTCAGTTTTGAGGAAAAGTGTAAGAAGTTTGGAAAACATAGTACAAAGTACTTTGAGAGGATATTGAATAAAAAATAATGTGGCCTGGTCACTGACTCAGCTAATAGAAATAAATCACAAAACTAGAGCAGTGCGTAGAAGCTACAGCAATATATGTGTGTGTATCTATGTCTATCCATCTATCTCTGTATATACCTATATTGGTACAGTTGTTCCTTGGCATTCATGGGAGATTGGTTCCAGGACTTCCCCCGGATACCAAAATCTGATGATATGTAAGTCCCTGATACAAAAATGGCATAGTACTTGCCTATAACCTATGCACATCCTCTTGTATACTTTAATCTAGAGATACTTATAATACCTATTACAATGTAAATGTTACATAAATAGTAGCTGTACTGTATTGTTTAGGGAATAATGACAAGAAAAACTTCTGTACGTATTCAGTGTAGATGTAATTTTTGCTTTTTCAATTATTTTCTCTCTGTGGTTGGTTGAATCCATGGATGCAGAACCTGTGGAGACAGAGGGTTGACCGTATATAGGCATGTACATACAGATATATGTGTAAATAAATCGACATTCTAGCAGAGCTGCACAAGGTGAAATGAATCATCTTGGGAGGTAGTGAGTTACCTGTCACTGCAGGTGTTCAAACATACAGTGGACAACTATTAAGATTCCTTTTGATTCCGAAATTATGTGGTACAAAAAAATTTAAAATTTGGAGGACCATCTGAAACTTGGAAATATGTGACAGAGTTCATTTATTTTTTAATGTCAGGTTTACTGAATTATAACTTAGTACAATCCATCCTTTTAAAGTGTACAGTTTGATGCATTTTGACAAATGTATCCAGTTATGTAATGACCACTACAGTCAACCAATAGAGTATTTTCATCACCCCCCAAAATTCCCTTTCTCCCCCTTGTAGTTATCCCTTCTGCCCACCCTAGCCCTTGGCAATTAATGATTGATTCTAGCCAATAGTTTTGCCTTTTCCAGAATGCCACGTAAGTGGAAACATGTAGTATATAGGTGTAGTATCTGCTTCTTTCACTTAGTATTTTCCCAGCTTGTTCCACTTCATTGCTGAGTGGTATCCATTGTAGGGATGGACTGCAGTTTGTTCATCTCTTTCCCTGTTGATAGATATTTGTATTTTTTTCTAGTTTCGGTGTTGTGAATGAAGCTGTCGTAAATATTCACATTCAGGTGTTTGTATGGACATGTATTTTCATTTTTCTTGGGTTAGATATCTATGATTATGGTGGCTGGGTTGTTTAATGAGAATTTATTCAACTTTATAAGTAAATGCCAAACTGTTCTCTAAAGTAGCTGCACCTGACAAAGGCTTCTAAGTAGCTAAAATAACTACGCCAAAGTGTGTGCAGATGAAGGAGCCCGATTCTCATTCAGCACAGATTTATTTTTATCTTATATGCAGTTTTAACACGTTTGGTTAGCAGATATTTCCAGCCCACAGTGGATTAGGAACAGTAAATTAGAAGACCTAGGGGTAGGTTGTTAGCAATTATAAGCAGCCAAAAATTATGTTCACCAACATAACTATACAGTAATTACTGATTAAAAACAAAGCAGGGACTTACAAGGGTGAAACTCTTCTATCTGATAAGTTCTAGCTGACAAGTTCCCAAACCTATATGCATATTAGAATCACCTGGGAATCTTTTACAAATTGCAGAACCCAGGCTACAGCCCAGATCAGTTAAGTCACAAATCTGGGGTGGAACACAGACATTAGCAGTTTTTGAAGCTCCTTGCATGATTCTGGTGTGTAGACAAGTTTGGGAACCACATGCTAGAAGCACAGCATGGACTTGGAGCCAGGGAGCCTGAGTTGTAATTATGGGCATTAACTACGTGTATGGCTCTGGGCAGGACCCTGTCTTCGTGATTTCAGTGTCTCCTCTATATTTGGAGGTAGAGGTTCCAGGTAGGTTATGTCCAAGATGATTCTGGTATTAAAACTGTATCACTCTAGCCAGGGGCGGTGGCTCGCACCTGTAATTCTAGCTACTTGGGATGCTAAGGAGGGAGGATTGCTTGAGACCAGCCTGGGTAACATAGTGAGACCTTATCTCTAAAAGTATAAAAGAAATAATTAACCAGATGTGGTGATGCACACCTATGTCCCAGCTACTTGGGAGGCTGAGGTGGGAGGATCGCTTGAGTCCAGGAGTTTGAGGCTGCAGTGAGCTATCATTGCCCTGCTGCACTCCAGCATGGGTGACAGAGCAAGACCCTGTGTCTAAGCAAACAAACAAACAACAAACACAAAAATAGGTGACTGTAGATATCACAGATATCACTAGACTGGTATTAGCCCTGCTTAGGAGACCCTATTTCCCCAAAAATGGCTCTATTGGAATGGTTTGATTCAGGTACCTCTTGAAAAGGGTTTTCTTAACATGATGACATTTTTATTCTGTATATTTAAAATGGTTATGTTGATATCTGTTTTCTCTTATATGGTATTGCTGTATGTTGCTAAAAAAAAAAAACAGTGAAAGCATATGGAGCAGTGTTTTGATAACTGGGAGTGAATTTTTTTTTATAATCTTATTTAAAAAAATTCTCAGAATGCAATTTCAAAAAGAATTCTTTGTATAGCAGTTTTGAAACTTATTAGCTATTTTCAGAGCTGGTCTAAGGAGCTAAGGCATCTAGATCATATTTTCAAAATGTTGCTCTTTGTGCCAAATAGATAGGAAGCTTGGCCTCTTGAAGAGTGTTCAAAGCTGTGCAGATTTCATACAGGTCTACTCTCTTGACTATTCTTCCTGGTGCACGGGGTTCCACTCACGTGTGTTATGGTTTGGACCTGTTTGCTTTAGTCTCAGCCAGAATACTGGTATTGTGGTATTGAATGCTGTATCTAATGCTTTTGAAATGTACACTGTATGTATTTTTCTAATATATATAAATGAAATGTTATCTTTCTTTTTTGAAGGAAAATTTACATTTAGTTTGTAAATTTCTTTAAAGAGTGTCTAAGTGTTTTTTAAGTGAGAATATCAGGAGATATGAGGTCAAAGAATGGCGATCATGTCCCTTTCATTTATCTTTTTCTTTTTGGAAAAATCAAACACATCAAACAAAAGGAAGCACATCATCTTCCTTTCTTTTGATAATTCCTATTTCTAAGCAATAAGAGGAGAAATAGGCACTCTTCTGGTGAGTGTATAGATTATACTCTTTAAAAGTGTTTACATTAATTTTTAGTTATATAAAGTAATACATTACCCATATAAAAACCAGAAGCATTATTAATAAGGTTTTGTGGTAATTGCTATAAAAACCTAAAAAGTACATGTTCTTTGACTCAGCATTTTTACTTCTGGAATTTTCTGCAGAAATATTCATGTGTGTCTGTGTGTACTCTTGCATGTTTTCATTGTAGAAGGAAGTAATCACTCACTCTCACATTTGTAAATACTCAGGAAAAGGAAGGATATACCAAAATTTTAATAGAGATTTCCTCAAGATATGTCCGGCACTGGTAGGGGATGAAGAATGATTTTGCCATTTATAGTACATCATTATGAATTATTTGGACTGGATAGCTTTCAGTTTGCATGTATTGCTTTTACTGATTTCTAAAACAATAACAAGAGAAAACAATCCTTTGAGCAGGTTAGTAGAGTAAGAAAAAGGTAGAAAGTATCTGGAAGGGAAAAGTGGTTATAAAAAATGTTTGTTGACTCTAAGACTTCTTTGAGATATCTCTGTATGGTTAAAGAAATTAGCAACTAGGATGGTGCCCTAGGCTTAGAGCCTAGTGAAATAATTTTTGTTTCTTGGAGGGTGTCACTGACTCAGACACCCTGTAGCATAGGAGCTGACTGTGGACAATATCTGGATGTATCTTGTTGTTAAGTCACATTCTCAGCTTTTTGGAACCTTTGCTTTTCCTTCTCTCCCTGAGAATTACATTGTACCCTACCTTTACCACATCCCTCCTATCATAAAAAATATGTTTGATAAACTAATTCAGTCTGTAATAGAGAAAAATAAAGGTGTTTTAAGAGAAGAAGGCAAAAACGAGCAATATTAAACTTGGTGGAATGAGTCTAACAAGAGAATTTCATGCCTTTGACATCTCAGCTAAAGGTTCGAGGAGTTGGAAATTTTTAACAGGCATGCTACTGATGTATAAATGAACTCTCTATATAGGAAAGCTAATGAAGCAATTAATTTTTTGAGTTTCTTAGATGAAATACAGGTGTTAGGATACAGTGTTTCTCAAAAAGAATTCTTTCTATAGCATTGGTCAGACGTACCACCTGTTTTCAAAGCTGGTCTAAGGAGACAAGGGCATTTAGGTTATATTTTCAAAGTATTGGTATTTATGCCCCAAATTTAGATTTGGCCTCTCAGAGAGTATTCATACCTATGCAGATTCTATAAGGGTCACAGGCTTTTGAACGTGCTTATCCTGGTGCACCAGGTTCTCCTATACATGTGTTGTGATTTGGAACTATTTGCTTTAGTTTTAGCCAAAATTTACAATTTCATTCTGTACCCAATGCTTTAAAAAAATGTGTACTGTTACATTTTTTAAGAATTAGTGTTACCTTTGTCATCTAGTTGGATCCACATAAATTTCAGCAATATAGAAGCATCTATAAATGTTGCCAAATCTTTCATGTTTTATAAATACATTGGTGCCATTGTTACTGGTTGGATTGTGAGGGAATTTAATATTGAAGACCTTAGGTGTCATTTGAAAGATTGTATTGTTCCTGGTACTTTTTTAAAAGCTCAATTTTAAAAGCATTGTTCAATTACAAGTTGACTTTGCTATTCTTGTTTCATTTTCTGTTTTAGCTTCTTCTCTGCACAGACATTTTGCTGCTTCTGTAATTATAACATTAATACTTTTTCTATTTTCTACTTAAAGTCTATTTTTGCTTTAAACTATATATAAAAGGCATTAATGGAAGCAAGAAAGGTATCTTTGATCTCTGGGTTTTAGTGCTCCGGAATGAAGCAGGTGGCATTAGACCTGATTTCTTGACTCACAGGCTATTCTTATTGATGTAGTGGGAAGTGTGGCACCTGTTGCATGGTACCTGTAGTAGTATTTATGAGAGTGCTTTGTGATTGTTTATCTTGGCAGCAAGCTTTTTGGATACAAGGTTTATTTGACAATATGAAACAAAATGCTGAGTCATGAATAGGCTTATTAAAAATAACAAGCCTGTAAGCAGTTTTTTTCATGGTAAAACCTGAAGAATAGACTGCTAAACACAGGCCACCTCCAGTTATAGTCACCGTAGCTGAGTTTCCTGATGAATGTCTTTCAATAAGAAATTTTGCTGTGGAAAATGTTGGACATCTGTATATCTGTCTTTAGTGCCCCAGAATTCGGAGTTAGGAGGTACCTAGACTTCTTCCTCTGCAGATGGGACAATGTCTAAAGAGCTTCTGCCCCCATTGTAAAAATAACCTGAGCAAGTTGATTCTGTAGCTGATCTCAGGATCTTGCTTCAGTATTTAAATCTAGTCAAGAAATTCTCAGGAATGTAGTAGCATAAGTTTTGTTTTCTGTCACACGGAAGAATGGGAGGTGTGCTGCTTATTCAGCATTCAGCCCAACTACAAATGAAATATTTGACAATGGGGGCTGGCTTTTCTGAACCCCAGCCTCTACCTAGCTTTCTTGGTGCCGCATAGTAGATGCTTTTAGAAGGGCAATATACAAGTAAGAAGAATCCTTTAGAAAAAGAGAAGCCGTTTGTGAGGGTCTTGTTTCCAGTGTTCACGTTCCTACGTGAATATGGAGACCTGAAGTTGTTCTCGCACATATGGCAGTATATTGCGGAGACCAATGAACCACTCAATGAACTGTTAGTTTTGAGAAGACACTATTTGTAGTTTGGAGCAAAAATACTGATGTTTGATAGCCAAAAAGTACAAACAGTTTTCCAGCTCTGAGAATTGCTCATCAGAAGTTCAGCAGATAGCAGCTATATAAGCTATATTTAAAGTCAGCCTTTTCATGTTCCGGCGCCTTGAGACTCTCCCGCAGGAATCTTGCCTGGAATACTGACCTGTTTTGCATTGACTTTAGTTGCTCCGTTGAGTATTTATGTTGGAGGATATTAGAAATGCTTACTCCTTCAACTTTCTGGTGAGATTGTGCTTTCCATAGTGAATGTTTTGTCTACCTCAGTAAAATGTGGTAGATTTCATATACCAGACTGCCTCGTTGAAATTTCCAGAGCTCTTAAACCACATCTGTATCTTCTGCTTAACAACCTAGGTTCAATTGTTATCTACCAGGTTGATGTGTGAAGATCCTGTTTGAATAGTTCTCTTCCCAAGTTGTTTTTTTTTTTATGGTGTATTTGGCTGTTGAAAACTTAACTGATGAGTTACTCATCTAACGGTAGTGTCTATTTCATATCAAATCAGATTTTGACCTTTACACATGTCTTCACATTTCTAATTTTCCAGGTACTTCCAAGTATTTTCTAGCTAATATATTATTTCTGCCTATTTCTCTAAACCGTTGTGTCCTTCTAGGCTTTATCTTCAACCCCCAAGGATTCTCAGGATTTCTGACGGTTTACCTTGATGCAGCAGGATTGGCTTAGTATGGCGACAAACTTTTGATGATTGTGTTGCCCTCAGAAACCTGTGTCCACTCCTCTTTACTGCAACTTTGTGTACAATTCACTTGCTTAGCAATTTTTTTTCCCACGTAGACAAAAAAGATGAATTTTAGCCTCGCTTCTGCATGAAGTTTTACCCAATTTGGAATGTGTGGGGTCTGAAGTCATAGATTTAAAGACATTTATAATATACCAAATGAGAATGCAGTAAGCTGCCTGGTGGAACTCTATGAGTTGTCACGGAGTGCCAGATTTGAGAGACCTAGACCAGAGTCTCAGAGCAGACGGACAGCTTGAGTGTCACTGCCTTGGTGACTCTCCTTGGGTGTGGTGCCCAGTCTTTGTGTGTGTGTGTGTGTGTGCCCTTTCCTCCATGGCCCTGGTTATTTCTTTGCCTCACTGACCCTCCTGTCTTTTTCAGGATGAAGTATCAGAGAAACAGCTACTACCTGTAGCTGCCAGTCAGGTTACGTAGTTTGTAGGCCTTGGCTATGTCCTCTTGTATTCTTTCTGGGTTGCAAAATTAGTGAGAAAGGAAGGATAAATTTGTCATTTGGCTCCAAGTTAATATTTGTTTGTTTAGCATAAAAATTTGTTGAGGCTTCATATGGCTCTCTAAAGTTAATTAGCTGAGAAGTCTTATGTGCATATCAGAGTAGCTGGTAGTCACCTGATATTCCAGTCCTGTCAATGGAGAAATAAATTTCCTCAAATATAATTTATTTTATATAAATAATATAAATATACTATACTATAGTTTATTTTTACATTAAAATATAATAAAGCTGATTAAATCTAAAAGGGTTCAGGGACTAGAGTATTTTGGTGAAATAAAAATGGGAAATAGTCTAAGGTTGAGAATAAATAGGGAGTAATACCATATAGCTCCTTTGGCATTGCTTTATCTCAAATACTGTAATAAATGTTTGTTTTCAGTGGGGATCATAGGGAGCACAGGGTGGTATCTGGTAACTTCACAATCTTCTAATAAAGGAAATTAGAACATGCATGTGGAGGAATAAAGTGCTGTTTTTTGTTTTTTGTTTCTTTTTAAAACAAAGCTTTCTAATTGCTTGGGTTTTAAATGATTACCCAAACTTTAAGAAATACTTCAAATAGGAAGTGGTTGTCTAGTAAAGAGATTCATAAGAGTTATTTAATAAATTTTTAAGTAAATTTTTCGTCTTAAAATCAGTTGATGTCATTTGGATTAGCAATCTGAGATACTTAAAACCATGTTATCTACTCCCAATTAAAAAGCAAGTACAAATAGTTTCTCAGAAATGAAACGGTCACTATTTCCCTTAGTGTTTTAGTTTCCCAAATTTGATCTATCTGTAGCTTTCTAGGAACCTAGCCGCCATTTGTGTCATTTCTTGTCAATGGAGCTTTCCAAACTATGTATTGTAATAATCTTAAGGAATAATATTAATATTCATTGTGAATTATTCTGCCATTTTTGAAACTATTGAAAAGTACAATGTCTTGGGTATTGTAAAACAGAATATCAAGCCTGTGGTATATTTCATGATTAAATAGTCAAATTAAAATGACATCTGATGTTTTATACATTTTTCGTATTAAAAATTATGTGATATATTGGGTTTAGCATTAACTTTTAAACTATAAAATGATATTCTTTAAGTCACTGGGGATACGGAAGGAAGAACATTTACAAGGTTTGGGGGAACCTGCCCCTAAGACTCCTCATACTCTACGAATAGTTGTTTTAAGTCTAAATTGGATTCCTTGCAGAAATTCATCAGCTCAATCAGCTTTATTATATGTTCCTTAAAGACAAATTGAAAAGAATTGCAGGTGTCAAGAGCTAAACACTTTAAATTAAATAATGGAAAAATTTAACTTTCAAGCCAGAAATATTTTATGTGTTCTTATGAAACTATATATGATTGCTTTCATTTCTTAATGCTGAGATCTGTATTTGACTCACTTAATATTGCATTAAGGAATAAACTTTATGTGATTGAATGGAGTGCTGCATTTAGAGAAGTATTATTGTTGTTGTTTTCTGTTTGCTTCTCCTTCTGAACTTTTTCGTAGTACATCAGACTTTAACTTGCCTTTCAGTTCTTAAAAGCAGAGAGGTAGTTGTCATTTCATGCCCGCTCTGAAACGTTTAGTAGACATAGATACATGTCAGTGGTACATTGACTGTCTTTCAGGCAAGTTTACTTCATGCTCCCTGAGCCTTCTAAAAGGACCTGGCCTGGCCCAATTCTCTGTGCATTATATTCTTCTAATCTAAGTCTGTTTACTTTTAGGATTGCGCAGACTGGTGCTTAAAATGGAAGTCGATATTAATGGAGAGTCTAGAAGTACTCTGACCACCCTGCCCTTCCCTGGGGCCGAGGCCAACTCCCCGGGAAAGGCAGAGGCAGAGAAGCCCCGGTGTTCCAGCACACCCTGCTCCCCGATGCGGAGGACCGTGTCAGGCTACCAGATCCTACACATGGACTCTAACTATTTGGTTGGCTTCACGACTGGTGAGGAACTCCTGAAGTTAGCTCAGAAGTGCACAGGAGGTGAAGAGAGCAAGGCAGAAGCCATGCCATCCTTACGCTCCAAACAGCTAGATGCAGGACTTGCCCGTTCCTCTCGTTTGTATAAAACCAGAAGTAGGTACTACCAGCCATACGAGATTCCAGCTGTCAATGGCAGGAGGCGAAGGCGGATGCCCAGCTCAGGAGACAAGTGCACTAAATCTTTACCTTATGAACCTTATAAGGCCCTCCATGGGCCTCTGCCTCTTTGTCTTCTTAAAGGTAAGAGGGCTCACTCCAAATCTCTGGACTACCTCAATCTAGATAAAATGATCAAGGAGCCAGCTGACACGGAAGTGCTACAGTACCAGCTTCAACACCTAACCCTCCGAGGGGACCGTGTGTTTGCTAGGAATAATACATGAATGACTTGCAGAGAGCTTAAACCAGTTTAGGTCAGCCTACGCTTGGCTGGAAAAAACCCACTGCTGTACTCTGTACATGACTCTTCACACTATAGATGGTTATATCAGCTAAGTGTTCCTGGAACATAAAAATTGTCTGGATCAAATTTGAATACAGGAATGAAATCACAGGTACTTGGGGGGGATATCATTCTAGAGCACGCAACTGCAAAGAAAACAGAATGTTGACTGTTAGTTTGTATAGCTTTTTAGCTAGGAAAAAAAGGCTTTGGTACAGTAATTTCATCTTTATGATTCTGACACTCAAATTGGAAATGTTATCTGCTTGATTGTTGCTGACTTGATATGATTCATTAGAAATTTATATCTTAAGTACTCAAGTACTTCTTGAATCTCTGTATTTTACTATAAAATGTATGTAATGATTTGTTTTATGAAATTTAGAACTTGAACATTGCTGAATTGGACCACTTTTTATTTTTAAATATTGAGTTTAAATATTTTATAACTGGTTTTGCACTGAAAAAATTAACATTTCAGATTGACAACAGAGTAATCTTTCTTCACTTGCCTCAATAATATTATTGAGCAATGAATTTTTTATTTCCGCATGGAAAGTTATTGATCTCTATGGCTGTAAAATATTTCTTTATAGCGTTATTAAAGTGTGTCTTAATAAAATTAAATTTGGGATACAAAGTATTTATTTTACAATGGGTGGGTGGGGGAAGCTTTTCCAGAAAGTTGCCAATGTGATGTTTTCATAAGTTGAAAAAACTCTCCTTAGTGCTTATTTTCTAACTTAAAATTCACCTGGAACTTTAAATTGGAAAGGATTCTTTTAATTGTGGATTATAGGCATAATACTGTTTGCATCTGAATTTTCTGTAAGTGAATAAAACTTTTAATAGAGGAACTCATGATTTGTACTAAGTATGAAGTGATACCATTCAGCATGGCATCAGGTCATTCCAGTTTTAGTTCTGTGCAACACAAGCACTCACTGAAATTCCAGTTTCTAGGATTAGCGTAGGAGCCTAACATGCTTCTACAGTTTTAATGGGTTAATCCTGGATTACTTAACAATTTATGTCAATTGCACTGGTTTAATTTGTTACTAAAGAAATAATGCCCTGGCTTTAGTAACAAATACAGCTCAACTATTCTTGAATATATTTTGAAAAAAAAAAAAAAATGTATGTAACTTACCTTTTGTAAACGTTCTATTTCTTTTTTCCCCCATTTTTGACTCTTAAAGGTGCAATTTATTACTGAATTGGGATTTCTGGCAGCATAGAACTGCTTACTTTTTATTTTGGGGTCTGAGTTTCTTAGGTGTTAGCAATCTTGCCTATAAAGTAAGAACACCTTTTAATTAATGAGTGGGTCATTCCTGGTGCAATTGTGATTTTTCTTTAGCCAGAATGAATGGCAAACTCTATTTAGAACAAAGTAAGTATTAGAAAACCCTAGGAACTCTTAATCAACGTTTATTACACTTTCATTAAGGCAAACTATGTGAAAGAGCCTTGGGGAAGTTGGCCCATATCTTACTGAGTTGATCAGATTTCTCGTTGGGCTGGAAATGTTTAGCTGTTGTATATTTTAAAGTAAATTGCACCTTTGTAACATATTGTATTGACGAATGATCACTAAGATTAGCTATATCTATACAGTCATTAGTTTGACAAGAAATAGAATCCTGTCAGATGCCAAAGAGTGGGATTTTTACGTTTAATGATTAAACACCATTATTTATTGAGAATTTACCCTGTGGAATTGTATTATTTCTAACTATGAAATAAAGGGGTGATGTAAACACACATTGTTGTGTGGTGCTTTAAACTAGGTCCACCATCAACAGGCTACTTACTGTTCAAGAATTCCACTGAATTCCACTTAAAATAAAATATCTTATTTTAAGGCCCTATTTTTGTTAAACAAAACAGTAACAACAACAGAACTATTTACTTATGATGCTCATTGGCATTTTATGATAAAAGATGTATTCATGGCAATGATATGTATTCAGCCTATTAGGAAACACAACTGGTTACCTGTGAGACCTGTTCTGCCCATGTGCCTAAGTTTCTTAATAATAGCTAAATAAAACTGTGTAGCCTTTTTGTTTTGTTTTGTTTTTTACTGAAAGACAGGTGAAACTCTGTGGCAAAAATAAAGGGGTTAATAGTGTGAGATATGGCGTACTTACTCTTTTCTGATTAGTAAAGCTATATAATTTTAAATTTCGTTTTCTAGAAAGAAAGTTTCAAAACTCTAGGTCAGTAGTTTTCACAATGTGTTTGCAGAACCCCTTTATTAGTTCAGTCTTACTTTGTCTGTACCCCATGGAATGGTAGCCTGTGGTAGGTAGGAACCAATTAAAAAAAAAAAAAAAGGATAGGCTGGATGTCTTTTAGTTGAAAAACAATCCCTTTTGACATGGTTTCTATTTTTTAACTTTTTCATTCTTTATTCAATTTAATATACCATACTAAATAGGGCACACTTGGCCAGAATATACCTGATGATATTATCTTACTGCTCTTGCCCTTAAACATTGCAGCACTATATAACTTTACTTTTTTTCTTCTTTTGCAAAAGTACCATTTGTTTGAAGCTTAGATGATGCATAAAGTTGCAATAAAATTTCATTCCTTGCCTCAATCTAATGTGAGCTTCTTTTGCTCTTCTGACTTCCATTTGGTTGCATTTTATACCTCTGGATGCAGGGCTCCCAAAGTCAGTAGTCATGGAAGAAGAGGCTCTATGGGGATGGATTTAACATGTAAAAACCAGTTCAGAACCCTCAGCTCTTCTGGACTCCAGCCCAGATGGGCTACTGTTCCAGAACCATCATGTCGTGTCCATTGCTTCTTACGCCCTATAATGCCCATCTGTGATCATTATGTCTTTTTCCTTCCCTGGGATACTTTATTTTAAGTGATTTCAATATTTGAGGTTCGAGAAGATTTTTTGGGGATTCTGAGTTAAGTTTTAGAGGCAGATAAGTATTTCACTAAAGAAAATATTTCTTCAAATCTTAAGCAACCTATTTTTACTCAGTTTTTTATTCTAGCATATTTTTGTCTCAGAAAGGCTTTTATTCTATTATAATCCTTGAACTTTTTTAAAGGAACTTTTAAGTGACCCTGGTCTAAGTGGTTATCATTCAGAGAACAGAGGAGGAGAGACTGTCACACGTTGTAAATGGCATAAATGCTCTAGAAGAGTTGAGGTTGAAAGTGAGCAAGGATGTACATTACTGTAATGCAGAGAGGACAGCAAGTATTAAGTAAAATTGCCTCTTTAAACAATGTATTTGATTAGAGAAATGGAAATTGATGAGGAAGATTGCGTTGGAAATATAATAAATGTGATTATAAAGCTAGAAGTGGAGGCTGTCAGCACTTAATAATGCACTTCACTTTGTAATATACGTCTGTAGAGAAGAATTATGAAATGGACTTCTTTGATATTTTACATTGGAAAAAAGTTAAGGATTTTTCTGGCTGAGAAGACTGGAAACAAACGTAAAGAAGAATGAGCTTGATTTGTTATTTCGAGTTTGCTGAACCCCCAAGGACATTTCTTTCTTTATCCTGGAGAGATGTTGAATTTGTATTTTTGCCATTGTGAAATGACTTCGTGCAAGATTTTCCTTTTCTTCTTCTTCATCCTTTTTTTAATTTTAATTTTTATTTTTTTATTATATTTTTTGAGACAAAATCTTGCTCTGTCGCCCAAGCTGGAGTGCAGGGTGGCACGATCTTGGCTCACTGCAGCCTCCACCTCCTGGGTTCAAGTGATTCTCCTCCCTCAGCCTCCCAAGTAGCTGGGATTACAGGCACCCACTAACACACCTGGCTAATTTTTGTGTTTTTAGTAGAAACGGGGTTTTGCCATGTTTGCCAAGCTGGTCTGAAACTCCTTACCTCAAGTGATCTGCCTGCCTCAGCCTCCTAAAGTGTTGGGATTACAGGCATGAGCCACCATGCCCTGCTGTGCAACGTTTTATTAAATGGTTTCAGAGAGAAAGTCTGAAACCAAATCTGAATATTGTCACCCCTGATTGTGGGGTTGTGCTTGATGTACAGATGTATGGGAGAGCACAGAAGGAGAAAAGGGAACTCAGCATCTATTAGATTGGAAGAGAGTAGCTGCAGTTGGTGGAATCCTCAAGTGATCCTGGCTGGGTTCGCTTCTGGAGAGAAGAGCTTTGATGCTTATGCTTTTGTGAAAAAGCCACCCGCACTTTCAAAGTTCCTTCTGAATGTTCTCAAGAAAGGATTCTTACGGTGATCCGGTGGAAAGAGGAGGGAACACTGGGTTTGTGATAGTGACCTTTAGCCTGATTGGCCAGGAAAACTATTCTTCACCAAACTTTTATGTAAAAGGATTACGCATGAAATATATATTTAGAAGACTTTGAATCATCTTTTGTCCCTGGCCTAATGCCTCAGTTAGGGAAAGGAACTTACGCAGTAAGAAGTTTTTGAACTTAAAGAAATTCAGATTTTGGCTAAGGGGTTGGAGCTGGAATGGCAAATACTGAGCATGCCGACCACTGTGCTCCTCGCCTATGCATGTGGCAGACATCACTAATCTATCAGAGCACAGCCCCCCTAGAGTCCAGATGTGGATGCGTTATCTTTCTTGACTTAGCAATTTAGGCAGCTGCTACTGAACTGATCAGCATTACATAAGAGTTTTGCCTAGCGTATCCCCACACCCTTGCAGTGGGTTACAAGGTAAATTTAAAAAACAGTCTGAAACTTTTGGAGTAGACCAATCTGTAGACCATTCTCGATCCTGTCCTCTAACCAGAGAACAGATGAGAATGGTCCCATGCTGTGACCCATAAGGCATCTACTGAGCACACGCCGGAACTCTGGGGACAGAAGGGCTTAAGACAGTTTTTACCTTCAAGGACATGCTTATTACTGGGAAAGCCGAAAGATAGCGTAAGAGACATCCCAAGCACATATTTTGTAGACTAAGTAGCAATTTAAGAGGGGAACTTAAATCCCTTGGAGCTGAAGTCTAAGAAAGAACAATCTTGTTTATTTTTCTCTCTGCTTGGCTGGCTGATTGGATGTGTTCACTTACATTGCTGATCTGTATAAAAGTTGAAATGTAAAGATATATTTCTTGAAAGTACCTTCATTGGAAAGCCTGGGGAGGTGACAAATACAGGAAAGTCAGCATCTTAACAAAATAATTGAATCTGAGAAGCATCAGGGAATGACAGTGATGTTCAGGGGTTATCTCCCTGTCTCCTCAGTAGGCTGCTGAGATGAACTGAAGAGAACTAGAAGAGAAGAGTTAAGGTGGAGACGTAGTGTTAAAGAACTGAAGCCTTAGAGCTGGCAGGCAGGGGAAGCGAGAGCTGTGAGAGAATAAATAAATAGATAAATGGATACTTCAATGATATTTTCTCCCTTTACATTAGCCTTCCCTTTTTTCTGGGGCAAGGTGAGGTGAGAGTGACAGAGAGAGGTTTACTTAATTATTTAGGGTCAGAAGCACATTTAAAAATGCATATTTTTGATATAATTTGTATCAGAAAATTATATGGAAAGTATTTTGCTCAAAAAGTTTCCTAATGTGGATTATCTTTGAAATGATCAAATAGAATCCTGAATTAGTTGGTGGATTTATGTATTTTATAAAATACATAAATGGGCATTTTTAAAAATACAATTTGGGCATTGTTTTTCTTTTCTTAATTTTTACATACATTTTTAGTGTCATGCTTATCTAAGATTTTAATAGTTACATGGAAACATTTTTAAGGGATCAGGATATTTATAGGATTGAAATACTGTTTAGGGGTAGGCAATATAAGATAATCTAGTCAGTTCAAAAAGATATTCATTAAACAGTATGAATTGACATTTTTTATTAGAAGAAAATGACCTATTATACTGCACTTGGTATAACATTGCCTGGTCACCTTCCCCCCACTTCCTAGAAATTCATTTCTTAAGTGTTTTCTGGGACAGGCTCTCAGAGTGAAAGAGATGGGGATTGTATTTTTTTTCTTCAGATTTTCTTTAAATCTTTCCTGGACTTTTTTAAAGGAAACTTTTGACTAGGATAGATACCAGAAAACAAACATTGAAACATGACTTTCTGCAGAGACTGTAGGAAATGCTACAAATTACAATGGTTTCTAATTTGTGAATAGAAAAAAATGTAACAGATACCTCATTTGTGTTATGCTAGGTTTACAATCCAATCAGTAATGAGATAAGGTTTCTTTGTTTATTGACAACTTGATGAAGTGATATTAGACAGTTATAAATGGAATGTTCAGAGGGCAATGATGAATTTTATATAAAAATGTATAAAAAGTCCTCGTTTTCAAGAACCACCAAGACTAAACTACAGCAGTTTGTTTGTGGGGACTGATGCTCCTTAAAATCCATGGATTCAACCTCTATTTACTCATCCACCAAATATTTATTGTGATATATTTTTATGTGCCAGCTTCAGGGATAAGTTGTGGGAATAGTGCGGGAGTAAGATCCCAAACCCAGACTCAAGAGTAAATAGTTATATTTTTAAATAAGTGCATCTCAATAAACATAGATTTACAACTTTATGACTTTTGAGGAGAGAAGAAAGTTCCTAATTTCACCTCATGTGTGGGTAAGGCTTCACCAGGGAACTATGCTTGAGCCTGGAGAATGAAGAGGAGTTTGCAAGGTGGGTAGGAGGGGTGGGGGCCTACCAGGCAGAAAAGAATGCCTATATCGGAATATACAACTCCATTCTACTTTGCTTACTATCCAAACAACCTGGACAGAAGTCTGTCTGTCACTTAAATTTCTAAAAATCTCCAAAAAAGGAAAATACAGCTTGACCCAAGTTATATGAAGAACTTAGCAGTGGTGAAATTTCCAATCATGGTATTCAAACTGCCAAATAAAATTTTGCAATCAGCATTTCTCTTAATCCAGCAATCTTTTCACCTTCAAGTGACTTCCCCAGCCTCAAAGAGCCTCTCATCTTTTGTGGGTCTCTGGTGGTCCAGAATTTGCACAGATTCTGAACCACCAAAACTATTGTTTTTTCTGTCTTTGGAAGACAAATAAGCTTTTGGACGAGATAGCCAGTTTTGTGCCCTATTTGGGGACATAGCTGGAAACCCTAGGCCCTGAGAGAAAGTTAGAGGTGCTCCACTGCAAAATTAGCCCGGTGAAAAGACGGGAGGGAATCCAGTTTTCTTTCACTCCACTGCCTTTGTTCTTTCCCAGTGCGGGGTAGAATGCCCTGCTCTGCAAGCTCCCAAACTCCACAAGTTCTCTTTTAAGATTAGAGGATTTTGTTCTGCAAAACAGTGCTCTTGAGACTCTAAGGTTTCTCTTACCCTGGGCTGAGTGTGTCTAACCACTGTCATTACCTCCAGAATTCTCTGCAGGCCTCTTTGGAAGACGTAATAATATAATTTTCTGTGGGGGTAGGGGAAAGGAAGCAGCAAGTGGAAATACATGGGGGCTGTTTTTATTTTTTAATCTAAAAGTAATTTTTAGAAGCCAGCAGCTCAGTTTTTCTCTCTTTAAGGGGCCAGCTATAAGTAAAGGTACTTATAAATATTAAAATGCTAGAATCTTCATGTAAAATGTCCGATAGTTGTCACCATTTTGATTGTGGTTTTATTTATTTATTTAGAGATAGGATCTTGCTGTGTTGCCTCGGCTGGCCTTGAACTCCTGGGCTCAAGAGATCCCACCTCAGCCTCCCAAATAGCTGGGACTATTGGCACATGTCACCATGCCTGGCTTAGATTTTGTGTTTTTAAAGATAAAGTCTCATCCACTCTGGCTCCACCACTTTTTTTTTTTTTTGTAAGATATGGCTAATCAACCTGAGGCTTAATTTTATTTGTTCATAAAATGGGAAAAATAATTTCTACTTCCCAGTTCTTATGAGAATTAGGTATAATATATGTAATATAAAATATCTGTGACATAATAGTTGCTGAATAAAGAGCAACCGTTTGTAGTAATAAAAACAGGATCTGAAACCCTTAATTTGCAATATTTTTATTCTCATAACTGCTTTTTAAAAATTCTAGGTAGTAAAATAAATTTAAAGCATTTTAAATTTAAGCATTTTAAAGATGCAATGTGTATTCGTGTATGATGTGTGAATATATGTTGTCGCTCATACCAATTAATGAACTAAAATTGTGTTTTCTGAGTGTGCTGTTCACATCCCAGGGGGTGTAGAGATGATCCAATTGGGTGTGGGAAGAAAAGATTAGATGTGCTTATAAAATTATTCTTTTAAAATTTTTATTTGATGTATACATTATATAGTTTGCTAGTATAGTAATAAATACATAAAATACATAAATAACAATATTGGAGATAATAACTCAATATTTTAAACTAAAAATAAAATCTCGGCCGGGCGCGGTGGCTCAAGCCTGTAATCCCAGCACTTTGGGAGGCCGAGACGGGCGGATCACGAGGTCAGGAGATCGAGACCATCCTGGCTAACACAGTGAAACCCCGTCTCTACTAAAAAATACAAAAAACTAACCGGGCGAGGTGGCGGGCGCCTGTAGTCCCAGCTACTCGGGAGGCTGAGGCAGGAGAATGGCGTAAGCCCGGGAGGCGGAGCTTGCAGTGACCTGAGATCTGGCCGCTGCACTCCAGCCCGGGAGACAGAGCAAGACTCCGTCTCAAAAAATAAAAAATAAAAATAAAATCTCATAAGAGCGTCACAACCACTGGTCTAAATGGCAGTTTATAACATAAACATAACACTTATGACAATTCATTTTAAGTTATAATTTATTTTTAAATTAGAGACAGGGTCTTACTCTGTCACCTAGGCTGGAGTGCAATGGTGCAATCGTAGCTCCCTGTAACCTCAAACTCTTAGGCTTAAGAGATCTCCTGCCTTGGCAATAATCCATTATAACATGCAAGTCTTTCTCATTGAGTCCAATTTACCTTCTTGGAATTTTATCTTATGTAATGTTTGAACATAGGTTTGGGATATAGCAAGATTTTTAAAGCGACCATTTTTAGGTATTTATGGACAGTTTTATTTTGATTCTTATTCTACATATCTTTGCTAGTAATTTTCTATCCTGTGCAGTGGTTCTTTAATTGTTTGGATTAGCTTTTTGGTTCCAAATCTGAGGACTTGGTATATTGGGAAATAAAAGATACTAGAACAGAACCCACCTGTCTCAGTAGGTGTCTGAGGTTTGCATCTGTGAACCTTTTCCTGGGCACTCATTATATTTCTGGTTGGGGACTTCTTGAATCATGCAGTGAAACATTTACTGAATATCCCATTTGCAGAATCCTTTATTTGTGCGGAGCAAGGTTGTGTTCTTGGCAATGGTTTTTAGTCATATCTTTTAAGAGTGTGATACCTCTTTACTCAGGAGAACTTTCTACTTATTCACATTTCTTTGATTATTTAAACACTTTTTTTTAGAGGATTAGCAGAATTCCTAATCTTATTCTTTGGCCCATGACACCCATATGTAATATGTGTCCAGAGGCTGATTCTCTTGCACTGACAGGTAAAAGGTTCATATAGTTTCTATACATACTATACTGCACTATATACTGTACTATGCATACTATACTAGGAGGAGGGGGCAGTAAAACCAAAGGCTCTGTGTTCTGATACATTTTGTTCTCAGAAATGTTGGCAACCAAAGCATAAATAACATAAATGACAAAAAGTATGTCTAGAAAGTGGCTTCCTCCTTCCCTTCTCCCTCACCGTTTTTTTTTTTTTTTTTTTACACTCCTCCTGTTTCCTGATGGCTGCTGCCACAGCAGGACCCAACCCTCTCGGCCCAGTCTGCTGGATCACAGCATTAAGGCACTGGGTTAGATGTGGTCCGGGGAGCTTTTTTCCAGTAACCCATACATTGTGCTCCTCACCTTTAGGACCATCTGGCTCTTATCAAACTAGATAGTACCCGAGAAATAATTATTTGCTCTAGTTAACTTTGCTATAGTTAACTATAGCCAATTTGCCACAAGGCACAATTACACGTTACTTTTACATAATATGAAAAGGGATCCATTTTCATTATTTCCTTACTCTCCTTATAAAGAAGAAAATATTTCCTTTTTTTCTTTTTTTTTTTTTTAGTCTACGTATCATAGCCTATGTATTTACATCTCCCCATTAGACTTGTTTTGCTGTCATCTGAATGCCTGATCTGGTTTCTAGTGTGTATTTTTTTTGTTTTTGCCTAGGGTAAATAGAGAACCCAGGGGGGGATTTTTCAATTATTTCTGCTGGAGTTTTCCTGAGTTGTCAACAATGCCCCTATTTGTTGTCTAGCCACTGTGTAAACTGACTTTGACAAAGACTGCTGGGAATTCAGCTTGTCTTCGTTTTTCATAAAGAAATATATTAACTATCTTTTGATATTTTTTTCCAAAAATCTCTTGTGACTGGTGCCACTTACTTTTTCATAGCCTCTGAAGTAAAAACAAATTTGTCTTTTTTATGCACAACTGTAGAATTCTTCATTTTGTGGCAATGCCTCAAAATGAGATTAATTCTTTTCTTTAAAGTGTCATGATGTATCTAAAAGATGGAGAAATCACACACATACACACAAAATCAATATTTATTTGGTTGCAAATAAAAAAAGCCAGATAGCCTGTCTCTTAAATCTGCATTCACTACACCTCTGTTGCTATTAGTTTTAATAAAAACGGTGGCGACAATGGAAAATTGGGGCAGAGGAGGGCTTTGCAAGCGTGTGATTGGATCTTTTTGGAATTACAGAAATTTTCACAAAACATTTTGTACCTAAAGGCTTTTCAAAGCAGCATTCCATTCATACAATTTAGCTGTGCAATCACAGTTTATAATTAGATGCAGTTGGTGGCTCCATCAAAAACTTGTACTAACAAGTTTCTTTATGTGGGCTGTATAATAAATAACTGCCCATTCACAGTCTTTGTATTAGTATACCTGGAAAGTCTTGTTTTTTCCCTCTTAAGGCCTGCTGATAATAGGTGCCATGCATCATACTGATTCCATCAGTGCTTTGTTTTGAAATCAGATACTGTTATAGAGTATATATATTTTTCCTTTGACTATTTCCTACATTAAAAGTACTTAGTTTTATTCCAATGATGTATTAAGAACCTACGGTATGCATAGAACGCTTTTAGCACCAAACCATGTTGGGTAGTAGATGGCTCTTAAAGATGACAGTAAATAGTTAGAAACATATGAGTTTTCCTTGAGTTAAATATTGTATGCTTTTTATTTTGTGTAAATATAACCAAAGGTATCATGGAGTTGGGTTGTCACGATAGATTTGTCATCCGTTTGACAATTTGATACTAGTTATGTACTATTATTAATATATGATTCAAGGAAGAAACTGAAATTATTGTTCTAAAAAGAGGTAAAGAATCTTTACAAATAAATAATTTCACTTAATATTTTTAAAGTATGTGGACAAAAGATCTCAGCACAATTAACCTATGTATGAGAGTTTGGAGATAATTGTTCTAGATTTGTTCAAACCCTTACGAAACTGGTGGTGTCACAAATGAAAGGAGCAGTGCGAACAATATGAAAACTGAGAAAAAAATATGAGTTGGTTCAGTAACACTCACCTCCTCCTTTTTTTTTTTTTTTTAAAGAAAATTATCACCTGGTTTAGATTTAAAAATAGCTTTTCAATTGCAGACTTCCAAGTTTATCTCAATGTTCTCAGCACTATGGGCTCTATGTGGATGCACAGTGTGTGTTAACAGTGCTTTTGTAACCATCTCGGGATTTTTTAAATGTCTTGTTATTTCTGTGAAGTCACACAAAAACGTGACTGCTGAAATATGCGAGATATTAGAGCAAGGTGATAGGATCTGGAGCACCTTATAAAAGCCTGACCTTGTGCTTTAATTTGTTTATCTCCCACATAATCTTTTCTTTTCAAAAATTTGATTGTGTTGTAGTTGGATTTTGTTGATTAGGACAATTATGCTGAATGACTTTAAAATCTCTTTGCATGCACTTTTAGCTTGGGCACGTCTTGTAATTACTCCGAGAGAAACTGGAGAGCCCTTCTCAGAATTCCCAGAGTAAGGCTATGGAAGAAAGCCACCCAAGAAAGAGCAATGGGAATTTAGGGAAGCAGTTATCTTTGTTCTGCATGCATTTCTGCTATTCAGCACTGCAAAGATTGGTTATCATACTGAAGCTCCATGACTAGAAGGAGCCAGGACAACCTGAAACCAAGCAGAATATGCAACTGAAAGAGCATGTGCCTTGAAATCAGACCAAACCTGGGTTTGAAATCTGGACTTGAACCCTGGTGCTGACATTTTTAGCTGTATCACCTTGAGCTACTGTCTTTGAGACACAGTTGTTTTTTTGTTTGTTTGTTTTTGTTTTTTTAAATCATTAAGAATGTGGGCTAAGTTTACATTAACTGCTTAGCACAGTGTCTGGTGGAATACTTTTTTTTTTTCCCCCAACTTACTTAGGATAAAGGAACAGACATCCATTCACCTTTGACAAGGAATAAAGGATATTTGCATCATGCATTTTAACTGAATTTTCATTTTTTTATCATTAAAAAAATTCCATGGCATGTCATTGACCATGAAAAATCAGTTTATAAACAATTTGGGGCATTTCTTTGCTGCTTTAAAGAACAAGTTATTTCAGGATATCTTTTATATTTAATATTGTGCGATATAAGTGATGTGGCTGATGTCAAATCTAAATTGGGTTTCCAAGAAGAGTGCCTATTCATTGTGTGTTTGCTTCTGGCTGAATTTTGAGGTGAATTTTCTCTCTTTTATATTTATACTTCATTTTAATGGTTAAGGCAATTTATAAAAATAATGCATAATCAAACCTGCCTATCAAGGTAGAACAACCTTTAGCCCACCAATTTGAATTTCTTTGAATACAAACAAACAAATACACCCTGTCCTTCCATGACTAAACTACAAAGCATCCTTTACTCAGATTGTGAAATTAATAAAATTACATAATTTATATACATAAATGTTAAAAAGGGTTTCTAAATTGCTTCCAGGTCTAAACGTATAGGTTAGTTACAACCAGTTAGACTTTTACAGTATTTTTAATATTTCCTGATACGTAGCGATAATTAAGTGCATATCCTCTTTGGAATCAAATGTAGTTTAGCTTAATAAATTAGATTGCAAAGCAAGTGAGCGGTTACGTGTTGAGGTGAAAATGTAGCCTTACCTTGGTTTCAGGCATTACCTTTTAAATAAGATATAATAAAGCTTTAATTTTGAGTCTTTTAGTTTTTAAATCTGCTTCGTGTTTTGGTATAATTCTAGGCTAAGACCTTCCCTCTTCTCCCCTCTTAGTCTCAAGTCATTAAATGGATGCGGTGTGGGTCATTAAAGAGATGCTGTGTTTCATAATTACATCAATTTATGAATCCAGTTTTGGAAATACAAGAGCAATTGTGAATTTAATATTAAAGATCATGGTAACTAACTTTCCTGTTCTTTTCTAAGTTTTTTTTTTTTTTTTAATTGATTGTATTGGGGTAAGGGATCTGTTTTCTGTGTGATTCCCTAATCTACTTAATTAATACCTGATACCGGAATTGTATGAGTTTGTGCCCTGAAATTGCATATTTTTCGAACATCAGGTTTCTCTAAGAAATATATACTGAGGACTTTTATTTCCTTTTTATTCGTGAGACAAGCCAGGAACTTTCTAGATTAAACCAGAACTATTCTGATAAATATAACCTCATTTACACATTTTAAAAAAAGTCACTGAAGGTCTATTCTGTCACAAGGGAAATCATTTTTCCTTTGACATACAAATGAGAGAGAAAAGTTAAATATAGTAGATAATATTAATGCAGTGACCATGCTGAGGACCCAAAAGCGTGACTATTTTCCAATTTCAGCTTGGTAAATGGGGGCAGTAAGCATAGGAACCTGTGGTCGGCTGGAATGAATGAGAGAAAACAGCAGTGACCTTTGCATCAGGGGAAAGACATCATTCTGCTTCTGGCTTTTCACAGCTTATGTGTTTGTGTTTTTAATGTATGACTGAACCTGAAAGTTCATCTCTAATCTTGATCCACAGGGAAATGGCAGAACTCCTAACCAGCCAAATGATACAAATTTAAATTTCCTGTGGAGGAAAGGTCAGTCATATTCTGTTCACTGGGGACAATCTCAGCGCAGCTAGCAATCCTTCTGATTAAAATTCCTGTTGAGAGCTAGCGATTTGTCTGATTGGAAAACTAAATAAGTCCTTAATCACCTAGATAAGATGACATCACCGGGGCATCATAAACTGTCCAACAAATGAATAACCCCTCTCAAATATCCACTTCATTTTAAAATTGAAAACCAAACACATAGGGCTGCATTTAACAGCAACTATTTATAGTTTTGTGGTGGAAGGCCTCCAGTTTCCTATAATCCCCATTGTTCTCTAAAAATAAAGACCCATTTAACCAAGGAGGATTGACAAGTGATCTTGTGATGTAGTCGAGTTATTGTTCAATGTGTGAAACTAGGGAGAGTACCATAACATCACAGCAATACTTCTGGGAACCTGGCTGGATGGGGCACTGCCTTGGCCCACTGTATGTATTGTATGTATCTGTTTGCACACTTACTGTTGAAAGGTAACACTCCTGCAGTTGATTTCTGCTTTTCCAGTGAAACACATAAGCCTTTTTATAAGATGAGCACACAGCCAGCATATTTAGTTTGTGACAAGTGATGGACCTAATGAATTAGACCAGCATGGAGATGATTCAGTTCCCCACCTCCATCCCTAAGGCTCTTGTGTTTTTTAAACGTGGGAGTTTTGTATCTGTACCATCTCCATCTAACTAAGACCAGCCTATGAAGTCTCAGGCTGGCTTTTATCCTGAATTTAAAATAACCTGAGATGCACCATTTTAATCACAGGCCAAGCAAATGATGTAGAGGAGCAGCATAACATCCTTATTACTATATCTAATATCTGTATTAGGTTTTACCTGAGAGTTTCCACTTACAGTTTACTTCTTTCTTGTTCACTTTTTATGTGAAAAAAGCAGATACAACTGTAGTATCTATTCTTTATTTTTCTTGTAAACCAGAAGAAAGTTATAAAAAAAAAAAGTGAAGAAAAGATACACAGGCAGGCTAGGTGCATTTCCAGTCCAACCTTGAAATTACACAGGGAAGTGGTTGTCTTCCCTGGCTCCGTCAGTTTGGGTGGGGAGCTCTGGAGAACCAGGGTCAGTGACTGCATTCAGAAAGGCCCTGGGAGTCTTTATTTGAGGCTTCTCATCTCATCGCTGAAGGCCTGAAGGAGAATTTGGAGATTTCTCACAACTGGTAAACCCTAACATTTTGTTTTTAATCTCTTCCTCAATGTGAACTCTGTCAGATGCTCTGAGAAGACACCCAACTACAATTACTATCCAGAGTCTAAAACTACTCCAGAGAAGGGCTTTCTTTTGAAGAGTATGATAGAGAATATATACTCTGAGTGTGTAGTTTTTCATATGAAATTATAATAAATTGTGCATGAAGGTGAAACACTGAGGAAGATGCAGCCTTATTAAATTGAATTTAGTGGATGGTTAACTCTGATGATGCTGAAATATTGCTCATTCTGAAAAAGGCACACTGGGGCCAGGAAAGTCCTTGATGTATTTGGCATGGAACTGTGACATTTAGCTATTAGGCTGGCGTGAAGCATCTTGGATAGCACTGAAGGAGTGAGGGCCGAATACTTGAGTGGTTTCACTTGCAATGCATTTCTGCCTGATTATAATTAAGAACTTTATAGATTTCCTAAGCAGGAAATTTGTGATCTTTATTTAAATGGATTTAGAAGGCTTAATGGTCAGATAAGTAAGTTTGGGATGTATTTTTAAATGTGTGAGTTGGACATTGTCAGTTATCAGAATGCAGCTATATATTGTGTGTAAAAATGAATTTATTGTGTCTTTTAGATAAATAATTGAAATATGTGAATTATTTCACAAAGAGGGAAACATTGGACCATGCTTAGCAGATTTTAAAAAAGCAAAATGATTCCAAATATTTATTTATTTTTAAAATGGATGCACGTTGTAGGAAGCAATGAACAAATGAAGACAAAGTCATGGACTGAAAGCTTGATAAAAGTTTGTGGAGAAATAAAACAACAAAAATGAGAAAAAGAACCTTTAAACGTTTTTGCTGAGCCCAGTGTGCAATTTCATACTACTTAGCACTGGTAGGGTTGGTGAACCTTAGGAAGGTGATTAGGGTTTTTTTCTCATCATTTATATAGTATAAGCCATAGATAGTTGCGTCTTTAGTGATAAACTGAATTTTAACCTCAATTCCATACTATCTACTTTCAAGGACTTCATAGTGTGAAGTTATTTCTAAATGGTTTCATTAGTGAATCTTCACATTTTAGAGAGAGAAAAAAATCAAAACTAATTTATCTTCTTGGTGGCCATAGTGCTTTGCATCATGATTTGCTTTGCTGACTCTGAGGACAGTTGTGTGTGAGTGACAGACCCTGTCATGCAGTCTCCACCTCAAATGCTACTCAGGCTGCATAGGGGTCAAGCAAGAACAACAGTAATCTGCAAGAGCATATTATTTTTACGGAGGCTCCAGATGGAATTCCACTTATTTATTTAGATTTCATTTGAAGATATATCCAGTTTTGAAATGGTAGCCCATTTGTCAGATATTGACATAGAAAAGCAAAACAATAGTGATCAAGAGCTGTCTTTAGTGATTTGTGAGCTGTATCCTAGTTTTCTATCATGCACTGTGATTTTCTACAATTTATTCTGGTAGAGTTCAGAAAAATCACACTTTTAATACCCAACAATGGTTAACTGAATATATATTCCTGTACACATAGAAGAACTAAAATTTTGAATGTTTAATAGTGATGTTTAAAATGTTTGCCAAAGTCACCATTTTAAAAGAATGTCAAGGATGTCCTATTTTACCACCTTATCTAACATTGCATACCACCCCAACTTTCCTATAAACTTTCTTTGTTTTCTCTCTTAGTTTCTGTGACTATCTAATGTATTAAATATCTTGCTTACTGTGTTTATTTCCCGTTTCTTTTATCAGAATGTAAACTCCATGAGAGCAGGAATGTTTGTCTGTTCTGCTCATGGTGGTGTTGACCTAGAACCGTGTCAGGCACATAGCTGGCACTGAATAATAAATATTTGTTGAATTAATAAATTGAATTTTAAAAGACCCAGCATTTATTCATTCAACAGACATTTATTAAGCACATACTGTTTGCCTGTGCCTCATATAAGTACATATCTTGGTTTGTTAACACTTACTTTGTTAAATATGCAATTCCAAGCATCCTGATGTCCAAATAGTCTGTGATTTTCAGTATCTGTTTGATAATCTATCAAACAATTCGCTGTATTCAATAGGCCCTAGTGATTTGTAAGAATGAATACATATTAAAGAGATTCTACTGGAATAGTTTAAACACTAAGAGTACAGTATCATGTGCTTTTGAAGAAAGGGAAAAAAGAACTGAGAAAAAACAAAATCTTCAAATCCTACACATGATGTCCTTGGTCAAATTAGACAATGCTTTCTGTCCCTTGCCAATTTCTAGAGGCTGTTACTGCCTTGTTGGGAGCACATGCCTGGGCTTGAATGCTGGCTGTGTCACTTATGAACTGTGTCACTTTAGGCATATTCGTTAGTATTTTTGTATCTCAGTGTCCACATCTGAAAAATTGAGTTGTTGTGAGAATGAAATGAAAAAACACATACAAAGTGCTTAGGACAGTGCCTGGAATGTGGAATGTACTCATCAGTGGCAGTGCTGGTGTAGGCACTGCCTAGCCCGAAACAGTTTCTATTATTTACTTGTTTTTGGATTTGTCTATATTTGAAAACAGTGTCTATATATATTTTTTTCACATGAGAAACAAATGGTAAAGCGAATAGAAACTACATTTACTGTACTTGCACTCTTCTTCAGATGCTCTATATTTGTTTTTTTTTTAAGTTAAGTGCTGTGTTATTCACACTCTAATATTCTTGTCTTATTACAGCAAGAGAAACAGTGATTATTAAATGTTGTCTGATTACCTTAGCCTGGTGTTGTTTTCATTCTAGGGGAGCCAGGGATATGTACACTGTGTACACTGCGTTCCAGAAAGGAGAAAAAAAGGATAGGCGTTGTGAGTTCAAGAAAGAATTTGAGGGAACAGTTTTCAAGTGCATTGCACCCTGGGGACTTGTGTCTGGCATGGGACTACCAGGGAAGAGACAGCAGAAAAGTTAACCAGAGCTTGTGAGCACTCAACGTTGCGATGGAATCTGGACTCTGCTTCCTGGCAATGCGATCTTGAATTAGTCCCCCGACTTCTTAGAGAAGTAGAAAACAGTGAAGAGCAAATGCTGTGTAAGCAGAGACTTCCCATGAAATCCTTCTGCTAATTAATTAGCTGTAGATTTGGGGCCAAGTTCCTGAATTGCTATCAAAGTCTTAATTTTCTCATCTGTATATTGGCCATAAAAAAATTCCTGTTACAACACTGGTAAGATAAGGCATGAGCTAAATTACTTTGCACTTACATAAAAAATGCATGGTAAATTGTTGCTTTAATGATGGGGAATGCCAGCACTAAACTTAAAAGATTTAGGAACTAAATGAGATATATAAAGCACTTAGCACATAGTACCTGTTTTAAAAATGTTCTTCCTTCCTTCCTTGTGGCATTCTCATACTTCTTTCAAGAGTAATTTCCACCTTCTGCTTCTTTTTCTCCTTTCCAGCAATGTCTCCTCACTCAGTCTCTGTAAGTGATGCTCAAACAGTGCATCTGCCCACATCTCTTGCTTCGTGATCATGAAATGCAAGATTCAAAGGAGGATGGCAAGATGGGCCACTTAGCGAATGCCACACATTTCATCTTCTTGAGCCTTCCCACTGAAAACATACCCACCTACACCCCTCTCTTCTTCCCCAAGATGATTACTCAGTACTTAAAATCACAGAATCCTACTGCTAGAGTTTAGGCCCAAGGTGGAAAACTGAGAACCTGGGGGCCAGCCAAGCCAGAGATGTTTTGTTTCACCTGCCTGGGGTTGGCACAAGTGGTGATTTTAAAATTTTGAATTAGTTTTTAATCATTTAAAATGTCAGATATTTCAAATTGAAATATAAAACACAGACTCATACATTTTTCTAGCTACTGTGAAAGTGAGGCAATCTGGCAACACAAATCCCAGATTCTCCCAGGTGACAATGGTCTGGAGTGGAGCAGCTGCCCCCGGTGTCCTCTGGTTAGACCCAGCCCCCACCACAGTCTGCCTTTATTTATATTACAGGCACAGCTCCTGACCATACGATATCCCAGTTCTTTCCATTTATAGATATGGGACTGGAAGCCCACCACAGCTTAGTGATGCGTACAGAGGGCAAGGTAAGCTAGTTACTGAGTGAAGATGTGAATTTGTGTTTTTGGACTCTTGGGCCTGTGCTCTACTATCTCTTTAGCTGAAATGCATAGAAGATCATTATTCAGTGGAAGACGGGTTTTTAAATGCTTTATGGTTAATTTTCAAACATCTTGGCCCATTATCTTTCTTGGTTAGATGATGAGCAAATATAAACAACCCCCCAGGTTCAATTTTGCTCTTCAGTTCCATGTCCTTCCTTTACTGCTCCTGGCCATACCCACTGTGCCCATATCCAAGTTGTAAGGCACTGGCCCTGCTGGTAGACAATGTCCAGTGAAAACCAGGTAGCTTCATTTGATACTGTTTATCCAGTGATACAAGCTCACGTGCCTATGGGAGCCAGGCAGTTAACGTGTGTGACTGGCTGGGGTGACCTGGGCACTAGCAACCCTGAAGGAGGAGCACGTTCCTACCTCAGCTCTGGTTGACAGACACCATGAGGGATTCCCGCTGCCATCAGATCCTTTTTTTTTTTATTTTTAAGGAGAATCCCGAAGTTAGAATTTTATATGAAAACTTCTGGCTTTCATTTTGGCAATTAATTTACACCTTTAAAAAACTCATTTGGCTAAAGACAACAAAGACTCAACAGTTTGTGAGTCCTGCCAAGGGAAGGTCCAGTTGAAAAAATGAAAAAAACGAAAAAAAAGTCCCTGCCACTGAAGGGACAGAGAGATACACAGAAAGCACACAGCTTCGATTTCAGACAGACTTTACTGCGCCACTCCAATGTCATGCTAACTAAACCACTACTTCTCTGAGTTTCAAAACCCCCATTTGAAAAAGGCTTGTAATAATTCCTTAGGCGGTAGATGTGAGGACCGAAGAGAGACTATAGGTACAATGCACAGAACAAGACCTGGAAATGTCTTAGCTCCCTTCTTCCTCTGCCAGTATCATCTGGTTTTTTTCAAAATAGTGTATTTGAATTTAAATCTATATATTTGTTGCTTTGTTTCTTTTTCTTTTTCATATCGTAGTACCATAAAAATGGTGGGCTGAAGACTGTTCCTACTGTCTTGGCTGCTGCTTGAGGTCCTGGACTGAAAATGATTCTTCAGGAAGAGATATGCTGTATTGAATGTTACCTGGTACAATTAAGAGACATCTCAAACAAGCTATTATTTGTGGGATTAAGACAGGAATCAGCAATGAAATAAATTTAAATATGGTATTCCTAAGTAACCAGTCACTAAGAGAAAATATGCTCCGTTCTCAAGCAGTATTTCGGTTAAAACAACACATACATGTCACAACAATCCAGAGATGCCAGCAAGTTCAGATGTTCCGCCTTATTTTTAGGCATATTTTAATACTCATGACGGAATTATATATTTTAGAGCTTTTTTATTTTCTGGGAAAATAAGGTATTCCCCAATGGATTTGGATGAACTTTGAGATAATTTTAAATGCCTGTCACAATAATGAGAGCCTTCAGACAGAGGAATGGCAAGAGAAATGCCCACCTCCTTCCTTGATGTTACCCCTCACAGCTAAGAGGCGTGGGGAGTGAAATTAAGTAGCTGTAAGCAGAATTATGGGATTTAGAGTCTCTATTGACTCTGTTATTATCCAATTGAGAATTCTTTCATTTGTAACAATTATTTGGTTAAAGAAGGAAGTAAGAAAAGCCACAAAAAAAGTTTGGAGTCAGGGGTGACCAAGCCAATCATATCCTATACTGAGATGGTGCCAGAGGTGGGTATCCTTTCCTCATTTATTTCTTTGTTTTTACAGAGCATCTCTTTCTTTCTCTTTCTCTCTCCCTCTCTTTTCCTATCCCTTTGTCATCTGGTGATATACAATGAATGACTTTTTATCTCTTAGACATTGATTTGCCTTTACCAAAGGAAGAGTAATTTTAGATACATCCAATTTTCAGAAGTAGAAGTGGGATGTGTGAGGCAAGTTTCAATTTCCCTAGGCATATCTCAGCTTTAAAGGAAATGTTCCCATGACAAAAATAAAAAATATTTGATAAAAATCTTTTTATATAACTCCCTATAATTTTTTCATAGCTTGGAAGTGGTCTAAGAGTTGTGCGATGTAGCCGTTGCTAGGGAAACTTGCTTTTTAGTGAACAGCAATTTCCAAAGCAGATGCATTTCCTTTCTAACTAATGAGTGTGTAAATGGTACCTCTACTGCATTTTGCCTCAGTATTTTGGAAACAACTTGAACTATTTGCTTAGGACAGCAGATATCTGCTTTATAAAATTGAAGCAAATAGACTCCTAGTATATCTTATTTATATGCAACTTGTGATGCATATTTCAAAAGCACATTTGCTGTTTTTCACTTTCGTGTTGGAAGACATTTTACACCTGTCAATGGCAGAAATAATTAATAGGATTTTTTTTTTAAGTCCTCTCTGGAAGGTTTAACTATGTTTGGTTGCATGTTGCATTTCATTCCCACAAATCTAACTGCAGAGAGGGGAACTCTACTGATTTGGACTGGGAAGCCAAGTGGAAGTCGCGCTGCATACTAGCAAATTGAATATTGTTATGCAAAGTTGGGTGGGAGCAAGGCTATTTCAGAGGCTATAACGTTTCCTTCCAGTTCACTGATCCGCTAATTTCCATTCACTTCAAACTACTCTTGTATTTTTTCAGAGAAAAAAAGCTATTTTCTACCATTTGCACTGATCCTAATCTTTGGCTTTGAACAAAATCTGTCTGGATAACAAGGAGATATGGTCACCCCCCTGCTTTTATGGACAGCTGGCAATGGGTCCAAACACATGCAAATAAGGAATATAGCTATTTCCATAAAAGGTGGAGCCACATATGCCCTCTAATTATGCTGTGAGATTTTAGAAGGAGGAGAAAGATAGATTTAAGGAATTACGAAAGGAAAGGCCCAGAAAATGGGAGCAGCAGCTTGGACAACATAAAGAATTGTCTGAGCAAAAGACAATATACAAACTTTTTTTTTTGTTTGTATCTTCCTTCCTGAAAGAGTCCTCTAAAAGTTTCTAAATATGGAGGCTTTGTATAGTACCATGGAAATTAAAGAATATTGGCCTGATTACTAGTGTAAATTTACAAGAAGACCTCTCTTGATAGAATTGTGCAAGATTATATGTGACTTTTTCTTTTTTTAAAAAAATCATTTACTCATTTTTGTTTTAGTAGTTTTGTACTTCTTGACTATGTCCTTTAGAGGGATTAAAGCTATACTAATGTTAAGTATATTAACTGAATGGTTTTAGATCTCAGTTAGTTCAACTTGAAGCTTTAAGTTTCTTTTAAGTAAATAATATAGTTTCTTAATATAATACAGCTTCAGACTGTACTGGTGTTCTGTTTGTGGCATGTGTAAGGGAGAATGGCAAGGAATGCATTTTTTAAAATTGTGTCTTACACAAGAACTATCAGGAGGATTCTAACGCACGTAGCATAAGAGCTGAATTTTTCAACAAGTTACCTTGGATTGTAATAGGGAGTGCCTGTGGGTTCGGTGAGGTTATTAGTCCCTTTTTCCATTGGTATATTGAGCAGATAAATTACTTGCTTCTAGGGAATTGTGAGTTTAAAATTTTTTTTGAGTTACACATGGGAGTAAAATTTCTATTCTTGATGGACATTTTTTTTTTCCTTTTTTTAACTAAACTCCAGACTTTATTTGAATTTCACCAGATTTTCCATTAATGTCCTCTTTCTGTTCTGGGATCCAATATAGAGTACCATGTTGTATTTAATTATCCTCTCTCACTAATCTTCTCTGGTCTGTGACAGTTCCTCACTCTTTCCTCTTTTTTTTTTTCTTTTTCTTTTTTTCCTTTTCTAAGACTTTAACAGTCTTGAAATTGGCCAGGTACCCAATAGAATGTCCCAAATCTGGGGTTGTCTGATTCTTTTTTCATGACTAGACTGGGGTTATGGGTTTTTGGAAAGACTACCACTGAGGCAAAGTGCCCTTCTTGTCACATCATATCAGGGATAGATGATATCCACATGCCGTCACTGGTTACATTCGTCTTCATCACTTTGTTAAGGTGGTGTCTGCCAGGCTTCTACTGCAAAGTTACTATTTCCCTTTTCTCTACTCTATTATTTGAAAAGGAGCCTTTTATATCTAGCCAATACTAAACAGGGGTTGGTGGAAATTAAACTCTACTTCCTAAAGGGAGAGGTATATCTACATACACTATTGAGAATTCTTCTGTAAGGAAGATTTGTCTCTTCTACTCAGTTTATTTTTTGCAATAATTTAGTTACATCAGTATGGATTCTCTTATATTTATTTTATACTTTGGGTTATAATCCAATACTGCTTTACTTTGTTGCTCAAATTGTTCCACCTTTGACAACTGGGAGCTCTTTCAGGGTGGATTCCATGCTCCTTTGCTGTAGCCCCATTTTTTTGTTGCTGTTGTTGTTTTAGCACTTCTTCACTTTCTGGTGCTATAAGATGATGTGAACTGGGTGGCTTAAACAATGCACAGTTATTTCCCACAGTTTTTGAAGCTGGAAAGTCCAAGGTCAAGGTGCTAGCAAACTCATTTCCTGGTGAGGGCCCTCATTCTAGCTGGCAGATGGCCGCCTTCTTGCTGTGTCCTCACATAGTGGAAAGAGAGAAAGCTCTGATCTCTTCTTCTTGTAAAGACACTAATCCCATCTTGAGAACTCTACCCTCATGACCTGTATAAACCTAATCACCACCCAAAGGCCCAACCTCTAAATACTATGACATTGGGCATTAGCGCTTCAACATGAATTCGGAGGAGACACAAACATTCAGTCCATAACAGCCCTAATACAATATGATTGATGTCCTTATACAAAGAGGAGATTAAGACACAAACATACCCAAACTGAGAACCTTAGCAAGAGTCAAGAAGAGAGGCTTTAGAAGAAGCTAAACCTGATAACATCTTGATCTTGGACTTCTAACCTCCAGACATTTCTGTTGTTTAAGCTACCCTGTCTATAACTTTGTATTAGTCTGTTAGATCTACCCCCCTCCCCACCTCCCCCCTCCACACCATCTATTGGATATTGGCAGTCTCATGTGGGAAAAAGGCATTAATGAAATAATCATGGTGATAAGTGGTGGGGGGAAAACTACAGAGAGTGTGAGGTCATCAAACAGGAGGACCTGATCCAATCTGGGTTCGTGTGGTGGGACTGGGGGAAGAGAAGGGGTGGGCAAGTCAGGTTTTACTGAGGAAATATCATTTGAGCTGAGACTTGAATAAAACCAGAAAGCCAGAGCACAGATGTCAAGAGCAGAGCAGCGAAGATGAAGCCAGCAAGGTAGACAAATGTATTACAAAATTGGGATCTTGTGCTCTCAATAACCTACTTTTTCAGTTGGTATTTTGATTCACATATCATTAAAGATTCTCTTAACAGAGGCTTTCAAACAGTGCTCTCAGAATCCTAGGTGTTCTGGAGTACAACATTGCCAGGACTTGGCTCTGGGAAGCTGAACCTACTTCATTCAGAGCATCCACCTGAAAGAATGCTTTTATTTATACTAGTTTCTATAAACTTTTTATTTAAACAAAAGATTCTACCCAGAAAATGTTTGA
>NW_012118533.1:404899-558158 GCF_000951035.1 Colobus angolensis palliatus
CCGTGTTAGCCAGGATGGTCTCGATCTCCTGACCTCGTGATCCGCCCGCCTTGGCCTCCCAAAGTGCTGGGATTACAGGCTTGAGCCACCGCGCCCGGCTGTTGTTGTTTTTTTAAAAGACAGGGCCTCACTCTGTCACCCAGCTGGAGTGCAGTGACACCATCATAGCTCACTGCAGCCTCGAAGCTCCAGTAATCCTCCAGCCTTAGCTTCCCTAATAGCTAGGGCTACAGACTGGCCTTGAATTCCTAGACTCAAGCAATTCTCCTGCCTCAGCCTCCCAAAACACTGGGATTAAAGGCATGAGCCACTGCACCCTGCCATGATTTTTAGTGATACCTGATTATCCGTTATATGGACGTGTCTTACTGTATTTAAACAATCTTTCATAGTTAAAGATTTAGGTTGCTTTTAATGTTTTGCTAAATAAACAACTATGATGGGCTTCTCTATTCAGAATTTTTGGTGCTTGTACATAATTGATTTGTGCAATATGACTGATTCTTTCCTCAGGATTCTTTCTACATGCAACTGGCTCTGTTCTTTGCACTGGAATAGCTGGGTCAAAGCGTATATTAGTTGTAATGCTACATAATAAATAATTTCAAAATTTAGTGGACTAAAACAAAAATAATCCTTTCTTGTTGGGTTGGAGTTCAGGAGTGTCTAGGCAAGGTCTTTCATGAGGTTGCTGTCAGATGATGGCTGGAGCTGTGTTCATCAGAAGACCTGACCAAGACTGGAGGACTCACTCCATGGAGTCTCGTGTACATGACTGGCAAGTTGGTGCTGGCCGTGGCAGAGAAGTCTTTGTTTTTCCCTGTATGGTCTCTCCACAGAGCTGCTTGTGCATCCTCAAATTTGGCAGCTAACTTCCCCAGAACAAAACATTCCAGAAAGCAAAACAGAGGTTGCAATTCAAAGGAAATCACACATTGTTCCTACTGCCATCTTCTGTCAGTCACTGTGGTAGGCAAAATGATGACCCCTTAAATGATGACCCCTTAAAGATGTCCTAAAACATGGAACTTGTGAATTCATTATCTTATATGGCAAAAGGGAATTTGCAGGTGTGATTACATTAGAATTTTGAGATGGAGAGATTATCGTCCATTATCCTGGTAGGTCCGATGTCATCACAGAGGTCCTTATATGTAAAAGATGGAGCAGAGGAATTTGAGTCAGAGATGAAGATGTGGCTACAGAACTGATAACAGAGTGACTGCTTGCTGGAGGAGGCGGCCAGGCCAGGAATGCAAACAGCGTCTAAAAGTCGGAATAAGGAAGGGAATAGATTATTTCTTAGACAATCCAGAGAAAGCACACTCCTGTTGACACCTCAATCATAGCCCAGAGTGACCCATTTTGAATGTATGACCCCAGAACTCTAAGAGGATAAATTTGTGTTGTTTTAAGCCACTAAGTTTGTGATAATTTGTTAAAACAACAATAGGACACTAATTCAGTCGTACATACATAATTCACTGTGGGAGAGAACAGTAAGAAGGAACGAATACCAAGAAGCAAGAATCATTTGAAGAAGTCTTAGGAGTGCTGTCTGCCACAAAGGGTGTGCCTACTTTTAAGGTTTTGACATCTATATTTTCACATTGCCACTTATATATATTGTATGAATCTTCACAACTAAAAGTTTAGATAAAACAGATTCAGTGAGACCAGAGAAGGTGTCTTTCCAATGACCAATATTTCCAGCCCATGCTGGAATCTTCTTGTGGAAGCAATAGAAAGGGGAAGTAGATTCTTTAATTGTCTAGGTGTATTTCTTTCTGACATGGTGGGAGGATAGGTAGAAAATGGGAGGTCAATCGTCAAATGACCTATTCCCATGTTTCTTGAGACCATTTTCTTTGCCCACCCCAGTTTATTCTGACCACCTTCAATAAAAGTAAATTCTCAGTGATCTTTCCATAAATATATGTTTACTTAACAGAATTTAAGAATGATATCAGATTTTAAAGCCAAGAGACATCTAAGTATAGCTGAATTTTGTCTTCTTTATGTATTATTCTGAGATTTGTCTGTCAACCAGGTGAATGTTGTTATGTTTTTTCAAAATGAGGAGCGTGAAATAAAGACATATGTGTATTTAAGAGGAAACAAGTGATTTCCATGGCAGTTAGAGTGAGCTTATTCTTGGAGAGGGCAAAGTTTCTGCTGGAGAAAATTGAAAAATGTTTCTCTCTGGCTTCCTGTTGATCATGCCTAATATCTGAATGTGTTTTCGTAGTGCTAATATTACAACCTTGGGCCACAGTGAATGAGGAAAGACTTAATTTTCCTACAGAGTATCTACTGTGCAACAGAGAAATACTGAGCAGGAGTCTTTCTCATTTTGGAAGTTATTTTCTTCCTGAAAGATACAAAATGGTTTTAAAATTAATTAAAAAAAAAATACGAAGATAGACTAGTAAGCAGGTGCTATTTCTAGCAAGGACGTCCAGATCCATCACTCTGGCTTTCTGTACTAAACACATATAATTTCCTGGTCAAAGGGGATTTAGAGACCACTAATTGCTCTTATTTTAAAAATGAGGAATCTGAGGCCTAGAGGCTTGATCTGCCATGAGAACTCAAGATATGTAAGTATTAGATTAAGCATTAGACCAAGAAATAATATATTTCATTTATCATTCAAGTGGCATTGGGGTTTCTAATTATGTTTTCCCCTCTCGGCCGTAGTCATACAGGAAACTTTCCATTGGAAATCTTGGAAAATGTAATTCAAACTCATTTAAGCCAACAGGGTTTTTGTTGAGTAATATAACTAAAATTCCACGGGTAAGTTTGACTCCAGCAACGTTTGACTCAGGTACTCCAGTACGTTCTGCAGGGCCTGATTTCTTTCTCCATCTGTTCTGTTTTCTTTGTATCAGGTTCATTTTTAAATACACTCTACCCTAACAGTGACATTAGCCTCTCCTTCTCCAGGTTCACATTCTAACTGGAGAAAGTGCTTGCCTCCTTCCTATCTGCCCAGGAAGTCTCCCTGTATTGCATTGTTTTTTGATTGAATCATGTGTCCATTACTAAGCCAATTATGTTGGCTAGGATTTTGCCCTGCTATGATTTATCAGACCTGAGCCATGTGCCATACTCCTGGAACCATGGATGGAGGCTGCCATTCTTGAATCACAGGGAAAGTTGAGGACAATTCTCAGTATTATTATCATAAGAAGGGGAATGGAAGCCAGCTGGCTCCCAAGTTGCAAATGGTTTTCTGTATTGCCTTTAATTTCCCTTTTCATTTGATTTATTGAGCACCTAATATGTGCCTATATGCAATCAGAACAAAACAGACAATGTCTCTGTCTTAGTCTCTTTTGCACTGCTCTAACAAAATTCTAAGACTGTGTAATTCATAAAGACCGACATTTATTCTTTCACAGTTCTGGAGGCTGGGAAGTTCAAGATCAAGACACCAGCAGGTTTGGTCTCTGGTTCCAAGATTGTGCCTCACTGCTGCATCTTCCAGAGAGGAGAAATGTTATGTCCTCATATGGCAGAAGAGCAGATGAAAGAATTAACTTGCACAACCCCTTTTTGTAGTGGCTTAAATTCATTCATGAAGGTGGAGCCCTCATGACCTAAACACCTCCAATTAGGCTTCACCTCCCAACACTGTTGCATTGGGGGATTAAGTTACTAACACATGAATTTTGTGGGACACCTTCAAACTATAGCATTCTCTGACACATAGTTTGTAATCTCAGGGAAGAAGTGAGTGTGTGTAGAAATAATCATTAAGACAAAAACGTGTTACAAATGGGTTAAGTAAAAAACTAAAAGAGATTAGTGATTATCTATTAAAGATATATGCTGGAATATTTACACATAAAATAATGTGATGTCTGGGATTTTTTCCAAAGTTGTTTGGGTTTGTAGGGGTAGGGTAGGGTAGAGATGAAATCAAATTGGGCATAGATTGGTAACTGATAAAGCTGGTTGATGGATATGTGGGGGATTTATACTCTATTATTGACCTCTGTGTATATTTGAAATTTTCTATGATAACAAGTTTAAGAAGGCAATTTTACAAACAAATATGTTATTGAATAAGTGCCATAAAGGAAAAATAAAAACCTATATAATGCATGGGAGGACCCAACCAAGTTTCTATGGCCAGGGAAGAGTTTCCAAGGAAATCATATGTTTGTTATAATCCAAAGTATGACTCGTATTGAGAGAATAGGAGTGAGGTAAGGGTTGGACCGGGCATGCTTAAGCTTTCTCACAAACGCTTCAATCAAATAAGATACTCCTTGTCCTAGGACAGAGGAGTGAGTCAGAGTGGGACAAAAGGTGATAAATGTCACTATGGAAGTGCCTTGCAAACAGAGTAGGGAGACTGCTGTTTCCAGCTTCACAAGTAGGAGTAAACTAGGTTGAGGGAAGCAGGTGAACAGATAAATAAGAAGTGTTTGAGGGAGATGGAAGAGTATGTGTGAAGACTTGCTCTACTCTCTGAATGAGGCACTGTGCCTAGTACTGGTGCTACACAGGGGTAAAGGAGGTTGGTCTTCCACCTCATATTGTCTTGGTCTATGTGGAAGACAAACAACAATAAACAAAGACACTTAAATACAGACAGTCTTCATCTTACAATGGTTCAACTTCTGATTTGTCAATTTTATGAAGTTGGGGAGGCAATACACATTCAGTAGAAACCATACTTTGAATTGTGAATTTTGATCTTTCCCAGTGTTAGTCGTATGTGGTAAGATACTCTCTAGTGATACTAGACAGTGGTAGAGAACCACAGCTCCCTGTCAATCATGTGACCATGAGGGTGACCAACCAATACTCCACAGTGTACTGTACTGCCTGATGATTCTGCACAGTTGTAGGCTAATGTAAGTGTTCTGAGTACATTTAAGGTATGCTAGGCTAAGCTATGATGTTTGTGATGTTAGATGTATTAAATGCATATTCTACTTACAATATTTTCAACTTGCAATGTCTTTTTTTTTTTTTTTCCCCCTTGTTGCCCAACCTGGAGTGCAGTGGCACCATCTAGGCTCACTGTAGCCTTGACTTCCTGGGCTCAGGTGATTCTCCCAGCTCAGCCTCCAGAGTAGCTGGGACTACAGGTGTGCACCACCATGCCTGGCTAATTTTTGTAATTTTAGTAGAGATGGGGTTTTACTATGTTGCCCAAGTTGTTCTTGAACTCCTAGACTCAAGCAATTCACCTGTCTTGGCCTCCCAGAGTGCTGGGATTATAGGCATGAGCCATGGCGCCCGGCCTTGCAATGATTTTATCAGACATAACCCCATAGTAAGTCAGGGACATCGGCACTGTTGATGAGGAGTAACTGCAATATCAGTTGACATCACAGAGGAAGTCAAGATGAATGCTGAGCACCTACTGGTGGAGAAGGAGAAGGAGAAGAAGAAGGGAGAGATAGAAAAAGGTGGATTATGAAAGGTTTCCTGGAGGAGTATTTACTGAACTGATCCGTCAAGGCAGAAAGAATTCTCCTGAAAGGAGAGGCAGGAAAGAGCCCTCCAACCAGAGAGAACTGCATGGTGCCCCTCCTGGCCTAATTTTGTCCAGCATTCCCACTTGTATAATTGTCTCTTCATTGTCATTGTTCCAGCTTCTAGGGGAAGGGATGCTTCCCCCATTACCTGTCTGGGGTTCAATGAAGCCACAGAGTGAAGACACCTTCCCCCGACCTCTGTTCATCACCCTTCCCCTGTGTCCTCCCAGTGTCCCACATAGTGATCTTACTACTTAAGGCTCCTTGACGCTGCTGTTTCCACGGCTTGTGTAGGAGGGAGGCTATAAACAAGCCAGGATGCAAGCCCATAATTATGGTTTTATTAATAGCTTGAAGTCAAGATTGCAGAGATTCAGAATTTGTCTCAGTAGAATGAAATACACTTAAGTGAGTGGCAGAGGAGTTTTCATTGTATGCTGCTGCTGTCACATGGAGTGACATTGTCTTCCTTCTTTCTTCCTCCTACTTTCTAAAGCTTTTAAAGAGACAAGCTTGAGAGAGTGCCTTTTTAGAAGTGAGAACAATAGTGGGAGAAAGTTTCTCTCTCTGGAGCACATATGACAAGTTTTTATCTGATGTCTTTTGCATAAATAGTGGGATTTCCACTTAAGACTGCTATTTTCAAATAAAACAATAGATTGAAAACACGCTTATCTTCAAAGATTCACGCTTATCTTCAAAGATTCATCAAAGTGCTATCTGTACTCATAGGAGTTTTTTTCTTGCCCTGAGATAATCTGTATAGAGTGAAAGCACTCTTGGTTAGTAGGATCTGCGAGAGCTTGTTGGCAGTGACTTTTGAGCTAAGGTTGAAGAATGGATCAGATGACAGTGGGATGGGAAGAGAGTAATTATGGGCTGATGGTGTGGCAAGGCCCAGATACTATCTGGGGGTAGAGGGACTCGTGATCTGATTTGACTGAAATGTAATTTAAAAGGATGATAACAAGGAGAGCAATTATTTACTGGGTACCTACTATGTGCATACATTATTTCTACTCTACACAACCTTATGAGATCAGCGTTATTATTCCATTTACAGATACAAAATCTCCATCTCAGAGTAGTCACAGAGCTTGCCCATGGTTATTTAACTGTTAAGTGGTAGTATTGAGAGTCAAATGCAGACCTGTCTGATTCAAAAGCCTCTGTTCCTTCTACTGTACTACAGTCTTCAACTTGTGCATTTGGAGAAGGAAATGAGGATGATATTTAGTGTGCAGATTAAAAAACCTGAACTTCAGTAGATTATATAGGGCAAGAGACAGGAGGAAGTTCAGTCAAAGGTATATGTTGTGAAGTCGGTTTTACTCTTTCAATTGAATTATCTACCCTAAGTCCCATGTCTAAATGATGCACACAGGTGGGGAAAAGAATACATTTTGATTGCAAGAGACTTGTTACATAAGGTATTTGTCTAGCAAAAGATTGCTCATAGCTGGATAACACCGTAAAAAACTATGATGATGACAGTAAGTAGATGTCTTCACTGAATGCCAACAAAAAGACAAAAGTGGTATCTCTGGTGCTCACAACTACTTGTAGCACAGTTGTATCATCTGTCACCTTGATGTAGTGGAAAGAGCAGAGGTTTAGAGCCAGAAAGAACTTGGTTTAAATTCTGCCTCCACCCTTTTCTAGTCATCACAATTATTTAATTATTGTGAATCTCAAAATTCTCATCTGTAAAATGTGTATACATGCATATATGTCATAAAGTTGTTGTGGATGTTATAGAAAATGAACTTCTAATGCATTTTATAACAAAAGAGGAATAATTAGGTAATAAAAACAAAATTCTACTATAGAGGCAAGGATATTTCTGAGTATGCCTAAACAGAAAACATGACAATGGCATGACAAAAATATGAATAGTTATAGTAGCAAAATTTAGTCTTCCTTACTAAAGGTGGTTCTTTCCTTTATAAAAAGAACTACACACCAAAACAAGCAACTGCATATAAAATGTTGAATTTAAATACATTCTCAGAATTAAGTGCATTTATATCCATATATATAAAACATCAAAATATTACTAAAAATTATTGGTTGTAGAGCCTCATGAAAAATACAACTCGTTCTTACTATGCTGAAATATGCTTTTACCTCCATTGTATTAATGCAGTTCTGTCTAGCTTTTTAATGATAGTTTTTAATTCTTTCTGAGAAAAAAACTCAGTACATCAAAAGTAGGTCATGCTGTGCATAGATTTCTTTTGCTAGCTTGATGTGCGCTTACCTAGGAGATTGTGAATTCAGTTCTCGGAATGAAAAATGGATGATTCTGACATCTCTATTGAACATCAGAAATATAAATGTGTTGAAAGCATTGCTGCAGTTGTTTTGAAGGTAATGTTCTTGCAAAAAAACAGTTGTCTAGAAGACTGTTTTTGTTAACAGATTCTTCTAATTGAGACCCTTGTGTGGAAATCTCCCAGAGGGAATCCTATAATGGGTGAAAGCAGCAAGGAAATGTACAGCATGGCAGATAATTTCATCTTCCTGAAGCCCTTGCCCCAATGCTTTAATTGATCTCATACCTTATCCCAGGACACAGAACCTCAATTAACTTATTCAAAGAATTATTTGGAACAACTTTTAAGCATATATAAATATCATTGATTTTAGGATGTGTTTATGCTCATCTTGGAACATATTCCTATTGAACAAGGTCCCTATTGAATTTTCCATAGTGTTGCCTGACTTGTAAAGTAGGAAACAAAAACAAAAACAAAACAAAACAAAACAAAACAAAACAAAACAAAACACCTCCCAAACTGAGAAAAGATTTTCTTGAAAGAGTTTTTTTTTTGGGAAATTAAGATAGAGTGCCAAGAAATAAGTCCATCCTGCAAAACATTTTGTCAACTTTTCCCTGGAGTAATCTATATACAAATATAGTTTCAAACTGTCAGTAAATTCAGGCAATAAACCAGTTAGTTTATCCCTCACTTGCCCTCTAAACCTGAGTAATTTGTTTTAACCTAGACACATATAAAATGCTATAGCATAATTCACTGCTCTTTCTTAGTATTCAGGTATTTCTCAGCTTTAAAAATACATACATTTATCCTATGTTAGGAATTTGTCTCATGGAAGTAGTCATACTTTGTGCATTTGGATGCACAAAATGTACAAAATGGTCACTGTAACATTATTTATGAGAGCAAAAAAATTGGAAAAGTCTTAAATATTTAATAATAGGAGGGGAGTTAAATGAATTAGACTAAACTCATAAGTTAGAATATTATGTAACTATTACAATGAATTTTTTGAGGAATAGTTCACACTTCAGAAAATTCTCAGGGTTTGATATAAAGATTATAATAAAAATTATGTGTACAGTATCTCTTCAAATTTTTTAAATATCAAAATATGTTTGCATTAAAATTATTTGGAGGGAAATACATCAAAATACAACTACATATTTTGGGGCAATGGAATTTTGGGTGATTTGTTTTCTTCCTTGTCCATTCTTTCATTCTTTCTTTCAGCAAGTCTTTATTGAGAATCTTAACATGTCATAGACACAATACTAGAGCTACACATTCAATGTGGAACAAAAATCAAATGGCCTCTGTCATCACCACACTACCAATTTAGGGGGGAAGGTATGTATTAATAAAAAAAATCGCATGTATAAATGTGTAATTATGCGTGTGATAAGTGCTAAGAAAGAAGGTGACTATGAGAGAATACAATAGGGAATCTAGCATAATATGGGGTTTAGTTCACTGAGGAACTGGTGAATGAACTAAAATCTGATGTCTGGGTAAGAGATTTAAGCTGATGCCTGGGGGACGGGAATAGTACTGTAAAGCCCCCATACTAGGATGTAGCATGGTATGTTCAAAGAATTGAAAGGAAGCCAAGTGTGGTGATGTGGGAAGAGGACTTGGGGAGAGTGATATAAGATTTTGTTTTTAAAGTTTCATTCTTCTGCAACATGGGAAATAAATTGGGGGGAAGAGAAGCAGAATCAGGGAACCTGGCTGGGGAATTTTAGCAGTAGGACAGGTAAGTGGTGATGTTACATTGGATAAAGGTGATGGAGTTGGGGATGGAGAGTCGAGTGAAAGAATTAAAGATGTACTTAGGAGGAAACAATGACATTGACTTGATGATGGATTATACACGGGTGTAAAGGAGTAGGGGAAACTGAAGATGACTTCTAGATTTAGCTTGAGCAGCTGGCTAGAAGATGGTGCCAATCATTGATATAGAGATGGGGGAGAGAATCAGGCTTGAGAAAGGAGGTAATGTGTTTGGTTTAGGACTTGTTAATATGAGTTAGCTTTAAGATATTCAAGTGGGGATAGTAGAAGTCAGTTGGATATACATTTCTCAGACTCAGAAAAGTCTAAGCCTATTCACTATCTTATCCCTAGCGCCTGGCACATTTTGAGCATCCAATAAATATTTGTAGAATGAATGAATGAATGAATGAATGAACTGGAGAAGTAAACTTGGGGGTCATTGGCTATGATTGATGACTGATATCCTATTGGATAAAATTCCTAAGAGCAGAGGATAGAATGAGAAGATAAGATGACATTAAAAATCCCCTTAGAAAATCCTCCATTTAATGACTTTGAAGGAGGGGAAGGACACAGAAAAGTAGAGAAATAGTAAGAAAACTGGTTAAGAGGTTACCATGCAAATCAGCAGAGAGAGGTTAACCATGTCAAAAGTGCTGGTAAGTCATGTAAAGTGACAACTGAAAATTTTTGGGGAGTTTAGATACTGAAAGCCTTTGATGACCTTAACAGGAGCTATTTGGTAACATGTGTGGGAGGTAAGGGGAGCAGTTTAGTAAAGATGATATCTAAATGGTGGTGTGGGGGTAAAAGGCAGTTATTATTATTATTATTTATTTATTTTTTAATTGACAGTCATTGGGAAGGATGGATTAAGAGTGTGTGTGTGTGAGAGAGAGAGAGAGAGAAAGAGAGACAGAGAGAAATTTGAAGAACAAGCAAGAGAAGAAATAATCTATTTAAATTTCCTATGAAAGTCAGAGGAGATGAAATTCAATGCTATCATCATAAGTTCTAAACGAATATTTTTAAGGATAATAAATAAAAGCTGTAGTTAGGTGGTAAGAAGTTCTTTTCTATACTATTCTGTATTTTCTAACGTCTTCATAATATGTATGTCACTTTTCTTATCAGAAAGTAGGTATAAAAATGAAAGACATCCTCATTTTACTGTCATTTTAGCCAATATTCTGAAGTGCTAAATGAATGGAAATCTAGAGAAAAAGGAATATATAGCAAATAAAAATATTAGGTAGATTAAAAAGTTTAGGTGAAACTAAACTAAACATAAGTTTAGAGTTTTGAAATTCATTTGAGATTTTATATCCCATTTCCCAGGACCACTGTCTCCAGGAACCCACTTTCAGCCTGGAAATTTTACTAGTTCAGGAACAAGAAGCTATTCTCCCAGATTGGGTTACCATGGCCACTTCTGGGAGGAAAGATGACATGTTCTGTTCTTGTCAGCACATTTAGAATAAAAAGGTACATTATTGTTTTCAAAATATTTTTGAGGATAACAGTCAAATGGAGCAGATTTCTTAGCATCATCAAGTTATAGCACGTTTGTGATATAGTAATATTAGGGTCATAGATCCAAACATAATCTTCTTTTAGTAGGGACTTAGAGATCATCTGGTTCAGCAAATGTATTTTCAGACCAAGAAATTGAGGCTTAGAGAGAGTGATTTAATTAATATTGTAGCTTCTTTCCCTCATCCCCATTCTGGTGAGGGGGTACAATTTGTTAAACAGAAAACATAAATATTTCACAATAAAATATAAAATATTGTGGGACTTGCTACTATCATTTCTCATATTCAGAGCAAACCTGAATGCCCTCTTGACTCGTGTTTTTGGTCTGGTGGAATTCCCAATTAATGGCATAGCCTTGCAGCAACATTTCCCAGAAGGTTGTAACAAATGTTACTAGGTCTTCTATTAATGTTGCATAATATATTCCTCCTTTGAGGTTCACACCTCATCTTAGCATATGAAGAGTTGCCATAAGCCCTGAAGTGAATTATATTTTAAAACTTTTTAAGAGCCCAGCACATTTATTATGCATTTTTAAGAGTTGTATTGTTTAAATAATAGTGCAGGAAAAAACTTTAGAGATTTATTTAGGGTAGTAGGAGTAGGGATAGTCAGACATGCAATTGTATGGAGAAACCATCACCAGTGCTCATTGAACTTTGCCTACCTCCCTCCACAAGGTGCTGATTCCACCAACATTTTCCAGAGTGCATGTGGAAACCATGTTAAGCAACTGTAGGAACCAGCAGAGCTTCAGTCACAGTTACAGTAGTCGCCTATCAAGATGACACAAGGCTTCAGCTAATGAAAATCATCTTTTACAACAATGGGAAATTCCAATCATTAGAGTTTTATGGATGGTAAAAGCATTGATTCTAAAAGGCCCCTATTAAAACTAAAACTGTAGTTATTCAAAATGGAAAGGACAGTATATTAGAAGGCCAGGGTTGATGTACAAATGTGCAAAATGATATTGCTAAATTCCAACATTACTTTAACAATTATTTAATAAAAGTGTTGGAGTAAAGAATAGGCCATCCAAAGAGTTACATGAGTGTTTACCTCATTTAAGTGAAGAATACTGTAGAACCTGCATTTTAAAATTGACTTAAAAATTTCACATACCATAAAATACATTCTCTTAAAGCATACAATTCAGTGGCATAACATTAACAAGGTTATGCCACCATTACCAAAACCTGATTCCAGATATTTTCATCTAGAAAGAAACCCCATACACACTAGCAATCACTTACACTTTCTCTGTATCCCCAGAGTCTGGCAACCACTAATCTTTTTGTCTGTATGGATTTGCCTGTTCCGGACATTTCATATAAATGAAATCATACCATATATGGCCTTTTGTGCCTGGCTTCTTCCACTTAGCATAATGTTTTCAGGGTTCATCTATGCTATAGCATGTATCAATACTTATTCCTTTTAATGGCTGAATAATATTTCATTCTATGTGTATCCTACATTTATGGGTTACTTCCACTTGTTGACAGTTACGAATAATGCTGCTGTGAACATCTCTGTACAAGTGTTTGTGTAGACATATGTTTTCAGTTCTCTTGGGTATATATCTAAGAGTGGAATTGCTAGGTCGTATGGTAATTCTATGCTTAAATTTTTGACAAACTTCCAAACTGCTTTCTAAAGTGGTTGTACCCTTTTACCTTCTTAATAGTAAAGTAAGAAGGTTCCAATTTCTATGTATCCTGGACAACACTTGATTATTTGTGTCTTTTTTATTTGAGCCAACCTACTGCGTGGGAAATGTTATCTCATTGTGCATTGTGGCATTTCCCTAATGACTAATGACGTTGAGCAACTTTTCTGTGCTTATTGTCTATTTGCCTATTTTCTTCCTTTTTTTTTTTTTTTTTTTGGAGATGGGGTCTTTCTCTGTCACCCAGGCTAGAGTTCAGTGGCACAATCTTGGCTCACTGCAACCTCCACCTCCCAGGTTCAAGGAATTCTCCTGCCTCAACCTCCCGAGTAGCTGAGACTACAGGCACCTGCCTCCACACCTGGCTAATTTTTATATTTTCAGTAGAGACGGGGTTTCACTATGTTGGCCAGGCTTGTCTCGAACTCCTGACCTCCCACCTTGGCCTCCCAAAGTGCTGGGATTACAGGCATAAGCCAACATGCCTGGCTTATTTGCCTATTTTCTTTCGCGAAATGTTGATGTGGTTTGTCTCTGTCCCCACCCAAGTCTTATCTTGAATTGTAGCTCCCATAATTCCTATGTGTTGTGGGAGAGATGCAGTAGGAGATAATTGAATCATGGGGGGTGTTTCCCCCATACTGTTCTTGTGGTAGTGGACCCCTATTGCCTGACTCTCATTCTCATTCTCTCATCTACTGTCATGTAAGACATGTCTTGCTTCCCCTTTGCCTTCCACTGTGATTGTGAGGCCTCCTCAAGCCATGTGGAACTGTGAGTCAATTAAACCTCTTTCCTTTATAAATTACCCAGTCTTGGGTATGTCTTTATTAGCAGTGTGAGAACAGACTAATACAAATGTCTATTTAGGTTCTTTGCCCATTTTGAAGTTGGGTTATTTGTTTTTTAATGTTGAATTGTATGATTTCTCCATATGTTATGGATACTAGTACCTTATCACAGATAATCTGCAAATATTTTCTCCCATTCTGTGTACTTTTCCATTTTCATGATAGTGTCCTTTGAACCATAAATGCATTCACTTTTGTATCAATTACTTAGAACTAAAAATTTAGAGGCAGTGGCTAAGAGTGAATGAAAATTTAACAGATCTAAATAAAATAAATGCTCAAGAACATACTGTTTTATGAAACTTTTCAATTTCTTTAAATTAAACAGAATTATTTGCTAAATATTTTATCGTTAAAACATTGAAATGAAGGATTTGCCTTTTAAATGGAGCTCTTTATTTCATTGTAAAGAAAGAACAAGATGTCTTTGCCTTCCTTCTTTCCTGACAAAACTGGCTCTTTATTGTACCCTTTGCTTAATCAGCATAAGAGACACTCTAGAGCAAGCTCATTCATGTTGAGGCACAAAGATATGTACTGATGAGTGAAAAAGCATCATCTTGTAATTTTCAGTGTCCTGAAACTCATAGGTGGCTTTCTTAACTCTTCTTTCTAAACCATGTCTCAAGGATAATGCAAAAAATAAAAATAAAAAAAACAACAAAATCTTAACAAAAACAACAAAGAGTATCAGGTATCACTTTCAGTTTGGTGATCAGCATTCTCCCGATTATCTAGTGGAACATCTTTGTAACGATTGTAATGCTAATGGTAAAAACATTTGCTATTTTTTATGGGATATATCCTATATATTAATTCAGCTAATGCTGTGAAATAAATATTTTAGGTATCTCTATACTCAGATGAGAAAACTAATTTTAGAAAGGTTAACTAATTTGCCTTAGATTGCACAGGTAGTTAGTGGTCAAACTATGACATCACTTTCAGAGGCATTTAAAAGAGAGAAATTTAATCCTATACCAAACAGGCTGAAAGGTGATGTTCTACTACAGGCTTCCACTGATTATTTTATTTCTAAGGCAGGCTTCTTAACTTAAAAGTCTATCCACCTGTGACTATTTCCTCTGTTCGGGGTTGGGATGATGATGTGGATGGTAATAATGAGGATACCAATGACAACAATAGCTTCTTCGAGTACTTCCCTTTGTTACCACAAATGTCTGCAGCAATACTCTAAGGTTATACTATATCCAGTTTACAAATGAGGAAGCTGAGGGGTACAGTGGGCTGCAGCTTGTCTAGGGTTATGTGGTGGCAGAACTGAGAATAAATCCAGTTTTATTTGACTTTGAAACACTGGACACCATTGCATGTAGACAGAATTTTTTGACTGGTTTGTCACCATCATTTAGTTATCAATGACTTTCATAGATTTTAAACCCTGGGATTTAAACATTTCATATAAGAATAGAGATGATAAATACATTTAGCTTAATATAATTAATTGTACAGTGAAAATTCTCACATTCTTCTGTACAGAAGAGAAAAACCAAGAGTAAAACAAGTTATAGTAGTTATCAATTTGGTGCCTGCCAATTTATCCCTTTGGCACCCACAGTAACCTTGATTTCCATTTGGGAACATGTAGATATGAGAAGGCGACATCATGGATGGCTCCAGGGGTTATAAATCAGGTTTGATCTAATTCAATTAGGAAAGTCCATTTTCCCAGATGTAGTAACGTGTTCTCAGGTGGCCTGAGTTGGTCCAATTGGAATGAATTTAGGACTTTTCCCAGGTACGCTAGGACACAGATGCTCTTCTCCAATGTGTAAGGGCCTGTCCTCGAACTACTGCAGCCATTTTTGTTTACATGAGGGTGTCATTCTGTGGACTGATAGGTAGAATGAAGAACTGAGAGTATTACAGAGAATCACATCTAGTCTTGATATGATAACAAATGATATTGCCTGAAGCCTGATCAACCTCTGAGCCTTTGAGTCATGTGAATCATTCCCTTCACCTGTTTAGTCATTTTGCAATGGTTTCCTAACTTTTACAACATATCTATACTGATGCCATCTTCTCTGATTCCACTTGCTGTCTCCACTATTCACATTTTCTCTTGTTTATATGACATCTTGTCTTACCAGTCAGCTTTTCATATGTCATCTGTTTTTTTTACCTTCAAGATTACAAGCTGTATTTGTTGCATTAGAAAGAACAGGTGATACTTCCCAAATTATATTTCATATCAGGAAAGTATGCTTCTTACTTGAGACTTTTGAGGGGTAAGCAAATAGAACAAGAAGTGCTTTTGGCCAGGTGCAGTGGCTCATACCAATCATTCCAGCTCTTTGGGAGGGTGAGGCGGGTAGATAACATTGTCAGTTCAAGACCAGCCTAGCCAACATGGTGAAACCCTGTCTCTACTAAAAATACAAAAATTAGCCAGGTGTGGTGCTGTGCACCTGTAGTTCCAGCTACTGGGGAGGCTGAGGGAGTAGAATTACTTGAACCCCAGAGGTAGGGGTTGCAGTGAGCCAAGATTGAGCCACTGCACTCCAGCCCTGGTGACAGTGCAACACTCCGTCTAAAAAAAAAAAAAAAAAAAAAAAAGTGCTTTTGTCTGCACAATTTTTCTTAAGTAACAATAAAACATCTAGCTGAGTAGCAAAGGAATTAAAAGCCTATCAATTGTGTTTGGTGTTATTAAGAAACTATCACGTTGTCATTCAGTTTGCTATTCTATGTAAAGCAAACTGATGTACACCAAAATTGAGCTATCTAGTGTGAAGAAAATGTGTGTGTGAATGTGGGTGTTAGCACTTTCACACTGGCAGACAAAATCAATATTGTGAAATAGCTAGATGATATCCAAGAAATAATAAAGTGTATCTTAACATATTCAAAAAATTCAACTCATCAGTCTATGCGCTTCTTGATCAAAGGTGTTAACAATTTTTATTTATAAAGAAAAGAGACTTAATTGGTTCATGGTTATAAAGAAAAGCGACTGAATTGGCTCACTGTACAAGCCTGACACTAATATCTGCTGAGCTCTGGTGATGGCCTCAGGAAGCTCACAATCGTGGTGAAGGGTGAAGTGGGACCAGACATGTCACATGGCGAGAATGGGAGCAAGAGAGCAAGGGGTTATGAAGTCCCAGACTAAAACAACCAGACCTCATGTGAACTAACTGAGCAATAACTCACTTATCACTTAATCACCAAGGGGATGGTACTAAACCATTCATGAGGAATCTGCCCCCATGATCTAACTTCCTCCCACCAGGCTTCACCGCTAACATTGGGTATCACGTTTCAACATGAGATTTGGAGGAGACAAACATACAAGCCTTATCAATGGCAAAGAATAACTTAGTGGTTTTGAGGGAGAAGTGGGTTACAGATCCTTGGCATGTCTTTGAAAAATATTGAGTGGTAGGCATAAGATAATGAATAGACTGGGGTATGCAGAGGAATGTCTGAGATGAGTGCAGGGTGACATGAAACATCCAGAGGAAAAGAAAATAATACTATAAACTTCTTGACACCATCTTCCTTTTCGTTTTCATGACTGAGTTAGCGTCATTAACTTCGACTCCCAACTTGCTTTTGGCTTCTACAAGGAACTTCTTTCCTGTGCACCTTGATCTACCCAGTGGAAAACTTCCATGATTTCTGTCTGAATGCTCTGCCTCTGAACCACCTGTATTCAAGGCCAGTGATCTTACCTCTTAACTATTTCTGCACTTCATCCATTACATTACATTCCCTACCATTGCCTTTTCTTTGTCTTTCATCCTTAGTATTTTAGTAGCTTCCTGACTGGCCCCACTTGCTTCCAGTTTATTTCTACTCCATTTCACTATCTTCACTGTGGCCAAGGTGAATTCTCAAATCCAGAAACTGCCCACATATTTTATTGTGTTTCAGGTTAGATGCTGCTCCAGGACAAAGACAAATCTCTGAAGAAAGAATTTTAAGATGTTAAAATTTTTAGACGGCCAGATCTTACCATCTTGCCCAATTTTTTTTTTCAGTCTGCTTCCTGCCATTCTCTACCATCCATGCAATGTTCTAAGCTCATGGAAAAGAGTTAGATGTTTCTTGAATATGGTATGTATGGATACATCTCTGAAGTGTTATTTGTATTCCTTTCTTTCTTCCTTTCATCCTTCTTTCTTTCCTTCCTTCCTTCCTTCCTTCCTTCCTTCCTTCCTTCCTTCCTTCCTTCTTTCCTTCCCTCCCTCCCTCCCTCCCTCCCTCTTTCTTTCTTTCTTTCCTTCCTTCCTTCCTTCCTTCCTTCCTTCCTTCCTTCCTTCCTTCCTTCTTTCCTTCCTTCTTTCTTTATTTTTGACAGAGTCTTGCTCTGTCACCCAGGCTGGAGTGCAGTGGTGTGATCTCGACTCACTGCAACCTCTGCCTCCCAGGTTCAAGTGATTCTCTTGCCTCAGCCTCATGAGTAGCTGGGATTACAGGTGCCTGCCACCATGCCCAGCTGATTTTTGTATTTTTAGTAGAGATGGGGTATCACCATGTTGGCCAGACTGCCAGACTGGTCTCAAACTCCTGACCTCAAGTTATGCACCCATCTTAGCCTCCCATAGCACTGGGATTACAGGCGTGAGCCACCATGCCCAGCTTGTGTTGTTTATTTTGCTTGAAATGCAACTCAGTGCCCCAGTACCCCTTTTTACCTCAATCAAATGAAGCCACCCCAATTGACTTCCAGAATACCTCTTCCTCCACGGTAGACAATTTCTCCTTCCTCTGCATTTCCAAAAACACTTTGTAAATACCTCTCTTTAGCACTTGTCAATGGAAGTTTCAGAATTTGTTTTAACATTTCTAATCCCATATTGGGTTGTAAACCTCTATGTATCCCTTACTCCAGCCAGGCCTAATACATGATATCTTTCAATACCCATTTGTTGAAGGACTATATCATTGACACTAAGAGGCAAATCTTTCTGAGCCTTTGTAGATGAGTGTACTGACTCAGAAACCTTTTGGTCCCTGACCTCTGGGTAATGTGCTGTACCTAAGATAATAACTTCCTCTTGACTTTCTTCCACATATATCTGTGCATACACTGATACAAAGAACACATGCTGAATGGCTAACAAATAGTCATTTAGAAGATTCCTTAATCTCTTGAAAGGAAAAGCTGTTTCATAAGGACCTATACACTCTTGTGTATGCTGTCATCTTCTAGTTAATATTAGCAAGTAAAGAACTTGACTCTAGCTGTGATAAGATTAGGAAATAAAAAGGAGGTTGCATATACCCTGCGCTTTTTGCATGTTGAAGAGTGGAGGAAAAGAAAATGGTTTAGTGGCATCATAAGACGTTGTTCTTTTGGAGCTAACCCCAAGCAGATTTATGGCTGTGTAGAGATGTGATTTATAATTCAGTTTACAGGCTATAAAACATACTAGTTTAAACCAGGAGATCTGCAGTGAGAATGCTTCAGTTTAGATCCATTCTCTGCCCTTTAATGACTAACTGTATGACCTTGAACAAGTCACTCAACTTCTGTACATCTCAATTTCACAACATGGGTTTGTGAAGAATTGTTGGAGGATTCAATTAAACCATCTGTATAAAGCACTTAGAACAGCATCAAGGACTTATAAAGGGCTCAACTAATGTTAGTTATTATTATTATTTGTTCACATTAATGAGCTATTACCAGTGGTATTCTATATGCAAAATATGAATGTCTGCTTTTTATTTGTCCAAAACTGCTTGCTCATTCACTAATGTTAATTTTTGATGACTCCAACCAGTGGCTGCTAATATACATTAAATTATAATTGTGAGTAATTAAAAATCTAACTTCAGACATCTACCCAGTGCACAAAGTAAATCTATTAATTTAAAGCTGTCAAACTGCCTTGACCCAATTCTTGGCTATAATTATCAGAATCAGAACATATTCTTAGAAAAGGTATGGAATAGCAAGTTCCCTTACATATATACTTAAACTCTGAATCTCCCAACCATTATGCATTTTGACTTCTAATGATCTCTAATAATAGAAAAAATAGCTGTTTTTGCCATGCTAATTAGCATGGAATCATTACACCACAAAAAATTACTCACAATATAGTGACCTTACAATATTAAGAAAATAATAACATTTTTGTTTTTTTAAAAACTGTGGGTTAATTAGAGTCAATAGACTTGGTCAAGCTTGAAAGGATTTCCAAAGTATTGCAATATAGAGAAGGCAAATATTGATTAAAACAAAGAACACAGCCTCATGAAATTTTGTATTGATTAGTTTGAATGCTTTATATTTGAACAATTGAATAAATATCATAGAAGTTAATAGGTAGTCAATACATTCTATGCAATATAGCCCAATTTGTTATGCACCTAACAAAGAAATGTCTATCTACATAAGTGCAAAGTATCCTCAATTAATACTCTTTCTTACTGTCCATTTACAATTTATACAATGTGCAATATAGTATTAATTGCATTAATAATTGATTAATCATGAATCACTCTCAAACAATGCAGTGTTAAAACTCTTCTTGAACAGTTGGAAAAGCCCACATGTACAACTCCCAATACTGTCACTATGAAGTCGGGGGATGAATCTATTGTAGATGCATTTACTGAAGTTCGTAAAATTTAGGTAATTTGCATTATGTCAAACAGAATTTATTAGTGGTCAGATATAACAAGGCCTTTGTGCAACTATGGCATTACAGAGTCATCCAGGCAATTCAAATGCAATTCACTTTTATGCCAAGAGATATTGAGCTTTGAGAACTTCAATTGGATGACCTAGAATTTGGTAAAAGAATGCTGTGCAGATCATAGTCTGGGTTAACAAGCTCTTTGGAGTGGCTTTTATTGTTCACTTTCAAGTTGCTTGTTTGAGTATTTCTAGTATTGGGCCAAGGAAAAAGAAGTAAAAGCACATTTATCTCATGCAAAGGCTTATATGACCAACTCTAAATTAACTATACAAATTGGGGGAGAGGCAAAAAGCACAGAGCTAATTAAAATTCCCAGATGATCCCTAGGTCTCATATGTGTTTCAGCTTATTCTCCTTCCAAATCTTTTGCAGAGATACAAAAATAAAACAAAAGGGATTGACTTCTATATCACCACGACCTTTCTCTCCACATACTGATGAAGATAACGAGCAGTGAAACAGAAAGTGTAGGCAGAAGAAGGAAAAGAAGGACTCAAGATGATCTGCTGGCATGTTAGACTTAGCATAGTCATAAATTGACTGCAATTGAATAATCTCTTTCCAAATTAAATGAGGATTAAGTGTCCACATTTTATTTTGGAAAAAACTAAACACCCCCGCCCCATAATATGCAATCCCTACCCTTCCAAAATTGCCTGCTTATCTTACACTAAATTATTCCATTGGCAATGAGGTTTTCATTGCCTTTGGGCAAGAAGGCAGAGATGATTAGAGGATCTAGTCTGGTACAATACAGCTATGACTTTGCCCCTTGAGTACACAGTAGGAAAGAGTACTGCAATGGACTGTTTTCTCTAAACTGGCTTATACTCAGATGACACCAAGTCATATAAACAGGAAAAGAAACGTACTAGACATGTAGGGGAAATGTACTAGACATTCCCCATCAAAAGTAAATGTGAAATCTGCATTCGTTGTAAATCAGAGACAGGGACTCTGTAATAAAGAGAAGGATAGAAAATAAAGAGGATTTTGTTGATGAGTCTTGTTTTTTGTTCACATTCCTTTCAACTCATTTATGAGGGCTGCATTTTTGTAATGGGCTTTTGTAATGTGCCTATTGTGAAATGGTATGTGTGGGTGTGTGTTTGTGTCTGGTTGGTGTTGTATGTGCATGCTTTTTGTTGTTGGTATATGTTATGAACTCTATATTTGCATTGCCCCCAAGATACCTGTGTTAAACTCTAACCCCCATGAATGGTATTAGGTGGTGGGGCCTTTGGGAGGTAATTAGGTTTAGACAAAGTCATGAGGGTAGGTCCATCACGATGACATTAGTGTCCTTAAAAGGAGAGAAGGAGACTAGAGGTCTCACTCTCTGTCTGCAAAACAGGAAGAGGTTCCTCACCAGACGCTGGATCTGCTGGCACCCTCACTTTGGATTTATCAGCCTTCAGAACCACATTTTTATTGTTTAAGCCACCCAGTCTGTGGTATCTTCCTATAGCTTCCAGGACTAAGTATGTGTGTGTGTGTGTGTGAACAGCAGTTGGTGGGGTGTTAGTGTATGTGTGGTGGTTGGTGATATGTGTGGTTGTTGCTGGTGAATATGTGTGTGTGAATGGTGGCTGGTTGTGTGTGTGGTAGCTGATGGTGTGTATACTTGGTGGTGTGTATGTGTCTATGTATGGTTGATAGGGAGTGTGGGTTTAACTTCTGCCAGGTAGGCCACTGAATTAATATCTGACCATTTGAACAAATGAATCTTTAGCATCCTTAGTTTATGGGGAAGCACAGATCAATGCTGAGATACTGGCTATTTGCTTTACAGTCTTTATTGCTGGCCAGTGTTTGTTCTAGTGAGATTTTATAGCAGTCCTTGATGAAGTCCTGAGCCTTCTGTAAAAGCAGCTGCCCTTGAACTGAGCCTTCTTTAAAAGAAGCTGCCTTTTCAATTAGGGGAGATCCTCCTAGTTGAAAATCTTTTCAACCTTCTTTAGGAGGAGAAAGTGAATGATGAGACTGGAGTGAGAATGAGAAAAAATGGGAGGGAGAGGAAAAGAGGATCAAGGAGAGACAGAGAACAAGAGAGACATCCTTTCTATGGAACTCTGTGCAACGCTGACAACCCTAGCATGATCTTGGCTTTTCCCAAATGATGTTCTTCTTTACCATCAGAGTTGGCTGGGTTCCCAAGGCTAACAGAATGTCTCTAGCGGTGCCTCTCCAATTATTTGCAACTAGTATAAATTAGCTGAGGACTAATGTCCTGGGTGGCATCACAAAACAGCAAAAGACAGCCATTCCACCAACTGTATCTGGGACAAAATTAATCTTTTCAACCCTTTCACTAAAAAGACTTGATTCATACTAAGCCCTAATATCCCCTTTTGGACACATCATAGCCTCCCTTCCTTAGCTCGCATAATTTTTAAAAGAATCAAATGGAAAAGGGGAGAGTATCTTCACTACTCATTATCTATTGTATATACAAGGTGACTCTACTTCAATAATTGCAATGGCCAGAGAAGAGTTATTGCTTCCTTGATTCTGTGACTCTGTTTTGTCCTCAGAAGGTGTATCCAAAAAAATCAATGTCAGCTGGCTTTAGAATAAATGTTTTTAGCGGGCCTGCTGCTGCCAAGTCTGCCCAGGATGCTTGATCAATGTCTCTGCACCAGTGATAGAAGCACTGCGACTTCAGCAAACTGGTTCTGAGCAGACCATCTCAGGGGCTCTTGGTTTAAAATGTTTACCGGGGTCAGACAGCTATTACAAATAAGTGGAGCAATTAGGCATATGACAATAGGCAATATGAGAGACTGTGTGGAATTGGGGAGTGTATCTCTTATGTAAAGGAGGCAGTTGCCAGTCACTCTTGTCAGTTACCATGAGGCAATGAGGGCCCTGTGTTGCAGGAACATCTGATTTTTAAGATGAATTTTCTCATCTGGTTTCTTTCTATATTTAGCACAATAAGCAGACTAAGTTGGGGTCCCATATGGTTAAACTTGTGAATGGGTCATCTTGAAGAAAAGAATTAGGGAATCTTCTAATATTAAAACTCCTTGTAGAAGCACATTTTTTTTCGTAGGGCTGTCATAATAAAATACCACAAACTGGGTAGCTTACAATGACAGAAATTTACTTTCTCACAGTTCTGGAGGCTAAAAGTCTAAGATCAAGGTGTCAGCAGGTTTGGTTTCTTCTGAGACCTCTCTCTTTGGCTGGCAGATGACCACCTTCTCACTGTGTCCTCACATGGTCTTTTCTTGTATTCATGCATCCCTGGAGTCCCTTTGTGTGTCCACATGTCCTCTTCTTAGGACACCAGTCAGCCTGGATTAGGCTCCACTCTAATGGTTTATCTTAATAACTTCTTTAAAGGTTCTATCTCCAAATATAGTCACATTGTGAGATATTTGGGGGTTAGGGCTTCAATATATGAATTTGGAGAAGGGACACAATTCAGCTTATAGTGAGGCAACACTTCACAGTCTGGGTGCTGCAGAGACAGGCAGCTATGGCATCTGCAACCCATTCTCCTCATTCAGACCAATAGACAAGTATCTATTATAAACAAGGAATGAACAACTCTAACACTACATAGGCAGTGACTTAATTAACGGTTTACACCTATCCCTAGACAAGAATCCCAAAAGAAACTTGTGATTAATGCAGATTATAAAGGCTTGCTGGAGAGAGTGTGGAAATACTCATCTCCTGCAACAGAATCAACTTATTTCATCAGTGCAGGCATATTCCATTCTGGGGATGGCATTGTCCTTAAATAGTTAGTAATTGGTACTTCAGTGCATTCCAGCATTTGTTATCAAGCATAGATCCTATTCTGTAAGACAAAGCATCTGTGGAGAGAAGTGGTGGTTTATGCTCTCCATCTGTGTGTTGCCACAGTCTTAGAAGTCAATAACTGCTTAGCCTTCCAGATAGAGGCTCCCACGCTGGTGATGAGAATAACTTCACAAACTGTTTTTTTCTGGTAAAGATGAGTTTACCTCTTTTGGACAACAATATAAAAAAAAAGCATACTAGAAATTGAATATCCTAAGGAAGTGCTTGAAGCTCTTCACTTTTCAAAAAAGTTTATGTTCTTTTCGTTGGGTGGGATGAAAACCAACAAAATAAATCTGGTAACTTAAGAATTTGATACTGAATTATACAACTCCATAGCAAGAAAAAAAACCCAATTAGAAAAATAAGCAAAGTACTTGAATAGAGATTTTTCCAAAGAAGACACACAAATGGTCAACAGTTATATGAAAAGGTGTTCAACATCACCAATCAGCAGAGAAATGCATATGAAAACAGCAATGAGATGTCAAATTACACCTGTTAGGGGGGCTATTATCAAAAGGACAAGAGATAAGTGTTGGCAAATGTCTGGAGGAAAGGGAACATTTGTACATTGTTGTTGGGAATGTAAATCTGTATAGTCATTATAGAAAACTATATCGAGGTTCCTCAAAAAAAATTAAAAACTGAAGTACCATATAGCCCAGCAATTCCACTGCTGGGTATATAATCAAAGGACATGAAATCAGTGTCTCTAAGAGATATCTGCACCCCCATGTTCACTGCAGCCTTACTCACAATAGCCACAATAGGAAAACAATCCAAGTGTCACCAGATGAATGAATTTAAAAATGTAGTGCACACACACACGAATATTATTTGGCCTTAAAAAAAGAAGAAAGTCTACCATTTTTGACAACATGAATGAACCTGGAAGATATTGTTAAATGAAACAACTCAGTCACAGAAACACAGATACAGGATGATGTCACTTATATGTGAGATCTGAAAACATCAAACTCATAGAAACAGAATAGAACAGTCATGACCGGGGGCTAGGGATGGAGGAAATAAGGAGATGTTGATCAAATGGCCCAACTTTTCAGTTATAAGATGAACAAATTCTGGAATCTAAGGTACAGCATGAGTGGTGATGAATGTGTTAATTAATTAGATTGTGGCAATTATTACACAATGTATACCTATGTCAAATCATCACCTTGTATAATTTGAATATATACAATCTTTCGTTGTCAATTAAGTATTTTTTCAAAGAACTTGACTCAATTTTCTCATTTCACATGTCTGTATCTCACTTGGTTACTGGCTGAATCAAAATGGTGTTGTAAGTGCTGCAACATTTTTGCAATCCAACGAGTAGAGCATCAACATATGGTATTATATTTGGAATCCTAGAAAGTAGGGTCTTCTGGAAAATTTCTAGGCATCAAAGGGCTGTGAGTAGATTCTTGACTTAAGCTTTCTGAGTCAGTTTTTCCACTTAAGAATTTGGATTTAGGTCTCAGAGGCTCTAGACTTCATCCCTGTGAAGTGTGAAGGGATAGAAAAATAGGGTTGGGGTGACAGTTGTCATATGTAGGCCATGTGTACCCCAAGACAGAGAAAGCTCATCTGCAGGGAAGGATACGAATAAAACAGACAAATCAAGAGATGTAGAAAAGGAGACTCTTCACTCCTAAGGTAGTGATAAGTTAACCACAGCCCCTAATTCCCAATTCCTTGCTTCAATCTCTGGTGCAGTCCAGGTATATTTTCTGCTCTTGGGTTACATGAAATATCCATATATCTTTCTAGTAAATACCGCTATTCACTTAAGATACATTGGAAGTTTCTGTTTATTGCAATCAAAATACATCCCAGACAAAATCAAGCAATCAATTAATCATGGGAATCATTCAATTCTCAATAGTCATCCCAGATCTTTTCTTTTCTTCATTTCTAGATTGTCTTCATAGTCAATTGTAGATTTTCCCACCAGTTTACATTCTTCCCAAGTTTTGAAGAAGCAAATGCAATCATTTTTATTTCCCGGTTTATATTACTTCTGATCAGATTTTCTATAGTTTGAAAGTTTTGCTTCTGAAATATGGAAGCCAAATATGCTAATTTTAACAATACAGTACTGGTCCATACTTAGCCTTCAATAAATAGCAGTAAATTGATTAATTTTTACTTCTTTTCGCAAGTCTTTCATGTGGCTCAAACTTTGTATTGTTGGGTAATACATTTCTGGTTTCTAGATAGGTATTGACCTGGTCTGTGCTTCTAAATACCTGTTAGAATTGGTGCAATAAACCTACCAACCACCTGAATTCAGATACCATCAGTATATTTCAAATTTCTTATCTCTTTTTTTACTCATCTTCTATGGAGAAGTACAACATAGTCTAGTGCGGAAAAACTTAGGGCTAGATGAAGATTCATTTTAATGGGGAAGATGTGGGTTGTGCTGTTTAATTAAAGATATAGTTTAGAACTCTATTGCTCCTCTAAATTAAATGCCCTACAGTCACTTGGTATAAAAGTCCATTGGATAATCAGGGTCAGACATAAAGTAGACTGGCTGTCGCTGTCAGGTGTAAAGCCCATGGGGTTAACACTTCCTTTGGAAGAAAGCACCCTCCTGTTACTACGATTTGATAGCTCTGCCGTCAGCTCTAGAAGCTGCAGCCAGGTGATTAGTGTTACCTTAGGGTAGCCCCTGCATAGCTGTTACATGTAATTTAGGCAAGAATATGGCCTCCTTAAGTCAGAGCTTTCCTAATGCCTTTACATGTTCTTTTTATTAAAAAAAGACATAATACTAGTTTATACAATTATAAGTGACTTACATATAACAATGTGAATATACTTAACACTATTGAACTGTACACTTAAAATGCTTCAGATGGTAAACTTTATGCTATGTGCAGTTTACCATAATTCTTTTAAAAAGAAAAAAAGTGGCTTGTAATCTTTTTCTTACCTGTGGTTTTCCTGAAGCCACAGGCAAATGCCTATGTAGGCTAAAATGGTTCATTTGGTTTTAAATTTATATTAAAGGTTTTCTTAAATTAACTACATTCTACCACTCACCTTAATGTTGAAGATTCTCAAACATCTAGTAAATATCCCTGCCTTCCTCTTGTTCGATTTCTCTCTATGAACATTTATCAAGCATTGGTGTATCTGAGACTAGACAGAGGAAAGAGAAGGAGGCTTCGCTCTCTGCCCTCAAGGAACTGCAGACCGGTTGGGATAACTGACAAGCAAATACTAGACAACAATTCTGAGAAAGATGTCTGCACATGATGTTTAGGAAATCCAGAAAAGGATATCCAGCCAATTCTGGAGTTGGGGTAGAGAGCAGACATGCAGGGCTCACCAGACATGACGTCTGAAGGAAGAGTGTGTAAGGAGTAGCTAGATGAAGAAAGGAGAGCAGGGAATTGCAGACAGAAAGAACAACATCAAAAAAAAAAAATGCAAAGCATCTGGAGAGGGGGCATAAAATATTGCAAATAATTTCATATCTTTGGTAAGTAGTATTTGTATGAGAAGGAATTGGGCAGAGGATAGGAAAGTGGGGGAAGTGGCAAGAAATGAGGCCTGACAAATAGTCGGGGTCCGATCCTTGAATGCCATGTTCAAAAGATTGAACTGTGTCCTAAACCATCCCCAAAATGTTTGAAGAAGAACCTTAGAAACAATGTATACAAGAAATTCCATTAGATTGTGGTTTAGAAATATCACTTTGACAGTGCTGTTGAAAGGAATTAAAATGAAAAAACTGGATGACTTTCCAGTAATTCAGGAGAGAAGTGACAAAAGTCTGAACCAGAGCTGTGGGGCTGGAGGAGAGGAGAGGGAGTTGAGCAATACAGGGGTGATTAGATATGAGAGGAGTGAGGAGGGAGAAGGAAGGGTCAAGAAGAAGTAGCATTTTAAATGCTACACTGAAGATTTGTTAATTTCACTCTATGTAAATTCCCTTCACCCAAATAACTGTAGTTAATAATAACTATGCTCAGTGTTGAGGGTTGAAGTGAACTGACGCCTACAAGCTACTTCGAAATATGATGGATTGATAGAAGGCTAGATGGATTGATATGTAATAAAGCAGGCACATCACAAATGATAGTTGTAGAATCTAGGTGGTGGGTTTATGGGGTATTCACTGTACAATTCTTTCCATTTTCCTACAAGACTGATACTTTTCAGAATAAAATATGAGGTAAAATGTTGCTCCTATTGTTCTTTATGCAGTGTAAAGGAGTTATAATATGCCTTATTATGCAAAACCGTTATAATTTGAATAACATGAAACCTCATCACATAAACTGCTTCAATAAAATATAGCATTTCGATACTGTGGTCATATTTATAAACTAGTGGATATTTTACTTCAATCTGTTGGATTTGTGCGCCATATTTTTTTTCTTCTCCAAATTAGCTAGTATATTTGTAGGTAAATGACCAGAAAAACCATATATTGCTGTAAACATCAACAAATAAAATATATGCAGTATTGCTTACTCCAGAGTATGTTATTTCACTTAGAAACTGGTGTAGTTGACTTTGGGTACTATGTGTGGGAAATGGGGAGAGGGTACTAATTATATCTGAGAAACGGATAAATAAACAAAGAATTCCTGATTTTTTGTGTGTGTGTGAGCAGGGCAATGATTGTGTCCTTAAGCAAAGTAGGCAATCCAGGAAAAAAAAAGAGTAGATAGGGAATGGGCGGGGGGAGGCAGAGAGGATTATTTTAGGTTTTACATGCTGAGCCTGAAGTGTTGCAGACAGTTGGACATATGGTTTTGGAACTCAAGAGAAGGTTCTGTGCTGGAGATGGGGAGTCATTAAAATATACCAGTGAGTCATTGGAATATATCCAGATGGTGATGTAGATGAGACCCTGGGAGAGTGGGGCAGAATGTAAGAAAAGACGACACAGTTAGGACTCTGAGGAACATTTCAAGAAAACAGAGAAGTGGAACCTCACTTTGCTCACTTTGAGACTAGGAAGATATGTCCAGGTAGGTCGGGAGAGAGGAAGATAGATAGATAGAGAGACAGACAGAGAGAGAGAGAGAAAGAGAGAGAGAGAAAGAGAGAGAGAGAGACAGAGAGAGAGAGATCATGGATCTGAGAGGAAAGAGCCAATCAGAAGGAGGAAGTAGAGGAGTGATAGTGATTCATAGGGTCAGGTGCTCCCCAGAGTTCAAGTGAGGTTAAGGCCAAGTAGTTACTACTGGCTTTGGTGGTTGTAAGTAATCAGAAATCATGGTGAGAACAGTTTTGGTGAAGAGGTGAATTATAGTGTAATGAGAAGTTTACAAGCAAATAGGACGTTAAGATGTGGATACAGCAACTGTAGATCATTCTTTAAAGAAGTATGGCTACGAGAGGTTAAGCAGCTTTTTTGTTATGGTCAGAAGAACTCAAGTATGTCTGAGGGACAAGCTCCTTGGAAATAGATTAAGCAAACAGAGGAGAAGGGGTAATAACTGGAAAGGATGTGAAGGAAAGGGACTCTGAGGCCAGGTGGAGGGTCTGGGCTTGGATGAGTATAGAGAGACCTTCCTGCTCCTTCCACTGAGATGTGAGAAAGAAGGTGAGGATGGGTGTGACTAAGTTCCTTTTCTGAGTAGGGAGAGAGGATGGGCAGGAAGGTGAAGACGCTCAGTTACCCGCATCTCATTTGTCCTGTGAGGTACATTATGAGGTCATCAGGCAAAAGTAATAGGGACAGTGATGGGGTAAGGGACTTATGAAGAGAATAATAGAGAATACATGGAATTGCAAGCAGGTGGAGAATAGAACATGGAAGGAAATGCTGGCCATCAGAAGACACAAGTTGGGTAGTGTTTTCAAAGAGCTCTCAGTAACCTAAATATAGAAGGTGTCTACCTAGCCATTTCCATTCAGAGAAGCTTGTGAGCTCTCAGCTACCTTCTGCTCTGGGTTAAAGCCTCATTATAGGCAGAATGTACCTGGGACTGATACCTTTTATTTTGCAAAGAAATTTTCCACCTGTACAAATTACAAGAAATAAACAACAACAATGACAACAACAAATGTGTTTAAACATGTTATTCCTGGAAATCCAATTTGAAATACTGCCTATTTTAATGTTTTGATATTAGCATCATAGTCAGATTGACCCCCACAACAGTATGACCACCAAAGCTGGGCATGACCTAGTATGTATACTACATTTTATAACTTGTCTCATTGCGCAGGTTGTGTATTCTGCTTCTAGAAGGCTGACTGTTCCCAAGATAGAAGTTGCCAAGTCTAACCCTACCCCCAGCTCCTATGTACTCAAGTGAGAGGAAAGATGTTACAGCTTTAAATCAAGATCACAATATTGACCTCTTTGTTTCCCACTGTCCAACTGTCATCTCAGTGTTCTGCTTTCAGGATTGGAAAAATCACCTCCAGTCCTGATCTCTACTATTTCAAATATGGTTCAAGTTAGGAATCAACCTACGGTCAGCCTCTGGTGTGGGCCTTTCTGTGTGATGCTTCCTTTTGATACTGTGTTTCTCATTCTGAATTGATCTCAACCACAATTTCAGCAGCAAGCCTCTTTCTACAATCCCTAGCTTGTAGAGATCCTACAGGTAAGCAATTTCTGGAAAGACATTGCATCTTTCCAGAGTCACTGCACTCAAGTGACAGAACTCCTTGGAAGCTAAACCAGACCTCACTCGGTTTCCCACAGAATAAGATAAGCAAATGTTTTCAGAAACATAAAATTCCCATATTATTTCTAACATTTCATCTCAACTTTGAAAATGATATTCTTTATTTAATCCAATTCTTTAGATTCAACCAAGTCATTCAGACTGAATGGCTTCACTTCTCTGTCCCCTGTTTATGTAATGATGCTCCCCAGGGTGTTAGTCAACACATATTTATTGAGGACCAACTTGAGCTTGTCATTGGTGATAAAGAGGTGAATAAATTATAGTAACGGTCATCAAACACACTCGTAGTTTGGCAAGAGACAAGATAACAGTTAATATATAGCAGCAATTCTCAAAATATAGCAAACACACTAATCAACTGGAAGGCTAGATTGTTTAGCCCATCCTTAGATGTGGGGGAGTTGAGGAGGTGCCGGAGAATGGTGGTGAGTTGATGCAAAAGATGTGAGAACTACACTTTGAGAAACACTGAAAGAGGATACGTAAGGGTTGCAATAAAGCTATTGACTCCGAGTGCTCTGGGAGCCACAGAGGAGCTGACTGTCTCCATCAAGGTAGGTGGTAGAGGTGGAGGAGGCTGAGGAGAAGTTTTATGGAATAACTTCACTATCTCCCCTCACATGGCCTGTGAGGATGAAGTACCCCTTTTTGGCCCTTTGTTTCTAAAACCTCTTCTAAAGTATGTTCTATTCGATCTGTATTGTACACCCTTCTGTCTTATGTGTTTTTATGTTTTCTTTGTACTAAACAATTATACTGTCGGCAACTTTGTGGGATTTGTCTCTCTCTTCCTATTTCTAGACATGTTGTAATCAAGTAGCGGTTTCCTTCAAGACTGAGTTTCCCATACTAAGCTCCTTATTTCTGAATTTCAGTTGCTCCATATATTTTTTGCCTTTAGCAAACAAGTTCTTTTACTTAATTCCAAACTGAAAATTCCATTCTTACTTTTCCAGTCATTGAATGCATTGTTTGTTTCAGTCTGTTTGAAAGAAAGAGATGGGATTGTGGAAGTGGACTGCAAAGGAAGTGTCCAACTAAGAACAAAACATTTTCTTTCTAGAAATCTATTAGCTTTCATAGGCATGAGTTTGTAGTTTTTACTCTTGGAAATTTTGCTGAGAGAAGACTACACAAGCAGACCTGTTAGAGCAGTTGATGATAAATGTGTATGAAAGGTTATCAATAGACAACTTAGCACCTTAACATTTATGTCTTTGAATTTGCACTTTGATGTGGAGAAAGTGTAAAATGTATCACATGCAAATCTTTATGTAGTCTCTTACATAAGTCATCACTGAGAAATGAGAAACGATGTCAATCTGTGATTTTTTTTTCTTTTCCTTTATCCAATGTGTTATTTCCCTCAAATTGAAATGTTGATATATAGGAACAAGACTTGTGTCATGTTGTCAGGGAAGAGAGATGTAAAAAATTTGTCATGCATTTTACAAAAGAAGATGCCATGAGCTGAATTGTGTCCCCAACAAAATTCATACATTCAAGCCCTTACCCCCATTGTGACTGCATTTGGTGATCTGACTTCTGGGAAGTATAATAATTGCTGTTAAATGAGATCATAAGGGTAAGGACCTAATCTAATAAGATTGGTGGCCTTATGAGAAGATCTTTCTCTCCATGAGCACACACAGAAAAAAAGCCAAGTGAGCACTCTGAGAGAAGGCTGCTGACTGCAAACCAGAAAGGGAGCCCTCACCAGAACCTGACGATGCGAACACCCAGATCTTGGACTCTTAGCCTCCAGAACCATAAGAAAATAAATTTCTGTTGCTTAAGTTATCCAGTCTAATGATATTTGTTATGGCAGCCCAAACAGACTAATATAAGACATGCTTATTGGTATCTGTGGATTTAGTCTCTAGTTCTGATTCTGCCACCTTTAGCTCTTGTGCTCTAAAAGTTTCAGGAGACCTCACTTGCCTTTCTGCAGATGAGAGGGTCAGACTGGCTGACTCTTAAGATCTTTTCAAATGTTTGAAATCTTTGATTCTAGTTATATCAAATGAAGTTCTTTGTTGAAGTTCATACAATACCAAGCCTGAAGCAACCTTCAAGGCCTCTTTGCCTAACTCTCTCATTTAGTGGAAGAGGAAACTAAGGCCTCAATAGATTAAATGATGTGACTTTCCCAGTGTCACACAGATACTCCTGGCAATGCCTAGAAGTGTAGTCTTGTTGTTCCTCTGCCTATTACACTGTTCAGTGGGTTGTCAGCAGTTAAATAAGAATAATATTTTCCATAGTGGACCTATTTCACTGGGGAAATGTTAATGAGCTGGAAAATACTGAGCTTTTCAGAATAAAGATATTTTTTGTTATTGTGTTTGATTTATGATAAAAATATTCTGTAAATGTTTTCTTTTGAAGTTACCTATTATTACACCTAAGTATTTTTCTGTAAATATCTATTAATAGTAGTGTCAATATGTACACATAGTAATTTTATTATAAATTCTGTATTTGAGAGTAACACATGCATATGGTAATCAAATAATAGAGATGAGATGAAAAATTTCTTACCCACTCTTCTCCATTCCCAATTATATTTTCCAAAAACAACATCTTTTAGCTGTTACTTTAAAATTGTTTTTGAAGATTACCTTGATACATTTAGATAATGTACTTATTCCTGTACTCCTCCATAAATCAATAGATTATACCAATAGACTTCCTATTAAGAAAGTCAAGACTTCTAACTCATTTACATTACTCTTACATCTTTGTCTTCCATGCCTAAGTTAGACATGTATATTTAGTTTTTCTAAATCTTTGTAACTTTAAATAATATAAAATTCTATTTTTGTTTTTGTTATTGCTTGTTTGTTTGCTTTTTGAGACGAAGTATCACTCTGTCACCCAGGCTGGAGTGCAGTGGCGCGATTTTGCCTCACTGCAACCTCTGCCTCCCAGGTTCAAGCGATTCTCTTGTCTCAGCCTCCCAAGTAGCTGGGACTACAGGTGCATGCCACCATGCCCAACTAATTTTTGTATTTTTAGTAGAGATGGGGTTTCACCATATTAGTCAGGCCGAGCTCGAACTCCTGACCTCAGGTGACCTACCCACCTCGGCCTCCCAAAGTGCTGGGATTACAGGCATGAGCCACTGCACCTGGCCAAAACTCCATTGTTTTGACAGAATTTCTTGATTCCTTTCTTTGTAAAATGTGTATGTCTGTGTAAAAGTAGGACCCCTACTCCTTTTTCATTTTTCCTTTCCTGCTTCTACGTCCTCCTATCAGCTACACTTTTGCTTTTACATTGTCAAGGTTAGCATTTACATTCCTTTCTGTAACCACGTATGTGTTTCCTATGCTTGTCCACACCTTGACTTTAAATTTTAAAAACCAGTTAAACAACGCTTAACATTTTCTCTTTAAAGAATGTTTTGGGACCCCAGATATTCTGTGCAAATAGATGTTTTGTAAAAACGGAAATTGGAAACTTGCCAGCTAGGCAATTTTGGATTAAAAATTGCATTTATTTGAATTATGATAGGAGATAAATGTCACTATTCTGCACTTTCTTTTTTTAAATGACAACATAATTAAATTGCCAGAAAGTATCATGAATATTTTTAATTTTTTAAGAAAGCATGTTAATTTTTATTAAATCAGAATTTCTGGTTTAGTTCAAAAGATCTGATTTGACATTGTATTAAATTTTCTTTAGGAGTCTTGATACTGACTCTTTAACTCTTTTACTCACTGAATTTGGTAAAATTCTACTTTTAATATATTTCTGCTGTGTGATGCTTAAAATTATTCCATGTAATTAATCAGAACCTTATCGTAAATCACACTAGAGTTACATCAAAAATATTTTGTTATTGTTAAAAGCATTAAGTATGGTAGTTGGTTTGTGATGAAGGGAAAATCTTAATCCTAGTATTCTCCCTTGTACTGAATTCTGCTATATCCAGTGAAGCTTGTAGGAGGTTTCTGTGGGTTTTTGGTCAAGTGTGTCAATATTTTAAAATTATGATAACACCCCTAATACACTGTACTTTTTTTGTGGCCGTATTTTTCAGTATGGTTGCTAGGAAGTGTTTGCATAGCAGTGACTAAAAGTCTCTATGCATTTTTGATGAAAATATATTCTTGACCTTCCTTGCCTATTTAGCGTTTTACATCTTGCAGACATAAATCTCGGAGCTAAGCTTAGCTCACACAGCTCTGTATATTTTCACTTTCCCAAGGGTAGCTATATCATGTCTGAGGTAAGAAGATCAATACAAAATAGGATTCTCTAAGTAAGGGCTAAACCAGCACCAAATATAGCCCTGACAAAGCATTTAGTGGCTTCCTGTTTGTGATATTCATCAACACTACAATGCTGACTAATACCAGGATTTGAGCTCTGCAGAGAACCACATGGGAGCAAAATATCTGAGCCAGTCTTCATACTTGTCATGGTGTCTGGAGCTTTTTATTTTTACAATGGATTGCAGTGGAATTCCCCTTTAAGACTCTTAACTCCCGATTGAATCACATTTCTCATTATGACAAAATTTATTATGAACTAGTATCACTATAGTTTCATGGTCTCTCCTAGATTATGAACTCCTGAAGAGCATTGATTATGTTTATTTTCTTTGTATCTTTAAGAGTGTACTGCAGGATGTTTCTTATAAGTGAGATATTTGGCAAATGCTTATTTTCTGTCTGATAATGTGCTAAAAACTCTTTATATGCATCATTATTATTATTTTTTAAATTCTCAGAATAACTCCATGAGGTTTAGTCCTGTTTCACAGATGAGTAACTTAAGGAAAAGAGAGCTTAGGTCACTTGACCAAAGGCACACAGCTACTTAAATGATGCAACTAGGATTGGTCTGAATTCTTCCAGATTGTCATGTAGTTGGACTCATACAGTATGTAGCCTTTTAAGATAGTTTCCTCCAGTTAGAAATATGCATTTAAGTTTTTGCCACGTGTTTTCATGGCTTGATGACTTATTTCTGTCTAGTGTTAAATAATATTTCATTGCCTCGACATACTACAGTTCATTTTATTCACTTACCTACTAAAGGACATCTTGGATGCATCCAAGTCTCAATAATTATGAACAAAGGTGTTATAAACACCTAGGTGCAAGATTTGTGTGGACATACATTTTACCCATTTTCTGGGTAAATACCAAGAGGTGAGATTGCTGGATCATATGGTGAGACTTATATTTAGTTCTATAACAAACCACAAAACTGTTCTATTTTTGCATTGCTATCAACAATGAATGAGAGTTCCTGTTGCTCCACATCCTTGTCAGCATTTGGTGTTGTCAGTGTTTTAGATTTTGGCCATTCCTAAATGTGTGTAGTGGTAGCTTGTTTTAATTTGTGATTCCCTAATGGCATGATGTTGAACATCTTTTCATATGTTTATTAGTCATTTGTATATCTTCTGTGGTATCTATTCAGGTCTTTGCCTATTTTTTAACCAGGTTGTTCATTTTTTTATTTCTGAATTTTAAGAGATTTTTGTATATTTTGAATAAGATTCCTTTATCAGATGTGTCTTTTGCAAATATGCTCTCCAAGTCTGAGACTTATCTTCTTATTCTCTTGACATTGTATTTTGCAGAGAAGAACTTTTAAAATTTAATGAAACACAACTTAGTAATTATTTCTTCATGAATCATGCCTTTGGTGTCATATCTAAAATGCTATTGCCATATCCAAGGTCATCTAGATTTTGTCCTATGTTATCTTCCAGAAGTTTTATAGTTTTGTGTTTTACAGTTAGGTCTATTACTAATTTTGAGTTAATTTCTTTGAAGGGTATACAGTCTATGTCTAGATTCATTTTTTCATATATGGATGTCCAGTTTTCAACCACTTGTTGAAAAGACTATCTTTGCTCCATTGTATTGTCTTTGCTCCTTTGTCAAAGGTTCTTTGACTATATTTATTCAGGTCTATTTCTGGGCTTTCTATTCTGTTCCATTAACCCATGTGTTTTATTCTTTCACCAATACCACACTGTCTTGATTACTGCAGCTTTATAGTAAGCCTGGAAGTCGGGTAGTCTCAGACTTCCAACACTGTTCTCCTCCTTCAATATTATGTTGGCTACTCTGGGTCTTTTGCCTCTTGAGACAAACTTTACAATCAATTTATTGATATCCACAAAATAACTTGCAGGGATTTTGATTAGAATTGCATTGAATCTGTATATCAATTTGAGAAGAACTGACACTTTGACAATATTGAATCTTCCTATTTATAAACATGGGCTATCTCTATTTATTTATTTGATTTCTTTCATCAGAGTTTTGTAGTTTTTCTCACATAGACTTTGTACATATTCTGTTAAGTTTAGACCTAAATATTTAAATTTGGGAGGAGTTAATGTCAATGATAATGTGTTGTAAATTTCAAATTTTATTTGTTCCTTGTTAGTGTATGTAGAAAAGTGATTGACTTTTATATGTTAATCTTGTGTTCTGCAAACTTGCTATACTTGCTTTTTAGTTTCAGAAGGTTTTTTGTTGTTCTTTTGAATTTTTTCTATAGATGATGAAGTCATCTGTGAATAAAGACAGTTTTATTTCTTTCTTCTTAACCTGTATACCTTTTATTTCCTTTACTTCTCTCATTGCTTTAGCTAGAACCTCAAGTATTATTTTGAAAATAAGGTGAAAGGGACATCCTTGCCTTGTTCTGATCTTACCAGGAAAGCTTAGAGTCTCTCACCATTAAGTGATGTTAGCTGTTGGTTTTTGTTTTTGTTTTTGTTTTTGTTTTTTTGGTAATGGTCTTTACTAAGTTGAGGAAATTCCCCTGTATTTTTAGTTTGCTGAGAGGTTTCGTCACGATTTGGTATTAGATTTACCAAATATTTTTCTGCACCTATTTAGATGATCATGTAATTTTTCTTCTTTAGCCTGTTGATATAATATATTACATTAATTGATTATTGAATGTTGCCTTGCGTGCCTGGGTTAAATCTCACTTGATCATGATGTATAATTATTTTCATACATTGTTGAATTCAATTTGCTAATATTTTGCTGAGGATTTTTGCATCTATGTTCATGTGAGATGTTTGTCTGTAGTTTTATTTTCTTGTAATGTCTTTGGTTTCAGTATTAGGGGAATGTCTGCCTTATGGGATGAATTAGAAAGTACTCTCTTTGCTTCTATTTTCTGGAAAAGGTGGTAGAGAACTGGTATACTTTCTTCCATAAATGTTTGGTAGAATTTACTGGTGAAGTCTTATGAGGCTGATGCTTTCTGTTTTGGGAGGTTCTTAATAATTATTAATTTAATTTCTTTAAAAATGTAGGTCTATTCAAATTGTCGATTTCTTCTTGTGTGAGTGTTGACATATTGCGTGTTTTAGAAACTGTTTCGTTTCATCTAAGTTGTCAAATTTGTGGGCATAGAGTTGTTCTTACTATTCCTTAATTGTCTTATTAATGTCCTTTGGAGTCTTCAGTGATGTATCCTCTTTCATTTCTGATACTAACAATTTGTGTCTTCTCTCTTTTTTTCTTAGTTAGCCTAGCTAGAGATTATTAATTTTATTAATCTTTAAAAAACCAGCTTTGGGTTTTTGTTGATTTTTATTATTAATGTATTTTGTTATATTCCATCAATTTCTGCTCTAATTTTTATTATTTCTTTTTTTTTTGCTTACTTCAGATTTTGTTTGTTCTTCTTTTTTTTAGTTTCATAAGGTGGAAACTTAGGTTACTGACATTTGGATCTTTCTTATTTTCTAATACATACATTAGATGCTATATATTTCCTTCTTAGCACTTCTTTCACTGTATCACACCAATCTTGATAAGTTATATTCTCATTTAGTTCAAAATAGTTTAAAATTTCCTTTTTGATCCATGTGTTCTTTAGAAGTATGTTGTTTCTTAGTATTTTGAGATTTTTCCATTTATCTTTCCATTACTGATTTCTAATTTAATTCCATGATGATCTGAGACCATGCATTATGTAATTTCTATTCTTTTACATTAATTAAATTAAACATTAAATTCATTTCCTTTTAATTGTGTTTTATGGTCTAGAATGTGGTCTATCTTGGTGAACATTCCATTTGAGCTTGAGAAGAATGTTGTATTCTTCACTTGTTGGATGAAGTAGTCTATAGAGGTAGATTATATCTAGTAAATTAGTACAGAATTCCAGTTTGATGTTTTTTTTCTCTCAGCGTTCCAAATATTCCACTCTGCTCTCTTTTTGCTTGCATGATATGTGATGAGAAGTCTGATGTAACTCTCATCTTTGCTATTCTATATGTAAGTTGGGTTTTTTTTTTTTTCTCGTCTCTGGTTTCTTTCAAGATTTGGTCTTTATTTTTGTCTTTTTTAAAACTTCAATATAATATGCTGCAATAGACTAAATGTGTCCCTCCAAAATTCATATTCTGAAACCCTAATCTCAATATAGTAGGTATATGGATGTGGGAACTTTGGGGGTAATTTGATCATAAGGTTTTAATGCTCATGAATAATATTGGTGTCCTCATAAGAAGAGGCCAGGGAACTAGCTAGCAGCTAGCTTTCTTCCGCTATGTGAGGACATAATGAGAAGATGGCAGTCTGCAATCTGCAGAAGGCCTTCACTGGAATCTGACTGTGCTGTCACCCTTATCTCACTTTTGACAACCAGAACTATAAAAAATAAATGTTTGTTCTTTAAACAATCCAGTTGTGCCATTTTATTATAGCAAGTTAAACTAAGATATATGCCTAAGTGTAGTTTTGTTTTTGTTTTTTGCATTTGTCCTGCTTAGTATTCTCTTTGCTTCCTGAATCTATGGTTTGGTGTCTTATATTAGTTTGGTGACATTCTGAGTCACTATTGCTTCAAATATTGCTTCTGCTCCTTTTTCTTTTTCTTCTTCTTCTGGTATTCCAGTTATGGGTATATTATACCTTTTGTAGTTTTTCCACCATTCTTAGATATTCTATTTTGAGTTTTTCAGTCTTTTATTGTTCTTTGTTTTTCAGTTTTGGAAGTTTCTATTGACATACTACTAAGCTCAGAGATTCTTTCCTCAGCCTTGTATAGTCTACTAATGAGCTCATCAAAGACATTCTTTTTTTTTATTATAGTGTTTTTCATCACTAAACTTTCCTTTCTATTGTTTCTTAGAATTTCCATCTCTCTGCTTCCATTATCCATCTGTTCTTGCATGTTGTCTGTTTTTTCCATCAATATGCCCTTAGCATATTAATCATACTTTTCTTAAATTCCTGATCTGATAATTGCAACATTTATCTGACTGAAATGCTTATTCAGTCTCCTCAAACAGTGTTTTTTGCCTTTTCGTGTATCTTGTAATTTTTTGTTGAAAGGTGGACATAATGTAATTGTTTGGACGAACAGAGGCAAGATGGCACACTTCCGGGTTCTTCATCACCAACTTTTCCCACGTGCACGAAAATGCAGCGGGCGCCTGGGAAGGTGCAGACCAACCGGGCATGCGCCAGGTGACGTCAATCCGAAGAGACCAAGATTTACCTGGTGGCACCTGCGGAACACCCCCCGACACGCCCGTGCCCCGCCTATTGCCCTCCCACTCCCAGAAAAGCCACTCCGGGCGAGCCCACGGCGCGGACTTCCCAGCCCCCCACTCCTGTCGGGACTGCGTTAGGAACTCCCTCTGAGAGCTCCACAGGGCGACTCTCTTGGCCTCCTTTGCCGCAGGCCGACAGACCTCTCCCTACCCACCTTCTTCCCTGAAGCTAGGTGACCAAAATTAAATTTGCAGTTTTGCTCCTAGCCTTGCCTACTCGCTGGTTCTTTTGTGCCCACTCTGGTGGTCTTAGAAAAACAAATCAGTAATGAGAAAAAAGAACTGTGGTAAATAGGCCTTCAATAATATGGTGCTAAGGTATGGAGGTAGGAGAAGCATTCTATATCCTGTGATTAGTTTCAGTCTTTCGATGAACCTGTGTCCCTAAATTTTACCTGTACTTGTCAGTTATTTTTCCTCCATTAAGTGGGACAGGATGGCTAAAGGGGGCTAGGTTCAGGTATTTCCCTTCCTCTAGATAAGTTAGGCTCTGCTAAGACTCTTTCAGGCGAGGCTCTGGTAAAATAGTTTCATCTGAGGGAGGCCTCATTAAGAACGGAATGCTCCTGTATGTTTTAAGAGGGTTCCTTTTCCCCTCCCCCAGCCAGAAGCAAGAGATTTTCCTCTAATACCTACTGTGAGAACCTGCTCAGGCTCCTGTGTGAGTAAAACTCACAAAAATGTGGAGGGTCCCCTGTGGCTGAGTCCCCTGGAATTTTTAACTCTCAGAGTTGTCTGCACTGAGCCTCTGGTAACTTGTCAATTACAGTTTGCCATAGGAGGTTCCTGCTCTAGTAAGTCACAATTCTCTATACTCGATTGTCTGTCTTTCTAATTTTTGGGGCAGAGGTTTGCCCTGTGACCTCAATTCTCTGAGGGATCTAAGAAGAGTTGTTTATTTTTCAGTATGTTCAGCTTTTTACTTGTTATGATGGAGTTATGACTTCTAATCTCTTTGCTTGCTGGGGAAACAGAAGTCTGTCTAAACTCTTGATAACCATTATGCCTCATGTCTTCCCACTGGTTATTTATTGAATTGAATTCTCTGCTGTGTGGTGTCTTAGTCTGGGTTCTTCAAGAAGGAAAGTCTGAGTTAATGCCTTATGTGCTATTATTTTAGTAGGAAGTTCAATTTCAGCAAGCAAAAGGGAAGAAAAAAGGGAATGAGATAAGGAAAGGAGAGCCAATATTGTGTGTTATGAAACTGGCCACTTCCTGGTATTGAGTTCAATTAAGGAAGCCTTTGAAAAGATCATATAAACAATTTTTTTTTCAGAATAGTCTGTGGGGTGGAGGCGGGACTGAGACTATCTGATATCTCAGTCTTCCATTCATCAAAATTTCATTCCATGGTTTATCTCCCTTCCCCCACATTTCTGGGTTGCACACATGTTGGCTAAAAAAAAAGTCTCATAGTGTCTTAGTTTTGGTTTCCCTGGAAGCAGGGCATGAATAAGGGGTTGGTGCAGGTGCAGATAGCTTATTAAAATGGTGATCCAGGAAACAGGAGTAAGGGAGTTGGGAGGAAGAGTGCAGGAGAAAAATACAATGAGTGCATTATTGAGGTTCCTACAGTAAGCAACAGGGGCTTCATTCCAGTACAGAATTCTCAGAATTGTACATTCATAGGATGGGAGGCTGGGGCATTAATCCACTATCTCCCATCCCCCACTTATTGGGGGTTGCCTATGGGGGCTATAAGTCTCTTCGCTTTCTGGGAAGTGCTTAAATATGCATTCACATGCTTACATGGACATCTGGGATTTTGGAGAAGTCTCCTAGCTTGAAAAGTAGGGGTACTGAGATATCAGCATGAGTCTGTGCTTGTGTGCAACTGCCCACAACAGAGGTGGGCCAGAGAGATGTAACATAGATTATCTGATGCCTTGGGGAACAGGGAAGTGGTGGGGCGGATTGCCAGAGCAGTATTTCTTTTGTGGGATGGTGTGAGATTGTGTCTCCAGAATGGTGCTGACTTGCTGATTTCAGAGGACTCGTGTTGTTTGTATAGTCAGGGGGCCTGTTGAAATATTTGCCTGGGACTTCACATACCCCAAGGAAACCCTGCCTGTGTGAGGTAGGTTGGAGTCACTCAAAGTTCACTGCAGTAGCTGCAGCTAGAAAAACAGAAAAGTAAGACTGAGAGGACATATAGTGGCATATAGGAGGTAACTGATATCCTTGGCTAAGTGCTTCTTCAGGAAAGTTTTTACAGAGGATTTTTAGTCTTTGTTTTTCTATATGAATAGAATAACGTTTGCAAAAATTTTATGAGTGAGTCCACATGTAGAGAGGATTGCAAAATGTGGGTGCTGCAAATTCATTTTATTCTGATGTATATACTCCTCCTATTCAGAAGGGGGGTTCTGTTTCTTCAGTCCGCCCTCTTGAACCTGGACCAGCAGATAACTAGTTTATGAGTGTCTATATAAGAGAAGGGGCACCACTGGAGCTAACCTGTGACTTCCTTTGACTAATAGAACAAGGCAGAAGTAACATTTTGCGAATTCTGGGACCTGAGCCTTAAGTGGTTGTTTAGCTTCTGCTTTTATTGTCTACACTGAGGCCAACATTGAAGGAGGTCATTCTAGCCTATTGTAGGTGAGAGGCTATGTGGAGGAGAACTGGGCTACCCCCACTGACGGCCAGCACCCACTCCCAGCATGTCAATAAGGCTATGGGGAATCCACTATTCTGGCAGTCCCTCTCTCTCAATGCAGTCACAGAAGAGAGTCGAGGCAAAACTAGAGGTCACTTCACAGCCAAGCCACAGAATCATGAGAAATACTAACTAAATCGTTGTTTCAAGACACTATGTTTAGGTGGTTTGTTATACAGCAACAGATAACTAATCTAACATTAACAAAATCCTGATAGTCTTTGAAATCATTTTTATGCCTTAATGACATAGATGACTAAATTAAATGATGTGTTAATGAGTTAGCAAATACTAATAAGGTTTCATGTTGAGTTTTGGAGAGTTCCTCTTCAGTATTTAGTGAATGAAGAAACCACAAACAAGGAATTGCTGTTCTGTGCAAAAAAATGTAAGCTTATGAAAATTGCACTCAGTGAAATAAAATGGCAAATAGTGCCTTAAGTAGTTTGTGTAACTATAACTAAAAAGAACATTTTATATGTATGAGCCCATAGCTTATGGGAAAAGAAGTGACTGTCATAATGTCCTTGTGTAAATGGTACAAGTTTGTACTCTAATTCTAAATTATTTTGTGGATCATAGAAGTTACTAACACTTACTGAAAGGGTTTGAGGGAGGGGGGCTCTGTTTTCTAAGTAGGAACTGAGTTCAGCCTGTGGTGTGCTGAAAGGGTTCAGAAACTGTCAATGATAGGAAAGGGGAGGAGAAGCCTAAGACAATAGATTCCTTATCTTTATCCCTTTGCCTGTGTCTGTAATGTCAAAAGAGCGAGAGATACCAAATTTCTTAATAATACTATAAAGGAAATCTCATAACCTGCCCTTTTAGCAGTAGAAATTTGAGTTTGATTATACCATGGAAAAAGAGATGTAGAACATTTTCATAGGATCCCTGAGCGAAAGAAATCTTTCCTGTATAGTGTTTGGTACAGTAAGGCTTGTTCTTTGACCAACTGATAAACTCTATCTAGATTACACAAATTGGTAATGCATCTAACTTTTCTTTAGCCTGCATTGTGTATGAACATTGTGTTTTGCAACAATTGAGCTGCAACTGAAAAATCCAAGAGCCTTCACACAAAAATCTATACTTTCAGCATCTCTTGAAATTTGGATGCTCTGGCCACGGGTCTAGAGTGGGGCACAGCAACCACTTTAGACAGATCCCACATTCTCCAGTCAGTAGACTCCACTTACTACCCTATCAGTCTGGCTGCTGTAGGCATGTGTCAATCGTTATAGAATTATTTCAAAGGGGTCAAGAATCCTGGTAATCTGGATTTGACTATTTAAACAACAATAAATAGCTTCATTTCTCATAGGTGGAAAATAATCAGAAAAAGTGATCTATTCATGAAATATCCATTTTAAAATCATTTCTCCTACTAAAAAACCTCAGTTCAGGCAGAATATTAATGTGTTTAGATAAAAGGTCTTGTGAGTGTTCACAGGTGATAAAGAGATGCACTTAGTCTGAGGAGAGGAAGAGAGAAGAGTCCAGTTATTGACAGTGAAAAAACACCCATGTTTTATTTTTGGTATCCTCTGGGAATAAATATTTCTGTTTAGTCTGAGCAGAGAACCAGAGACAGCCCTTTAAAAGAAGCAGCAAAGACAACTGACCTGAAAAGACTTGTTGAGAACACTTGTATATGTGTTCTCATCATTCAGCTCCTACTTATAAGTGAGGATGTGCGGTATTTGGTTTTCTCTTCCTGTGTTACTTCACTAAGGATAATGGCCTCCAGCTCCATCCATGTCCCTGCAAAGGACATGATCTCATTTGTTATGGCTGCATAGTATTCTACGGTATATGTGTACCACATTTTCTTTACCCAGCCTATCATTGATCAGCATTTAGATTGGTTCAATGTCTTTGCTATTGTGAATAGTGATGCAATGAACATATGTGTGCATGTATCACGTAGAAGGGAATGACATACATTGGGGCCTTTTGGAGGGTGGAAGGTGGGAGGAGGAAGAGGATCGGGAAAAATAACTAATGGATACTAGGCTTAACGCCTGGATGATGAACTAATCTGTACAATAAACCCCCATGACATAAGTTTGCCTATGTAACAAACTTGCACTTGTACCCCTGAACTTAAAAGTAAAAAGAAAAGGAGGCTGTATACCTCAAATACAACCTGTGTGAATCATGATTAAAAAGATGCTACTCTACTCTACCCTCTCTCACTATACCTTAGCTTAATAGAACATCCTACAACTTTAACAGAACCCTATTAAAGAAGGTAGGGAACCCCAAGAGAGCTAATATTAAGTATTCCACAATCTCAGTGAAATGGTGCTTTATGTTTGAAACCACTATAGACAATAGAGACTTTTAAAAAATATACCTAGAATTTTGGACTGAGATTTATGTCCCTTATGTTGTCAAAGAATCTACTTATTTTAGGGGGTTAAATATATTCCAATAAGTACAGTTAGTTTGTGTGTTAAAACTATTTTTTGTCCTCTAATACTATTAAGTTTATAAAATATGCCCTGTGATTCTGAACTTGATTATTACACTGAATATTAGAGTCATGATCCCAAGAGTTAATTGCCTTCACATGTGTTCTGTCATTTGCTGCCAACTCTGTGTCTTTCTTTTAAGAGCATCCTTATGTCCCTCCTCACCAGCCAGAAATGTTTTCAGTGCTGTGCACAAGTAATGACTCTTTAAATTACTGCCATTCAGTCATCTTCTGGACAGGTTTTCGTTAAGAGTCAGCAAATGAGCAGGACCTTCAAGGACTGCTCTTCAAACTTGTGGGTCTCCTATGTATGGACATAGTTTCCATTGGGAAATGTTTCTTGTGGTTCCAGGTTTCTATTTCAGGGCATTGAAATAGAGGCACATTGTTATTCTTTCTTAAAACTTAGTTGAGAGCTCCAATGGAAATTTTATTAATACAATAAACCACATTCATTCGTTCATTTAGAAAATATATGTCAAATGGAAACTACATGCCCAGGATATTAAATAAAATCCTCTAGCTTTTCTCTGTGAGTGCACAGTTTCCTGCGTGAGAGACAAATAAATGCATGCTTCTAAAAGAGTGTGAAAGTAGAAACTGTAACATAGGATAGAAACTGGAGGGAGCTGGGAAGTCAGACTATGAAGTGGGTCAGAAAGCATTCTGAGTGAAGTGACATCCAAAGTGTGTTTTGAAGTAAGGAGTAGGAATTATTCAAGAGAATAAAGAAAGTGACCTGAATGCCATGTTAGGAAATTTGGACTTTACCTAGAACTGGATATAGTTCCATGTAACACCATTAAAGAATTCTAAACAAGAAAGAAGTTTGATATGAGTTTCCTTTTAGAATGAACACTTTGGTGACACATGTGGAGGATGAATTAGGACCAGTGCAAAGGCAGGAGAAAGGACATCTAGTAAGAAGTAGTTAAAATAACTTAGATGATACAGCATGAGAGCCAGAACTAAAGCATTAGAAATAAGAACATCTACATATGTCTATCTATATATCTCTATGTCTATGTATACACATAAAAGAATAGACTCAAAAGATATTAAAAATGAAGAGGATTCGTGTTCTGAGAACTGATTGTATGTGTGGGGTGAGGAAAAGAAAGGAGTCAAGGATGATTTCAGTTTTTCTGCTTGGGTGGCTGATTGTACAACTGGATTATCTACAATATTGATGAATAAGGTGGAGGGGCAGATCTTAGGAGACTGATGACAAATGTATCTTTGGACTTTTTGACTTTGAAGGGCCAGTGGAACACTCAGAAATTCAATTATTTGGATATGTGGGTCTGTCAGATAGGGAAATAGCTGGGCTGGAAATAAACGTTTTAGAGTCTTCAGCACATGGAAAATAGCTAAAACCTTGAGAATATATGAGATCATTCAGGGAGTGTTTATAAAAAGGAAGGAGAAGATTACCAATTACAAATTTATGGGGCACACTGACTTTTAAGGGATGATCATTTGAAGAGGAGTATGTAAAACCTTTTTCTAAAAACAAGCAAACAAGCAACTACAAAGGCAGGAAGAAAACTAAGAAATGATGTGATCTGAGAATACCAGTCTATAACAATCACAAAACCACTCTTCTTAAACATTTTAATTTCTGTTTATTGACTGAAAAATAAGTTCTCTAATATCATCATGTGTTCCATTCAATTTTAAGTTTCAAAATGCACATATTTTATCATTGGCATATTTTTATTATCAATAAAATTATGGGCCAGGTGCAGTGGCTCACATCCATAATCCTAGCACTTTGAGGGACTGAGGCAGGGAGATTGCTTGAGCCCAAAAGTTTGAGACCAACCTGGGCAACATGACAAAACCCCATCTCTACAAAAAATATTTTAAAATTAGCCAGGAGTGGTGCTGTGCCACTGTAGTCCCAGCTACTTGGGAGGCTGAGGCAGGAGGATCACCTGAGTCTGGGGAGGTCAAGGCTGCACTGAACCATGATCATGCCACTGCACGCCAGCTTGGGCAGCAGAGTTAGAGTGTGACCCTGTTTCTAGGTAAATAAATAAATAAATAAGTAAAGTTATGTAACTATGTGTGTCAAAAGAAGCATATTTCACTGATTCACTAATGGGTACTGTCTACTTGTTTTTTAAACTATGGAAATGATTATATGGGAGAGTAAAGACATCCCCAAATTCTTTGACACTCTTCCCACTGAGAGGTGGGAGTATAATATTGATGTCCCCCTTTTTTGAATCTGGGAAGGCTTTCTGTGTGGTTTGACAAAGAGTATGGCAGAAGTGAAGCTGTCCTGGATATTGGTAACTTCCACTTTTTGTGTCTTGGAATAGTCTATAGGACCTCTGAGCTGTTATGTAAGAAGTCTACTACCCTGAGACTGCCATGCTGGAGAGGCTATTTGTAGGTGATTTGGCCAACAGTCCCCTTTCAGCCATCCTTATTAAGGCACTGGACATGTGAGTCAACCCATTTGGGATCTTTTATCTGACAACTTAACACCACCAAGGGATCTTTGCTGATCCCAAGTGGAAGGTGATACTTATAGAAGTATTTTCTAGATTTGTTCTCTTGCAAATAAAAGCTATGAGTGCATCAGTAATTTCAATGCAAAGAACTGCCTGAATGCATCTATACTCAAAATGAAAATGCTCTGTGTGAACCAACAAACTAGATCTCACTTTGGTTGTCAGAGTTGACATAGAATAATTACATCTTAATCCAAGGGTAAAGATTATCTTTTATGCTTACTGTCATCCTATCCCCTCGTATAAGAAAGAGGAAGCCAGTCTGTGGCAGATGGAAAATACAAGGTACCCATGACACAGAGGCATCACTAGATTTCTTAAATTGGGACCAGTGTGCTTAGAGATTCTTATGTTTAACAAGCCAATACTTACTCTTTTGTCTTTAACTTTTATTAATTAATTTATTAAGGATAAATGTCCAATTGGATATCATAAAACATAGTTTTAATTTAGACTGTACATTTTTATTTCTCAATTAACACCTGAAGAGACAAATACTGGAATTACCATTTTTACAACTATCCTTCCATTTATACAGTGGTGGCTTCATAAGGATGGAATTTGTCAATGATGTTTGACAGCTGTAACAGTTCTGGTTCCTGTAATAAAAGCCTATATCTTCTGATGTCACATGCATATTCACATTGATGCTTCACATGGGAAGCAGGAGAACACTGCAAAAGTATTCTGCATGCATTGCTGCTTTTTTGCAAAGTGGTGAGAAACAAATTGGCACTAGGAATGTTTTGCCATGAATTTGGTGAATGGGAAAAAGAAGTAGAAATAGAAATGTGTGAAAAATATGTGAGGGAGTCAGTAAATAAAGGACTAAATAAATGCAATTTTAGAAGTGATAATCTTGGATACTTAGGCATGTTTTGAAGAAAATAAGGTGATATGACAAAAATGACAGGAGCTACTTGAGATAGGATGATTGGGTCAAGCCCTCAGAGGATATGTAGCTGGGTAGGCAGGACCTGGGACTCAGCAGTTTGCATAGATGCTTTTCAAATATTTTTATTCCCCTAGCAAGCTACCAACTTCTCCCTTTCCTAGGCACATGCATGGACATCTAGTTAACCAACTCTTGACTGGCTGCATTCCATGGTTAGATTAACGAGACACATTCTAGGAGTAATGTAATTAATTGCACTGTTGGCTTACTCACTTTCTTTATCGATCATTTTTCAAGAAATAATGAATTTCCGAAAGATCGAATCAGGATAATGCAACAATTATTTTAGAAATGTAAAAAATAGGTTAATATTTAGCAAGCGTTTACTGGATGTTTAGCACTGGCCTGAACACTCTATGTGTATTAATTTAGTTTTTACAATAGTCCACAAGATTGGTGCTACCAATATGTTTATGTTAGAGAAGAAACCAGTTAGGCCAAGAGAAGAAAATAATTTACCTCTTGTCATGCAACTAGGAAGTAGAGGAACTGGGATACAAATGTCATAGTCAGACTACTTTCCATCACACTATGGACACTGTCTTTATAGAATAGCTATTTCATGTAGTTGAAACTTTGGTGGGATCATATCAGTTGAGAAATTTTTTCTATATGATGTAAATTTTTGAGGATGGCACTTTTTTAAGGGCAACTGATAATCCTGAAGTTGACCTTGGGGATTCAAAAGAAAATACAGATGTGCTTTTTTTTTTTTTTTTCCCAGAAAAACTACACTGAGGAAAATGTGTTATATCCAAGCAATATTCTGTGTAAACAACTAATAAATCAGAAAAAAAAATGTTAACAGTAATTTAGCAGTAAATGGGATATTTGACCTGCAGCTCCCAGATGAATTCCCAAACGACATGAATAATTTATTTTAGGAAGATGAAATGATATGGGTTATGTAATGCTTGATGAGAAATTGCAATCATAATCGGGGAAATTACTTCTACTTACCAGGGTCACCAGTGGAGGAAGGAGCTGGTCCCAGGATGTCATTTTCCACCTTGAGAATCTTGGCAGAAGCAGTAAGTGCCTGCTGCCCAGCTGTGATCCAACTAGAGTCGCTCAAGTTACCTTCATTTTCCAGAGGCCTCAAAGGCCGTTTGAATATCTAGCACCCAAATGACCCCTGTGCTATTTTCCAAGAGGTTTTGCTCCAATCACATCTCCTTATCTCAGAGCTGCAGTTACATTTCCTAGATTTGCACAGATCCAAGGCTCTCCTGGAACTAGGATAAGCTGTCAAGTTGTAGTGCAGCTCAGTTGCTTCTTGGAATTTATGTCCTAAGGGACAAACACTCCATAGAGCATTTTGAAAGCTGACAGCTTAGTGTTGGCAGCTGAATTTTAACATTAATGCTATTATCGAAACACCCTCAAACAGCTGAAACTGTAGGTATGTGACAGTTAAGCCTTCTGTGAGGCATGTTTATCTGGCAGGAACAGTGCTATCAGTTCCTTTATTACTATGCTGTGCATTTCGGTTGCTTTTTTGTTAATGAATTAAAATTAATGCATTGTTAAGATACCTAAAATGATGAGGCAAATGAAGCGTCACTGTTAGAATTTTTAACCTCAATACTATCTATGCTCAATTTAAAGATATGGCTTTCTTGCTTCAAAATATTTATCTGGAAAATTTGCCACTGAGTTTCTGAAAAAGGTAAAAAGCTATACAAGAATTCACACAATTGGTAGTCTCTATAAAATCTTATACTTAGTCCTTCCCCTGTGGACTTATATGGAGGTAATGAAAAACCATATTTCTTCCCAGGGTAGAAATGACATAATTGCTAATGTTGAAGTCTGAAAACACATTTTATCAAAATAAGGAGCTGAAAGTGGAGATTTTAAAAAAAAATACAACATGACCCTCTTAATTTTCGTTCCATTAAATGCTGAAAAAAATCAATATTTGACAAATGAGAAAGGACAGAGTTAGACCTATTTAGAGGAGGGCATGTTAGAGTTGAGGGTTTTTGTTTTGTTTTTGTTTTGAGGAAAGAATGGATAGCACTCCAGTTTCTATGCTTGCTTCCTATGCCTATTTTCATTAGTAAAAATAAAAATGAAATTACATTACTCATGATTTAAAAAATATGAGTCTTTGGTTTCTAGAAAAATGGCTAAAAACACAATCTTTCTGGTTTTTGAAAAAATACCCCTGTTAGCCTTAGCCTCTGAAGAACCTTCACCAAAAAATGCAGCAAAGAATCCTCTCTTATGCTTAAATACTAGATGAGCACAAATTAAAATGTGTCATTAAAGTAATTAACCCAACCAAATCCCCCTGATTGGCACAAATTGAATATGAAATTGTGAAAATTTCTGATGTTCTTTGATGTGTGGCTGGAACTGACTTTGATAGAACAGCTTCAAGATGAGTCATGGTCATATTTCCCACGTGTGTACTCAACACCAAACAGTCCCTTCATTAAACTTCCGCAAAACAATCCTCAGTGCAATAAAACAAAATATTCTTAGTTGGGCTTTTCTCATAAGTTTTCCATAGACACACATTTTGAATTAATCAGTGCCCCAGTCTGTTCCATAAGCAAAGTTGTATGGTAACTTTGTAATAACATTAATAATAAATAACAGTAATAACAGTATCTAGCACTTAAAGAATGTATATGACATGCTAGGTACCATTCTAAGCCATTCATATATGTATATACATGCAGACACAAACATGCACATTATATATCCATATCTATATATATACACACATGTGTATGTATAGTCTTTAACCCTTGAATTGATAGATGCCATAGTTATTCCCATTTTGCAAAGAAGGAAATAGAGGATCAAAGAGATTAAATAATTTGTCTAAGGTCACAGAGTGATGAGAGAGTTATTTAAGTCAGGACTATCTCTCACTGTAGTGCCTGTGTTATTTGTTTTCTCATTTATTTCCCTTTGGTCGAGTCAACAGACCCTTTACATGTTGAAATATATTCATTTGAAGTTACCTGCACCACAAGAATTTCAAAATTCCACGTAAGTTCCTTCAAAAATGTGGTCAATATAGTGAAGAGAAATAACCACAATAGAAGTGATATTTTCAAAACTTCCATACAAAATTGTCTGGAGGCAGCCTCAATAATGGAAAAATATTGATTGAGAGTTTAAAAGGTGATGAATTCAGGACCGATAGCAGCAAAATTTATATCCCTAAAGTTTCCCTCTCATATTTTCAAATTCCCCTTTCTCCATTTGAAAAGCTGATTTTTAGAAGTGATGACAGAAGTATTACAGAGTCAGCCCTAATAGCAGCTGTCAGCTCAGATTAGCGCAAGTAGAAATTTCTGTTTCTTCTGCACATCTGTTGTAGCTTTTTTTTTTTTTTTTAAATCTGTGGATAGTGGGCTATAGCATGGTGTACAGATTTTTTCCCCTATATTTAACGTATTTTCTGTATTTCCTTTTCATTACTTTGCCTCGTTTCCTGAAAGTTTTTCTATTAATGCATACTAATTGCTTGGCTCCAAGCAGGCACCAAAGAGTAAATAAAAGTATGAATGCTTGGCTTAAATAAAGGTTTATTGGGACTTAAAATATCTTGCCTTTATCATTTTTATATTTAAAAAATATTTTTTCTATATCATGCACCTCTGAGTTTTGGAGTGATTTATGATAGCTATTAATTGCAATATTAAGATAAGCTAGTTTTGAGATGTAAGTTTGTGCTCTCTTTTTGCTAAGACATCTGTGTTTTTGGTCAGAAAATCATATCACCCTGTGTCATTTCCTTTATTAGTAGTTCAAAACAAACAAAAACCAAGAACAATGAGCAAGCTAGTTGGGTGACAAAAGATAAGATTTTTAGATTGCTAAATTTTGTCTTTGCCAAAGGGCTTTTAGTAAATGCTTTGAAGCACACGCGCATGTGTGCACGCACACACAAACACACTCAGTTCCTTATTTATATTTCTCACTATTGAGATAGAGTGGAGTTTTGTTTGGAATTTCTGCTAAAGGAGGTGACTCAGTACTATCACCATCGGTTTCCTCTTAATTTCCTACTGGGATAGCTCTCTCAGGGCCAGCTGCAGTCATCATTCCACCACATGTGAGCCGCCTTGGGTCATGTGTGGTCAACATAGAGGAGGAATCACTGTAATAGAGGGGATATTTTCAATGTTTCAGATACAAAAATGTGTGGAGACAGAGCTGGTAATGGGAAAATATTGATTTGTGAGTCAAAGCTCATCAGGACTGATAACAGCCACCTTTACACCCCAGGAAGCTTTCACAGAGTTTGGCTTCTGGCCAACTCTAGCTCTGTCTGGAAGGCAATCACAAAGAATGGAAAATAGAGGGGTTTATACTCAGACTTTAAAAGTTCTCAAATTCCATTCCAGATGGCACCAGAGATTTGAAACTTGTTTCTACAACATCTGAGCCTCAGTCTCCTTATCATTAAATTTGGAGTAAAGCTATGTATTTTTACTTTTCCAAGGACTAAAATGAGAAGATGAAAGCCTGTGAAATTTTCTGGGCCTCTCAGCAAATGTTTCTGGGCCTCTCAATAAATATGTCTATTTCCAGTTTGCTAGTAGTCTGACAACAATTTCCATTTTTAGAATGACAATAAAAATAGAAGGGTAGATATTGATAAAAATATATCCTTCTCGGGTCAAGACATTTACATTAGGATTCTTCCTTTTAGAATTTGTGATACTTTACATAAGCAGTTTTCAAAGTGTGGCCCACAGATGGCCTACATCCGAACCACTTGGGGTGTTTGGTAATAAAGTCAAATCACCTGTCTCTATCCTGGACATACTGAATAAAGAGTCTCTCTGAGGAAGGCACTTGGGTGAATATGTATTTATCAACTTCCCCAGGAGAAGTGTTCTCTACACTAAAGTTTGAGAAGCATCGCCTTACCTTATACACAGTGCTTAATGCTTTATAAATGATAAATCACTTACACACTTATGCTGTCATTTGACTCTCACAGAAACTTTGTTAGATACAAAGAGCAGATACATTTCCTTTTTATAGATGGGGAATCTGAGACTCAGAGAAGTTTCTCCCCCAAGGTGAAAAAGACAGTAAGAAGCGGAACTATATTCAGGGTTTCCACCCCAGTTCTCTTTCTACCTCATCTCACCTGTTCTTTTTCTACATAAGAAGATGCTAGCTGCACATAGTTTGGGGCATGCAGGTGAGTCTATACAATACTTTATTCTATAGGCAATAGAGATAGAACAAAGATTTTCAAGTAGTACAATGATTTAGTCAGATCTATGAGGCAACCCAGGGGATGACTTGGAGAGAGGACAAACAGAAGCCAGGGAGTGAACTGGGAGACTGATGTCCTTTCTTCCACATCAGTAATGTTGACTAGGTTACTCATGCCAAAAGTTTTCAAATAGCAGTCCAGAAGGCACCAGAAATGAAATGCTTTTCACGAACAATACATAGTTATGAAACCTCAGGAAATGGTTCTTTATGGTGCTTATTAAATTTTAATCACATTAACATGGCTGAATAACGGGTTGTGAACTCCTTGAAAATAGAACCATGTTTCATTCATCTTTTTATTCCCAGAATCTAATTTTGTGTTGGCTTTATAGTTTCATTAAACATGTTTGTTGTTTAATGAACTTTAGTGAATAATAAAAACATTTGTTTTATATTAACAAATGATAATTATTTCGAATATACATAGTTCATGTTTTACATGCTTAACATATACCATCATATAGCCGTAGGCATATTTACTCCTTTGACCATCACAACCACTTTCTCTATTATTAATAATCTCTATTTTGCACATGAGAAGCACAGAGTGGCTAGGTAACTCCTCTAAGGTCAGTCACTTTGCCAAGTTCTAATCCTAGCGGAATTGAATTATGTAGCCTGCTTCCAAAGCCTTGCTATGCTACATTATGTACACAAATTTATCTGTACATTTCATTTGCTTATCACTGCAATATTATTTCACATTTGTACAAAGTTTAATAGGTATACCATATGCCATGGTAAATAACAATCCTAAAATATCAATGGATTGGCCCAATAAAAGTTTATTTCATAATTAAAGTTTGATGTGGCTCAAATGACTTTGCTGTGTGGCTGTCATCCAAGGCATGACTCAAACCTGGGCTTCTTTCAGTTTTTCCTATTCCAGATGGAAGAGGTGTCCTCCAGGGTTGAGCAGGCAGGAGAAGAGAAATGATGGAGGCACAGCAGCTCTTAATTGCCTTGGTCCATAAGGTCACATGTCACATCTGCTCACATTTCATTGGGTAGCACTATTCATATGGCTCAATTTAGCTACAAAGAAGACTTGGAAATGTAGAGGAGCATAGAGATCTTTGATGATTTCTGCCACAATAAAAAGGATAATAATATATAAAAATAAAACACTGAGAGTAACATACTTGCTTTCAGGCCCTGGCTCTATACTTAGTTCAACAAATTTGAAAATGTAATTTACCTGTTTTGAGTCAGTTTCATCATGTATAAAATGGGTATAGTGAGTGAAATACAACTCATAGGTTGTTGTATTAAGTGATATGGTAGAAGTCATGATTATAACACAGTAGTGGGTACACAATAAGTGCTCAATATAGTATAGCTATCGTGTTAGTCAGGGTTCTTGGGATAAACAGAACTAATAGGATCTATCTATCTATCTATGGAATTAGCTTACACAGTTATGGAAGCTAGAAAGTCCAAAATCTGTAGTTTTGAGTCTGAAGACCAGAAGCTGCTGTAGAATCAGGAAGAGATGATATTTTAGTTTAAGGGCAACCAGGTAGGAGGATTTTCCTGTGGGAGGGCCAGCCTTTTATTCTGTTCAGGCCTTCATCTGACTGAATGAGGCCTACCTACATTTTGGAGGCCAATCTGCTTTAATCAGTCTACTAATTTAAATGTTAATCTCGTCCCACGGTCTCAGAAACACCCCGAGTAATGTCTGACCAAATATCTGAGTACCTCATGGCCCAGTCAAGGTGGCACATAAAATTAACCAACATAATAATTTTCATTATCATCACCATCATTAGATATAGTCAATAGAAAGAGTTTTCTCGATGAAGTTTGTTTTTTCCTCAATGAATAACTGGATGCCTGTGAATGCAGATAAGATTGTGGTGCCTAGAGTGGGCAGGTAAAGTTGCTAGCCCTTTTACTGTACTACCACTTAACAGTCAAGCAGCCACCCATGAGAAGTGAGCACAGTTAGATAATTTTAAAAGATGTTACATGGAAGACTAGAAACAAAATAGTCTCATTGATATGGTTTTTCTCCTTTTTGCTACACTTTCTACAGTAATCATTTTGGTGTTATGTTTATTCAAATACTGTTTGTAATGTTTAGTTCAGTTTTACCTAGACTTTCACAATCATATTAAAGCTAATCACATCTATAATTCTTAATTTTGCATTTCATGAAGTCTTTACTGAAACAGTCTCCAGTCAGCAAGACAAGAAGGAAGAAAAGCTGCCCAAATAATTCAGGTTGTTTAAATAAAACAATCAGCTGATCAACTTAATGTCCTACCTTCAGCTGGTTGTCATCATGGAGACGCAGATGAAGAGATATTCCAGAGCCATGTTCATCCCTGAATCACACTGGACAGACACAGATGCCTGGAAAGATATTGTATTCTTGCTGCCCAGAAGTCTAGCAGACATAGGCTTGGTCAAAATGGTGGAGAAAATAAACTCCAAACACGTGGTTCTTTCCAGAAAAATGCCTTAAATTTTTGGAAAATCCACCAGGGAAACTTCCTTTGGGAGAGTTCATGAGGCCAGCTGTGCACACTCTAGCTAGTCAATCTGTTGGACTTAAATATTGGTCAGTTAATAATTATTACTAACCTGTTGTTTGAACTCACAGAATGTCCTCCCAGCAAGTCACAGAGGCCAGATAAGCAGTGTAGACAATGAGGAAGGATTAATTCCTACAAAGTCTTATTTCTTGGAGTATCTCCCAAAGTATATAGAATAATGACTCAAGATTGCTCAACTGATGTGGACCTCAAAGCACACATCTAGGATGTTAAAAAAGAAGCATCTATAATGAACTAGGCCAGAAGAATCTTATTTTTATTTTTATTTTTTATTTATAAATATGTTAAGTTCTGGGTTACATGTATGGAATGTGCAGTTTTGTTAAATAGGTATACATGTGCCTTGGTGGTTTGCTGTATCCATCAACCTGTCACCTACATTATGTATTTCTCCTAATGTTATCCCTCCCCTAACCCCCCATCCACCCGACAGGCCCCGGTGTGTGATGTTCCCCTCCCTGTGTCCATGTGTTCTCATTGATCAGCTCCCACTTATGAGTGAGAACATGTGGTGTTTGTTTTTCTGATCTTGTGAGAGTTTGCTGAGAATGATGATTTCTAGCTTCATCCATGTCCCTGCAAAGGACATGAACTCATCCTTTTTTATGCCTCCAGTGTAACTGTGAAGTCAGGAAGAGATGCTCAGTAGCTCACCATTATAGAGTATTCCCATCATAGTAATAGATATAAACAACCCTGAAAGCATAAATAATAGTAAAATGTAATCAAATCTTAAGAAAGTGATGAGTTTTACAGTTTCAATATCTTTAACCTTGACTGACTGAAGTTTAAATAACTTAATTTTTATGGTTGTGTTTAATTGGCTTTTATGAGCCAAGCCAGCTCTAGTGTACCAGTAGATGTGGGGATAACTTTCACCACCTCTCATTTTCCCATAATTGCATTTCTTTGACTTTTGAAGGCTTTAAAATATCCAACAGTACTTTTATGACATTGTAAATGAGATTGTAAATTTCATCAGGAATCATCCACATTATTCTAATATTGGTAGCTCCAACAGCTCTTAGCACAATCATATAATATATATATACACACACACATATATATATACACACACACACACGCATATATATATATATATACTAGGCACTTAGCAAATCTTTACTGAATACAAATAAAGGTGCAGAGATATCTAAATTGAATTATACCTTAAACCTACCAATTAACAACTTAATTATTTTAGCTGGGGTTCAGTCACAGCTGAAAGCAATGCCTGTTGAGTGGAAATGGGGTGGGTGGGCAGGGGCAAACCGTGGGATCCTCAAGGAATAAAGCATTGACTTTCATCATAAGCTGTTGCTTAAGTGGTGATCATAATAGCAATATTCACACAGACTTAGGATTCAGTGGCCCAATTCTGGTTGCTGAACTCTTGTTCATTCATTTATTCAACAACATTTTATCAAGCACACACTGTGGTTTAGACTATTCTGGGTACCATGACAATAGTACCAAAAAACCCCAAGCCTGTGCTCTCATAGAACTTACCTTCTATTGAGGAGAGACAATTAACAAACAAGTACATACGTAGTATGTTAGATAGCAAGAAGTGCGATGGAGAAATACAAAGCAGGAAAGGAGTTTAGGATGAGCCAGGGTAGTGGTGGGGACTTGCTAATTATATAGAATAGTGCAGGAAGACCTCTCTAATAATGGGACATTTGAGCAGAGGCCTGAAGGAAATGAGGGAAACAGCCATTTACATCATATCACTTCCATCGTGTATTTCCTATGCTTGGAAGACTCTTGCCCCATATAAGATATATTTCCTGTACTTACAGGAGATAAGTACAGGAGTCTGAAGGTGGGAGCACGGTTGATGTATTTGAAGACAAGCGTGGAGTCTACTATGTCTATAGTGGAGTCAGCAGAGAGGGAGTGGTAGGACATGGAATCAGAGAGTAAGCAATGAGGGAAGACAAAGAGGGCAGATGTGTAAGCTGATCTGTGAGTCACCTTGCTATCAATCCAGTCTGGGTCTCAGGCCTCGTCTAGGCTACTCCTCAGGGTCCTTGTAGATTCCAGGATCCTGCCTTCTTATTTATCTTCACAACTCTCCTGCACACTAGATTTGGCTGAATCCTCACACCTGGACTTCTGCCTTTGCACTCGTATGGTCACACTCAGGTCTTCACAATCTTGGTCCAGTGCCTGTTAGGAGCATCTGCCACATTAGCATGTTGAATGTCTCCCTTCATGACTCTGCAAAGACTTTGCTTCCAGAAATGCCCATTCTCACTCATAATATGTCATATATCTTGTTCTGCTTTATCTATTCACATGGTTGCTAACATGTCAAAATAAAACATTTGAAAAATATAAGTGATTCAAATGAAAGGAAACTTTAATTGGTTCACAGAGCAACACAAATTTCAGGTATGTTTGGTCCAGGGCTCAAATGATAACATAATCTGCTAATTTTCTAATTCCTGGCTTACCATAAAATTGGCTTTGGTTTCAGGCTTCACATGGTGGCAAGGCAGCAGCTCTAGACCTGTCTTTTCAAGTCAAATCTAAGAGAAAAACAGTATTTCTGTCTCTCTCTATTGTCTCAGAAAAAGTATCATTATCTCTTTTCATCCTGATTACCCATCTCTGAACCAATCACTATGGCTAAGATAATGTGAAGCCCTGATTATCTAGGCCTGAGTCACAGTCACCCCATGGAGGCAGAAGTGGGTCATCAAACCCTTCCAAAGCATATGGACTAAAAGTGAGGGAGCAAGGTGTTTCCCAGAGGAATACTGGGGCATAATAGCCAGAAGAATGAATTGATTTGTGTGGTAAAACAACTACATGTTCCCTACACCTACTGCATGTTCTTCTAGTGTGCTCACTGCCCCGATTCTTCTAGAAGTAGGTTCTGTTCTTAGGGCTATGACCTAAATTCCCAACTGGCTTTAATTACATTTATCCACTATGAGCTCCACATATTAGGGCAGTCAGTGGCTCATACATGGTAGTGTGGACTAGCACCATCAATATTACCTGGGAACTCATTAGAAATACTAATTCTTGGGCCCCACTCCAGATCTACTGAATAAGAAACTGGAGGTGGGACCAGCGATTTGTGAACAAGCCCTCCAGGTTTTCCTGATTCATGCTAAAGTTTGAGCACTTCAGCTTGGATCTATGTCTCTAGGTTCCTCTTTGTTATACTCTATTTTAGGGCTCTTCTGGACAAATGACAGGGCTAAGGCTAGACCGGCACTCCATCCGCTAGGCAAACAGGACTGGTACATGTGTACACATGAGTCCTGTTTCCTTCCTGCCTATTCCATACTGTCCCCAGGTCTGAATTTTTGCTCATTTCCCAAGACCACTGCACCCAGTGGTAACAATTTTTGTCAAAGGGATGATGCCCAGTAGCTCAATTGATTCTGAAGGTAACTCTGTGATCTTATACTAGATTTGTAACATTTTAATCTCTTTAATGTTTTTCCATATATATACATGGAAATATACATACATTCTTAATACACATATTTATTCTTTTTATACATATACTTAATGTTTTAGGGTTTACTATATGACCCAATTCAGGCTGCCGTATCTAAAATACCATAGACTGCATGGTTTGAACAATAAATGTTTATTTCTCATGATTTCTGGAGGCTGGGGGTTCAAATATCAAGGTGCTGGTGACAGCCCACTTCCTGGTTCATAGATGGTCATCATCTTGCTGTGTCCTCACCTGACAGAAGGGGCCAGGGAGCTCCCTGAGGGTCTCTTTAATAAAGCCTCTAATTCCATCTGAAGGGATTGTGATCTAATCACCTCCCCAAAGCTCAGCCTCCTACTACGATCACACTGGTTGTTACGCTGTCAACATATACATTTGCTGGGGAGTAAGGGAGACAAAAATATTCAGTCCATAACACTCTATATGTTTTAATTTATCAGAATCAGCTTTAGATTTATACTAGTTTAATTCCAATGACATATAGAAACATTAGTCCTGTACAGCTCTATCCCCTTTTCCCCCTTTTGGTGGTATTATTGTTGTATATATTATATCTAGTTATGTTAAAGACCCAAAATATATTGTTATAATTATTACTTTATAATCTGTAGTAATTTCCGAAGACCAGTACAACTTTGTTTCAACCCACGCCTTTCTGCTGTTGACAAAAAATAAAATAAATAAATACTTTACATGTATTTATTTATTTTATTTTATTTTTTGAGGCAGAGCCTGGCTCTGTCACCCAGGCTGGAGTGCAGTGGTGCGATCTCGGCTCACTGCAACCTCTGCCTCCTGGGTTCAAGTGATTCTCTTGTCTCAGTCTCCTGAGTATCTGGGATTACAGGTGCCTGCCACTATGCTCGACTAATTTTTCTATTTTTAGTAGAGACAAGGTTTTGGCATGTTGACCAGGCTGGTCTTCAACTCCTGACCTCAGGTGATGCACCCGCCTTGACCTCCCAAAGTGCTGGGATTACAGTCATGAGCCACCATGCCCAGCCGATAAATGTACATAGGTTTTATTTCTATGTTATATAACATAATATAGCATTATATTATTATCAGGTCCAGGGCCATGACTACACCAAATGTCACACTCAGGATCAGGTTCAGACCCACGCTGAGGTTCGAGGGGAGTGGGTGGATGGGTGATAGCTGAAAGAACACTCGGGCCGGGGAGCATAGGCAGGTGAAGTGTACTTTTATTCAGCAGCTCTCTCATTAGCAGCTCTCTCACACTAGCTCTCCCACATCGTCTGCCTTTATCTTGGCTGTCCGCTCTGACTCTGCAGCTCCTCTCAGCAACCACATCAGTGGTTCCAGCTGCTTCCACACACAGCTGCACGACCAGCCTGAGCAAGGCTCGCTCTTCCTTGCCTTCAGGGTCAGCATTTAACTCTTTCTCTGAGCATGAGCCTAGTTGAGCTGTGCTGTGCCATGGCTCCCCTGTGTCCATCTGCAAGATGGACAGCTCTGGTACTCTCTCTTTCTCTGGGCATGAGTGCAAGAACCACGTTGAGCCATGCCCAAGAGCTGAGCTGAGCCATGACCCCATGCACAGTGTCAGCAGGGCAGTTACACCTTTTACAGATAATAGTGGCTCAGAGCCAAGTATGAACTTACACAAACAGGTTATATAACAAGTGGTGTGTGTGCCTGCACCCTAAACTCACTGAATCACTCTGGCCTGGATGTCCATCTTGGCCTATTCCTTGACCAAAGCACATCCATGTACCTTACAATTATACGTGCATTATTATATACAATGCTTTTTAAAATCAGTTATTATACATAAGGAGAAAGATATGCACTTACACTGTTTTTCATAATTGTGTAACTACCTTTACTAGTTCGCTTTTTGTGTATGGATTTTAATTACTGCCTGAGGTTACATGCTTTCAGTCTAAAGAGCTTCATTTAATATTTCTTATAAAGGGCGTATGTTAGCAACAAATTCTCAGTTTTGGTTTGTCTGGGAAAGTATATGATATGGTTAGGTTTTGTGTTCCCACCCAAATCTCATTGAATTGTAATCCCTATAATTCCCCTCTATCAAGGAAGAGACCAGGTGGAGGTAATTGAATCAAGTGGTGGTTTTCCCCAGGTTGTTCTCATGATAGTGAATGAGTTCTCACGAGTTCTGATAGTTTTATAAGGGGGCTCTTCCCCCTTCCTTGGAAGTTTTTCCTGCTGCCTGGTTGAAGGTGCCTGCTTCTCCTTCGCCTTCTGCCATGATTGCAAGTTTCCTGAGACCTCCCCAGTCATGCTGAACTGTGAGTCAATTAAACATCTTTCCTTTATAAAGTATCCAGTCTCAGGCAGTTCTTTACAGCAATATGTAAACAGATTAAAACAGTATTTCACCTTCAGTTTTAAAAAATAGTTTTGCTGGCCACAGGGTTTTTGGTTGAAAGTTTCCCTTCTTTGAGCACTTTGAATATGTTGTCCCAGTACCTCCTTTCCTCCATTGTTTCTTCTGAGAAATCACTGTTAATTTTACTGGGGTCTCTTGTAAAGAGCAGTCATTTTTCTCTTGTCGCTTTCATGATTTTCTCCTTGTCTGACTTTCAGCACTTTTACTATCATGTGTCTGTTTGTAAATATCTTTGCTTGTGTTCTTCTTAGAGGTCATTGAGCTTCCTGATGTGCAGGTTTTTGTTTTCAATAAATTTGGGAAGTTTGTAGCTATTATTTTCTGGAATATTTTTTCTGCTCCCTTTTCTCTCCCCTGTCCTTCTGGTAATCCCACTTATGCATGTATTAGTTCTCTTGATGGTGTCCTACATTTCTCAGAGTCTTTGTTCATTTTTCTTCATTCCTTTTTTCTCTGTTCTTTGATTTGCATATTTGTCTGTCTTCAAGTTCACCAATCTTTCTTCTGCCAGGTCACATATAGTTTTGAGCTCTTCTAGTAATTTTTTATTTCAGTTATTGTGTTTTTCAATTCCAGAATTCTCATGTGTGTTTTTGGAAATAATTTCTGTCTCTTTATTGATAGTCTCTCTGATGTAAATTTTCTTTACTTTCTTCATGATGCCTTCCTTTAGTTCTGTGAACACATTTATATGTTTATAATGGCTATTTTGGAGTCTTTGTTAAGTCAACCTCTATTGCCTGCTATTTTTTGTGTATGGGTTATACTTGTCTCTTTGCATGTTTTATAATTTTTTTGAAAACTGGGCATTTTAGATAATATACCAACTCTGGGTTATTGCCTGCCACCCTGAAGTTTGTTCTTGTTACTTCTTTTTTAAAATTATTACTATTTTTTTTTGCCACTGGCCGATTCTTTTAGGAAAGTGTATTTTCTACCTATAGTGTTAAGCCTCTGATGTTGTGCCCCAAGGAGGTGTAGTTTTGGGTCTGCCTACAGTCACCCTGAGATAACAGTAGTATTAGTCGGGCTCTCTGGAAAGTCTCTGGACTCATTTAGCACTTAAACTACACTAGTTGCCTGCTGGTTTCTCTGTTGTTATGCAACAATACTCTGGAATTTAAATTGCTCCACAAACTAATCCAATCAAACTGTGGCTCTTTTGATGGAATATTTTCTGAAGTCCATGCCTGATATTTATTCTGACCCCAGGAGAGCTCCTCTCTGCTATCCCATTCCCCTGGTTCCCTCCTGTAAACTAGCTGACCTACAGTCTAGGCTGTATCTTTATTAGGTCCACAAATCTCCAAACTGCCTTTCACTATAACCTTCACTGTTCTTGAGAGAGCACTTAAACTTGAACTTCTCCATGCTCTATTGCAAATGAAATTAATTCCTTTGGGGAAGCTATTCAAAACTATCTGCTTTAAAGCCTGCTTCTCCCCTCAAACAAAATTCTAAATCAACGCTGTAAAGCTGGGGGTGGGAAAAATAGCAAGCTTTTCGTTGTGTGACAACCCTACTCCAGGAGCTTAGTACTCAGTAAAGGGGAGAGAGAGAGAGATCTGAGGTCCTCTAAGCTTGCCTCTTCTGAAGTAGAGCCACTGCCTCAAAAGCCAGGGGATGGCAATCAGGGTCCCAGTATTGTTAGTCTGCTGCACTCATTCCACAAGTGGGGACTTTGCAGAAAGGAGCCTCATTGCTCAGCTGCTCTCACCTGGGACTTAGCCGTGGCAACAGGTACCTGGGCTAGGATGAGAAATGCTGAAGTCTTGCTCTTCCTGGGAAGAAAACCCTCTGACTAGCTAGGAGCAGGGGTGGTGGCAGAGGGAACTCTGAGTTTGTGGCTGTAGCAGCCTGGAGTGGAGTGTCTGCCTCACTGAACTGGGAGCAGGGAGAGAGGGAATGGTCTTGGTTTATATTCCACAGATTCTAACTCTTTTATAGGTTTTCTTGAAAAAAAAAAAACACAGTATTTCATTTGCTGTTTGTGCCTAGGAAAACATTCTAAGACTTTAAGTGGTTGTTTTGCTAAAAATTTTCTCCACTATTACTAGGGAGCAGACCAGCAGAGCTTCTCATTCTGCCATGCCAGAAGTCTATGTACTCTACAATAGATTTTAATCAGTGCTAGTTGTTGTCTAAATCATGCCTAAAATTAATCGTGCTCTTTGGACACCATGGGATCTGACTGCACACATCTGGAACAATACCTCTAGTCCCAGATCCAGATGCTTGGTCTCATGCCACATGCGACATGACCTGACAGTTCTTTCCTCCCAAAAAGTTCCGTATTGCTATGAATGTTTTCCCATGTCATGAGCCCTTGGCAGGAACTATGGTTTTCATTTTAATTACTGCCTGTAGGGATGATGCCAGTAGGGAAGAGAGAGGGATAAGACTAGACTGCCTTTTACCGCTTTGTCCAACATCAACTTAGTCCTTGTCACTTGAAGTCACCATGGATGCTACTTCTCAAATGTATGTTGACCTCTTTTTACAGGGTATGCATGTTTCTTCTCATTTTTCGGTAGTTGTACAGAATTTTCTGTTCCTTGATAAATTTTTTAAACATCTATTATTCAGGGACACCAGCCTAGGACCACAACTCTCCTGAAAGGATAAATATTTGCTTCAAAGCCTGGGTGTTCTCAGGTGCAGCACAGGTGCAGCCTGTAGGTCATGGATGTCTCAGAGGTACAGCCCTTGGAATGCCTGCGGCCTGCCTTAACTGAATGGCCATTTGTTCATGCAGTTGGAAACAGGGACTATTTATTTATTCAGCCAACATAAATGGAATAACCATAGACTCCCAGATACTCTGATAGAACTGAGGACATTGAGGAAACATTCACAGTCTCTTCAGAGAGTTTATAGTCTTAAGGGGAAGCAGAAAAGTAAGCAGCAGTTTTAATGTCATGTGACACTGTGACAGAAGTGGAGAAGCACAGGCTGTCTGCTTCAGATACCACCCCCTCATGCTCGTATCCAGAAAGCAATGCTGAGATTTCATAGTAGGGAATGGGAAGGTGGCAATGTGTAGATCCCTGTTTTGTTTTTTTTGTTGTTGTTGTCTGTCATCTTGAAAGTTGAGAAGTGAGAAGAGAGCTGAAAATGTACAAGAGTGTGCCCAGGCAACTGTTTTCTCTTTGCTTATCTAATAAAAGCAGAAAGAGGTTTTATCATCAGCAGTGGAGAGCAGAAGGGCTGGCAGTGTGACAGTGGCTGTGACTTATGAAGGGAGAGTCTCCAGTCCACTCAGCAGTGTCCAGTTCAGGAACTGACAGCATTGGCACAGGCTCCACTTGGCAGGATGGGGGTTAATTGTGGACTATGTCAGTTTTGCTGCTTGAAAATTTTGGGTGACAATACCTCTCAGATGTGAATAGAGGATGAGTCTTTCTCTTGGAAGGACTCAAAGGAGCCTGTTAGGACTGGCCTGTCAAGGCTTACCAGTGGAAGACACCCTCCTTGTGAGGCTGAAATGCCTGGATGTTATCTTACTAGAAAGAAGGAAACAGTGCATGCCTTTGGGAATGGATCTACAATTTACTGTTTACCCCATCAAGCATGATATTACATTGAATTTGAGCAGCTACAATGCTGAGCTGGTGAGCAGGAGGCCAACTCTGCGGGTTTACTTAGAAAGTGGGCAGAAATGACAGTAACCGTAAAACAGATAACAGGCAAGCCCTCAGAAGTGGGCAGAGGCAGGAAAAATGAGCACTGGAAAGAGTGTGGCAGAGCCACCCAAGGCAGAGAAGCAAGCTGGCTCCAGGGCATAGCCAGATGTGGGTTGGTCTGGGCATTCAGAAAGTGTTTTCAGGAACACACTTAGGCAACTGGGGAGGTGATGGGCAGAGGGTGGGGATGTGGATGGAACTTCTGAGCTTTCTCTTCCAGCTTCTATCTGCTTTAGGGGGACATTCCAAGGTTAGGTCTGGCACATTTTGTAATACCACGCAGTGGATTCATTACAGTGGGTTAAAGGTTGATTGTGCACTATGAACAAATGGAGATGCCTGGGGTTTCCAGAGTTGATGGTCAGCTATCTGAGGGGTGCAGAAACAGGCCCTCATCATTATTTAACTTTGCTTGTGAAATATACTTCTGTTTTCCCTCCCTTTAGTTTGGTCCCATGAGCTCACTCTTCCACACTGTTGCCAGAGCGGAAATTGATTATGTCTCTCTCTTGCTCAGAGCTTTCAATCGTCCTCCCATGTCTCTAGTATAAAGCTCCTTAGAGGAGGTCATAGAACCTTCCTTGACCTGGCCCCTACCTGGCTGCCTGGTTGCCATTACTGTGATGCACACACATTTTATGTTCCAGCAGTAGCAAACCACACACACACACACACACACACACACACACACACACAGCATTTTGCTTCATGATTTTACCTTTGCTTATATTTTTCCTTTTGCTTGAAATGCTCTTCCGTTTATCACCCCCTTTTCTTTCCCAGGCATCACTTCCTTGAAGTATTTTTACCCGTTTTCTTCTGCCTCTCAAGACCCTGTACTCATCTCTAATTGTGCACTCACCATATTGTGTTACATGCATACTTCTCTCCCTTCCTCACTTACCTGTGAGTTCCTCCAGACTATGTTATATTTATATTTGTATCAGGCAGAGCTAGGCATAATGCCTGGGACATAGTTGGTACTCTAAAATATTTGATTGTATAAATGAAAGAAAAAAATGAATACTCTAAAATATTTGGTTGTATAAATGAATGAGATGGAGTTTCACTCTTATTGCCCGGGCTGGAGTGAAGCAGCACAATCTTGACTCACTGTAATCTCTACCTCCCAGGTTCAAGCAATTCTCCTGCCTCAGTCTCCTTAGTAGCTGGGATTACAGGTGCCCGCCACCATACCTGGGTAATTTTTGTATTTTTTTTTTTTAGTAGAGATGGGGTTTCACCATGTTGGCCAGGTTGGTCTCGAACTCCTGACTTCAGATGATCCATCTGCCTTGGCCTCCCAAAGTGCTGGGATTACAGGCATGAGCCACTGTGCTTGGCCCATGAAATGATCTTTAACTGCCTTCCAAATGACTAATACTAGATAGTATCTATTTGGTTTCCAACTACAGTCTGGAAGCAATAGGTGCCTTCATTTAACCATTGGACCTAGAAAGGTAGCAACCCATAGCCTGCCAGGCTACATGCACCTAGAAACCTCAGGAAATCTTGTCACTGTGCATTCTATTATGTGACTACAACTTGAGCTGAATAGGGAGAAATGAATCCTGGCCAGCACTGAGCGTCGTGCCAGGAACAGAACAGTGGGGCCGTTGCAGTCAGTAGAATGAAAGGTTACCATGGCGTTGTCAGGGAGTTTTCTTGAACTATGGCTGGACCATATTTCTCTTTCCACCTCAGCCACTGCTTCATGCTACTGAATGGAGAAGGCTTTGGCTTTCTGTATCCATGGAAGAATGCAGTATGCCTCTTATCTCCTAAACCTGTCCCTGAGGAAAGCTGCCTGCCCTTGGCGTTTCTCAGCAGAACAGTAAATGTGATCTCAGTCTCTCCCAGCGGCTCAGTAAATGTCATTTGATATAGAGGGCCTCAGCCAGGTGACACAGTGAGAGCTGAAAACACCTCAGGTCATCTGTACTGTTGCACTCCTTATGCACAGCACATCCTAGTTGTTCCACTTAAAGCATCTATCATTATGATTTCCTTTCCTTTCTCTAAACATAAGCTAGGTTGACCTCACTGAGTGGAAAGTCAAAGGTGTCAACTGAATAAGAAACTCTTTCTGTTCGGGTACCGTGTGGGATGTTAGGTTTTCACCCGAGGTGAGGATGGGGGCTGAGTAGGGCTGCAATAGAGGAGAGAGAATGCAATCCACTTCGAAGATGGGAGTGACGTGCTGCTTAGATAGAAAGCACACCATTTCCTTTCCTGTTCAGAGTGAGATTTTTTTTTACCTTCATACAAATGAGGTTGTTGAAAACCATGATATTTGAAAATACGCACATAAACAAAACCTTTGTTTTGAATGTAAACCTATGGAAATGAATAATCACAATCTGCAGTTAAAAGGACCATCGCTTGATCTTGGATGTTTCCTAGCTAGGCGCATTCAGGGTGTTATTGCTGGCAATGGAAAGCCCAGAGTGCCAGCAGCCTCCACACTGTGATTTAGGGAAGGGAGTGACTGAGATTATTTTAGTCAGAGGAACTGGTTCTCTGCTTAGCCTCAATATTTCATAAAAAGCTCGTTGCAGCAAAATTTTCATTTGGCAGCATCTGCGTTGCTATCATCTTGATATCTTCACATTAAGTAACAATGGCATTTCAAGGTCAAATGAAAGTCAAATTGGCATGATAAATATTCATTGTCAGCCTCTGTTAATCCTATGTATTTTCTGTAAAGATACAGACAAAGCATGTAATCAGAAGTGTTTGTAGGAAAATAAAAAGTTAGAGAAATTCTGGGGTCACAGAGCAAATAAAACAGTTCAAATGTTAAGATATATATGGTATAGTGAGAAGATCACTAGAATGAATACTGCACTCAATTCTGACATTGTCGGTTTCTGACAAATCATTTAAATGATATACCTCAATTTTCCCAACTGTAAAGTTAGAATGAATTACATAATTATCTTTTATTCTTATTCCTATTCTAAGTGATAGCTTTTCTAGATTCAATTAGAAAGAACTTCCAAAGTGTTGCAAAACACTGAAACATACTAGGAAAAAAAAGGTTTTTTTTTGGTTTTGTTTTGTTTTGTTTTTCCCTGAGCACTTAAATAATAGAATAGGTATCCATTTCTTAAACAAATGGAATGAAAATCACAAATAGACTTTTCAGGTTAGGAAAGAAGCCTGCAATATGAAGGGACTAGGTTAAAAGAAAATTGGCCTATTTACATTTCTACTGTAGAGTATTGGATGCTGTAGCAATAATGGACCTTTACTGCAATTATTTTAGAGGTCGTGAGATTACATATGGCCTGTGTCACCTAGCAGCCAGAGCCTGGGATGTCAAGTGTGTGTACCTTTATCAACAGCCAAGCTTAAAATCACTAAGAAACAGCTACTTCTGAGAAGACTTGGAAAGTAAGGTATTCTATTTGAGGATAATGTAAGCATTTGTTTCTGGAATTCTGCCCAGTAACCCAGAACACACAAAAAGGTCTTAGAGTAATTTGATCAGTGTTTCTGTAAAAGAACACCAAAGCCTCAGATTCTGTTACTGGCAAGACAGAAAATGCATTATAAGGGAAGACAACATGTTTCATTGGATGATGGCTTGGCCTGGAGAGGGCTTGGGAGAGTTAACTGACAGCAATTAGGAACAATGATTAATGCTAACCTAAACTTCTGGGAACCCTGCCTGAACATGCTTGTCAGGGTGTGTTGGTGTTTGCAACATTGCCTTTTGTTTTGCCTTTGGAGCCTGACTCAGTTTTGCTTGCAGTCCTTGCTACTGTCTATTGGCCCTGTTTTGAGCACTAACATGAAAAGATGAAAAGAAATTCTCAGAAACACCCTTTTTTCTCACCTGATCATCTTAGACACTATCCACAATTGCATTCCTAGAGGTATATTCATCTTCCTGGCATTATTATTTTGGTGTATTCACAGAAGTCTGTGTCCATAATCCTTCCGTAAGTTCATCTGTTATTTAGCTTCTTGGATGAAATATTGGTAATCATTGTAAAAATCATGAGCCTATGTTGATATGTACATGGACCTTTCCCTGTTTGGCTGGGGGATGGGGGGGTAATGTGAGAGATGGGGAGATTAAAAGCAGATTCTAGATCCCTCCAGTGAGCAACTTGGTTAAATATTTTGTTTACATTGGTTATATTGGGCAACTTTAGTAGAGGATATTGTTTAAGAAATGGAGAGTAGTTTTCTGATTGGCGAGACCTGTAGTCATTAGGCTGCATTTATCAGTAGGCTTAGCTTGCAGTTCAAGGTTCATTGAGATAGATTAGCAGTGCCTCTCAATCCTGGTTTCTCAGGCTGCACTGGGTTGGTTAAGTTGAGTGGGCAATGAGGAACTTGGGGAGGTAGTAGAAGACACCTTCTTGACTTCAGGTCCAAACCTTTTTCTTTGGCTGCCTTTGTTGCTATTGAAAAGTTGGGGTTATTTTGTAGTTCATGGGTTGGCAAACCATGACTTAAGAGCAAAAAAATCTGTCTTTGCTGCTTGTTTTTGTAAATAAAGTTTTATCAGAACGCAAACATGGTTAGTTATCTACATATTGTCTATGGATTCTTCTGCATGAAAACAGCAGAGTTGAATAGCTGCAAAAGCGAACTCTAAGACCTGCAAAACATAAAATATTTACTATTTGGTCCTGTATGGGGAAAAGTTTCCCTATCCCTGCTGTAGTTCATTGCAGGTAATCTGTTGTTAAGATCTTCTCTTGGTCTTTGGTGTTCTGTAATGTTGCTCAAATGAATTTAGATATGAATTTCTTTTTATTTTTCCTGCTTGAGATTTGTTGTTCTTTCATCAATTATTAGCCATAAACTCTGAATATTGTCTCTCCCCATATCGTCTCTGCTCTTGAAACTCTGGCTAAATTTCTTAGAATCTCTCATTCTAGTCTCTATTTTTCTTAACTCTTTTTTGTCCCGTAGGATCTCTGTGCTGCATCCTGGGTATTTCTACAGGTCTGTTTTCTGATTCAGTTTCCTTACTGATTGTTAGTTTGTTGAGATTTTCTATTTCTTCATGATTCAATCTTGGTAGATTGTAAGGTTCTAGGGCTTTATTCATTTCTTCTAGGTTATCCAATTTGTGTACAATTGTTCATAGTAGTCTCTTAAGACTCTGTATTTCTAAGGTATCAGTTATCTTTTTTATTTCTGATTTTATTTGGGTCTTCCCTCTTTTTTTTCTTAATCTAGCTAAAGTTTTGTCAATTTTGTTTTCCTAAAACCAATGTTTAGTGTTGTTGGTCTTTTCTGTGGCTTTTCTAGTCTCGATTTAATTTATTTCATCTCTGATCTTTGTCATCCCTTTTTTTTTTCTTTTTGACAGCCTCCCTCTGTTGCCCAGGCTGGAGTGCAGTGGTGCGATCTCAGCTTACTTGCTGCAACCTCTGCCTCCCAGTTTCAAGCAATTATCCTGCCTCAAACTCCTGAGTAGCTGGGACTACAGGCATCCACCATCATGCCCGGCTAATTTTTTTGTATTTTTAGTAGAGATGGGGTTTCACTGTGTTAGCCAGGATGGTCTCGATCTCCTGACCTCGTGATCTGCCCGCCTTGGCCTCCCAAAGTGCTGGGATTACAGGCATGAGCCATCATGCTCAGCCATTTTCTTCCTTTCTTCTAGATCTAGAAGTCTTATTTTGCTTTTTTTCAAATTTGTCTAGTCATCTTATTTGTATTTTCATATCTCCTCTTTTGCTTCTTTAAACATATCAAGCATATTTACTTTAAATTCTATGCAACTGATTCTAGTATATGAGGCTATTGTAGGTTGGATTCTGCTGTTTTATCCTCATTGAATTACAAGGTACTGGTGTACTTTGTATTGTAATTACAAGGTACTGGTGAACTTTGTATTGTTTCTAGTGGTGAACTCAGTTTCCTTGGGTATTTTCTGTGGAAATTCTTTGAGCATTTTTATGCAGTATTCAGGCTGCATAGTGTACCATACAGCTAGAGAGTTGTCATAAATCATGTTTGCCATACCATTTATACCAGAGATCCTTCAGTGTTGGAGGTTATTGAAAATTTGCCTGGACTATTAATATAACTAATGCTTTGATGTTAAATTGTGTATAACTTTCTGGAATCTCTTCTTGCTTTTTACTTCTTGCTTATTGAAGGAGGGAAAGTGAAACTTACAGTCTCCCTGGGATCCACAGAGACATGATGAAAACCAAGAATCATTTCATATCTAGAAATCTTAATTTGGTTGTTTTTCAAATATACCTTGTCACAATTGTCCTACTTCCAACATTCCTCAAAATTGGATGTAAAATCTGCATCACCTTACCCCTTAAAGCTATTCTAGATGATTATTCTTGCCCCTTCATGCAAATTCTTCCTGTCTTGAGGCAGATGACATTTGGTATACCTTCTTCTCTGTTACCTTGTCCCTGAAATCTACCCTTGGAATAATCATTCCCATGCGGTCTCTGAAGGCTCTGGGTCTGCCATGGTCTTTTTTTCTACTTTTAGTTCTGACCTCATCTTGGGTGACTTCAAAATCTCAGATTTCTGGCTTTTTCATCTTCAAAATAACCTTGTCAACCATTGTATAGTTCCATAGTCACAAAAACCTTCTCCATCTTGAAAATCAAACAACTAGATTTTCTTCTTTTTGACCACAACTTCCTGTCCCTTTAGGTTACTTACTAAGCTGTTGCTGATATATACCAATCCTTTGACCTCACTGAGACCTCCATTCTCTTTACCCTCTATTTTCAATGTTTCAAACATTTCTCATACTTTTTATTCTCTTCTTATCCTTCTCATGTTTTATAATTCAAGACTTCAAACACTGCTGTACTAATACCCTAAGCTGACTTGCCACATTCTCTTTCTACTATTCTAACTTGGCAAAACCTCAGTCCTCGACAAAACAAAATGCCTATTTTTTTCTACTTCCATATCTGTGCTGATGAGAGAGTTCCTGAAGAAATGTCATGATTTCCACTTTGCTAATGGTTGACTAGATTATTTGGACACATTCCTCCTGCTAAAATGAAATAAATGCTGAATATAATATAAAAAATCTCTTTTAAAACATTGAGGAATTAAAAATATATTAAGGATTACCAAACCAAAATTTAAGGGAAAAATAACTCAAAAAAGTAAGCTGAGCACTGAAATCATGTGGCCCAGAGGCATTTTATAACATGACAAAAATTACACTTTGGTTTTGGTAGCTTTATTGGGTAAGGAATCATAATTTAAGGTCCAGAGCCATCTCAAGTGGAAAAATTTAACAGACTAACCCTATTCCATACATATATATATACACACACATACACACACATACACATATACACACACACACATATACATACATATGTGCTTTATATCAATAATGAAGCTAGTCATGGGCTAGTTCTACTTCTAAGGGAGTGCAACTTAATCTATTCTGATTGGTAAAACAATATTCTTGGGAGCAGAATTTACAAAATGCTTAGAAATAGTTGCATTAATTATTCTACATCATAAGCCCATTAAGTGGGTTATTAACTCCCTTGCTTCATCCCTTTGTCCTACTTACCTGGTAAAACCCCCCTTAACTTCAACCCAACTCCCTGCCTACTACTATGCACAGGTTGAATGTGGTTTGAGAAGCACACACACCCAGGCTGAGTGGCCACACTTCCATCACTGCCAAGAGAACCGTACACAATTCTTAAAATATGTCTATCTATATCTATGTCTATATAGATATAGATACAAATAACTTTACGTTCTGGGATAGATGTGCAGAACATGCAGGTTTGTTACATAGGTATATGTGTGCCATGGTGGTTTGCTGTACCCATCAACTCATCATCTACATGGGGTATTTCTCCTAATGCTCTCCCTCTCCTTGCCCCCAAAACCCCAACAGGCCCCAGTGTGTGATGTTCCCCCTCCCTCTGTCTGTGTGTTCTCATTATTCAACTCCCACTTATGAGTGACAACATGCGGTGTTTTGTTTTCTGTTCCTGTGTTAGTTTGCTGAGAATGATGGTTTCCAGCTTCATCCATGTCCCTGCAAAGGACATGAGCTCATTATTTTTTTTATGGCTACTTAGTATTCCATGGTGTATATGTGCCACATTTTCTATCATTAATGGTCATTTGGGTTGGTTCTAAGTCTTTGCTATTGTGAATAGTGCTGCAATAAAGATATGTGTGCATGTGTCTTTATAGTAACATAATTTATAATCTTTTGGGTATATACCCAGTAATAAGATTACTGAATCAAAGGTGTTTCTGGCTCTAGATCCTTGAGGAATAGCCACACTGTCTTTCACAACGGTTGATCTAATTTACACTCCCACTAACAGTGTAAAAGCGTTCCTATTTATCCACATCCTCTCTAGCATCTGTTGTTTCCTGACTTTTTAATGATCGCCATTCTAACCGGGGTGAGATGGTATTTCATTGTAGTTTTGATTTGCATTTCTCTAATGACCAGTGATGATGAGCTTTTTTTTCATGTTTGTTGGCCACATAAATGTCTTTTTTTAGGAACTGTCTGTTCATTTCCTTCACCTGCTTTTTGATGGTTTTTTTTTTTTTTCTTGTAAATTGGTTTAACTTCCTTGTAGATTCTGGATATTAGCCCTTTGTCAGATGGACAGATGGCAAAAATTTTCTCCCATTCTGTAGGTTGCCTGTTCATGCTAATCATAGTTTCTTTTGCTGTGCAGAAGTTTTTTGTTTTTTTTTGTTTGTTTGTTTTTGTTTTTGTTTTTTTTACTTTGATTAGATCCCATTTTCAATTTTGACTTTTGTTGCAATTGTTTTTTGTGTTTTAGTCATGAAGTATTTGCCTATACTTACGTCCTGAATGGCACTGCCTAAGTTTTCTTCTAGGGTTTTTATGGTTTTAGGTCTTACATTTAAGTAGTTAATCTATCTTGAGCTAACTTTTGTATAAGGTGTAAGGAAGGGTTCCAGTGTCGGTTTTCTGCATGTGGCTAGCCAGTTTTCCCAGCATCATTTATTAAATAGGGAATCCTTTCCCCATTGCTTGTTTTTGTCAGGTTTGTCAAAGATCAGATGGTTGTAGGTGTGTGGTGTTATTTCTAAGGCCTCTGTATATATCTCTGTTTTGGTATCAGTACCAGTACCACACTGTTTTGGTTACAGTAGCCTTGTAGTATATAGTCTGAAGTCAGGTAGCGTGATGCCTCCGGCTTTGTTCTTTTTGCTTAGGATTGTCTTGGCTATATAGGCTCTTTTTTTGTTCCATCTGAAATTTAAAGTAGTTTTTTTCCAAATCTGTGAAGAAAGTCAATGGTAACTTGATGGGAATAGCATTGGATCTATAAATCACTTTTGGCAGTATGGCCATTTTAATGATACTGATTCTTCCAATCCATGATTGTGGAAGGTTTTTCCATTTGTCTGTGTCCTCTCTTATTTCCTTGAGCAGTGGTTTATAGTTCTCCTTGAAGAGGTCCTTCACATCCCTTGTAAGTTGTATTCCTAGTTATTTTATTCTCTTTGTAGCAATTGTGAATGAGAGTTCACTCATGATTTGGCTCTCTGTCTGTTTTTGTTATATAGGAATGCTTGTGATTTTTGCACATTGACTTTTGTATCCTGAGACTTTGCTGAAGTTAAGCTTAAGGGTATTTTGGGCTGAGATTATGGGGTTTTCTAAATATACAATTATGTCATCTGCAAACAGACAATTTGACTTCCTCGTTTCCCATTTGAATACCCTTTATTTATTTCTTTTGCCTGATTGCCCTGGCCAGAACTTCTAATACTACGTTGAATAGGAGTGGTGAAAGAGGACATCCTTGTCTTGTTGCAGTTTTCAAAGGGAATAATTCCAGCTTTTGCCCATTCAGTATGATATTGGCTGTGGGTTTGTCATAAATACCTCTCATTATTTTGAGAGATGTTCCATCAATACCGAGTTTATTGAGTGTTTTTAGCATGAAGGGGTGTTGAATTTTATCAAAGACCTTTTCTGCATCTATTGAGATAATCATGTGGTTTTTGTCTTTGGTTCTGTTTATGTGATGGATTACGTTTATTGATTTGTGTATGTTAAACCAGCCTTGCATGGCAAGGATGAAGCAAATTTGATTACGGTGGATAAGTTTTTGATGTTCTGCTGGATTTGGTTTGCCAGTATTTTATTGAGAATTTTTAGATTGATGTTCATCAATTGGCCTGAAATTTTCCTTTTTCTTTTCTTTTCTTTTTTTTTTTTTTTTTTTTTTTTTTTTTTTTTTTTTTTTGTTGTTGTTGTCTTTGCCAGGTTTTGGTATCGGGATAATGCTGGCCTCATAAAATCAGTTAGGGAGGATTCCCTCTTTTTCTATAGTTTGAAATAGTTTCAGAAGGAAGGGTACCAGCTCCTCTTTGTACCTCTGGTAGAAGTTGGCTGTGAATCAGTCTGGTCCTGGGCTTTTTGGGTTGGTAGGCTAGCTATTAATTATTGCCTCAATTTCAGAAGTTGATGTTGGTCTATTCATGGATTCGACTTCTTCCTGGTTTGGTCTTGAGAGGTTGTATGTGTCCAGGAATTTATCCATTTCTTCTAGATTTTCTAGTTTATTTGCATAGAGGTGTTAATAGTATTCTCTGATGGTAGTTTGTATTTCTGTGGGATCTGTGGTGATATCCCCTTTTATTTATTTATTTATTTATTTTAATTTTTTTGAGATGGAGTATTGCTCTGCTGCCCAGGCTGGAGTGCAGTGGTGCAATCTCAGCTCAATACAACCTCTGCCTCCCAGGTTCAAGCAATTCTCCTGCCTCAGCCTCCTGAGTAGCTGGGATTACAGGCATGCATTACCACACCTGGCTAATTTTTGTATTTTTAATAGAGATGGAGTTTCACCATGTTGGTCAGCCTGGTCTTGAACTCCTGACCTTGTGATCTGCCCGCCTAGGCGTCCCAAAGTGCTGGGATTACAGGACTGAGCCACCTTTACCATATTTTAATGTGTCTATTTGATTCTTCTCTCTCTTCTTCATTAATCTGGTTAGTGGTCTATTTTGTTTACCTTTTCAAAAAACCAGGTCTTGGATTCATGGATTTTTTGTTTGTTTGTTTGTGTTTTGAAGGGTTTCAGTGTCTGTCTCTTTCAGTTCTGCTCTGACCTTAGTTATTTCTTGTCTTCTGCTAACTTTTGAATTTGCTTGCTCTCACTTCTCTAGTGATTTTAATTGTGATGTTAGGGTGTCAATTTTAGATCTTTCCCACTTTCTGATGTGGGCATTTAGTGCTATAAATTTCCCTCTAAACACTGCTTTAGCTGTGTCCCAGAGATTCTGGTACGTTGTGTCTTTGTTCTCATTGGTTTCAAAGAACTTTATTTCTGCCCTAATTTTGTTATTTACCCAGTCATTCAGAAGTAGGTTATTCAGTTTCCATGTAGTTGTGTAGTTTTGAGCCAGTTTCTTAATTCTGAGTTCTAAATGATTGCACTGTGGTGCGAGAGACTGTTATTATTTCCATTCTTTTGCATTTGCTGAGGAGTGTTCCACTTCCAATTATATTGTCAGTTTTAGAGTAAGTGCTATGTGGTGCTGAGAAGAATGTATGTTCTGTTGATTTCTGGGGTGGAGAGTTCTGTAGATGTTTATTAGGTCTGCTTGGTCCAGAGCTGAGTTCAAGTCCTGAATATCCTTGCTAATTTTTTGTCTCATTGATTTGATTAATATTGACAGTGTGGTGTTAAAGTCTCCCACTATTATTTTGTGGGAGTCTAAGTCTCTTTGTAGGTCTCTAAGAACTTGCTTTATGAATCTGGGTGCTCCTGTCTTGGGTGCATATATATTTAAGATAGCTCTTCTTGTTACATTGATTCCTTTACCATTATGTAATGCGCTTCTTGGTCTTTGTTGGTTTAAAGTGTGTATTATCAGAGACTAGGATTGCAACCCCTGCTTTTTTTTTTTTTTTTGCTTTCCATTTGCTTGATAAATACTCCTCCGTTCCTTTTATTTTGAGCCTATGTGTGTTTTTGCACGTGAGATGGGTCTCCTGAATACAGCACACTGATGGGTCCTGACTCTTTGTCTAATGTGTCAGTCTGTGTCTTTTAATTGGGGCATTTAGCCCATTTACATTTAAGGTTAATATTGTTATGTGTACATTTGATCCTGTCATCATGATGCTAGCTGGTTATCTTGCACATTAGTTGATAAAGTTTCTTCATAGTGTTCTTGGCCTTTATATTTTGGCATGTATTTTTCAGTGGCTGGTATCAGTTTTTCCTTTCCATATTTAGTGCGTCCTTTAGGAGCTCTTGCAAGGCAGGCCTGGTGTTGACAGAATCTCTCAGCATTTGATTGTCTGTAAAGTATTTTATTTCTCCTTTGCTTATGAAGATTAGTTTGGCTGGGTATGAAATTCTGGGTTGAAAATTCTTTAAGAATGTTGAATATTGGTCCCCACTCTTTTTTGGCTTGTAAAGATTCTGCAGTGAGATCTGCTGTTAGTTTGATGGGCATCCCTTTGTGGGTAACCTGAACTTTCTGGCTGCCCTTAACAGGTTTTCCTTTATTTCAACATTTGTGAATCTGACAATTATGTTTCTTGGGGTTGCTGTTCTCAAGGAGTATCTTAGTAGTGTTCTCTGTATTTCCTGAATTTGAATGTTGGCCTGTCTTGCTAGATTGGGGAAGTTCTCCTGGATAATATCCTTAAGTGTATTTTCCAACTTGGTTCCATCCTCCCTGTCACTTTCAAGTACACCAATCAATAGTAGGTTTGGTCTTTTCACATAGTCCCATATTTCTTGGAGGCTTTGTTGTTTCCTTTTCATTTTTTTTCTCTAATCTTGTCTTCATGTTTTATTTCATTAAGTTGATCTTCAATCTCTGATATCCTTTCTTCTGCTTGATCAATTCAGCTATTGATTCTTGTGTATGCTTCACAAAGTTCTTGTGCTGTGTTTTTCAGCTCCATCAGGTCATTTATGTTCTTCTCTGAACTGGTTATTCTAGTTAGCAGTTCCTAAAACCTTTTATCAAGGTTCTTAGCTTCCTTGCATTGGGTTAGAACATGCTCCTTTAGCTCAGGGGAGTTTGTTATTACTCACCTTCTAAAGCCTACTTCTATCAAATTCATTCTCCATCCAGTTTTGTTCCCTTGCTGGTGAGGAATTGTGACCATTGAAGGAGAAGAGGCATTCTGGTTTTTGGAATTTTCGGCATTTTTGTCCTGGTTTTTCCTCATCTTCACAGATTTATCTATCTTTGTTCTTTGATGCTGATGACCTTTGATTGGGGTTTTTGCATGGGCATCCTTTCATGTTGATGTTGATGTTATTGCTTTCTGTTTGTTAGTTATCCTTCTAACAGCCAGGGCCCTCTTCTGCAGGTCTGCTGGAGTTTGCTGGAGGTCCACTCCAGACCCTGTTTCTCTGGGTATCACCAGCAGAGGCTGCAGAACAGCAAAGATTGCTGCCTGCTCCTTCCTCTGGAAGCTTCATCTCAGGGAGGCACCTGCCTGTATGAGGTATCTGTCAACCCCTGCTGGGAGATGTCTCCCAGTCAGGAGGCATGGGAGTCAGGGACTCACTTGAGGAAGCAGTCTGTCTCTTAGCAGAGCTTGAGCACTGTTCTGGGAGATCTGCTCTCTTCAGAGCCAGCAGTCAGGAACATTTAAGTCTGCTGAAGCTGCACCCACAGCCGCTCCTTCCCCCAGGTGCTCTGTCCCAGAGAGATGGGAGTTTTATCTATAATCCCCAGATTGGGGCTGCTGCCTTTCTTTTCAGAGATGCCCTGCCCAGAGAGGAGTAATCTAGAGAGAGGCAGTCTGGCTACAGCTGCTTTGCTGCGTTCAAGACTGACCCCATATTAAGCCATAACCTCAAAGGGCTAGGCTTTCAAGGAAAACGGGAATCAGAAACTGCTGGAAAGGTTGCTTTGGAACTATACACTGGAGAAGAAGAAATAAAGGAAGGGAAAAATTACTCTTTGAAAGTTTTGGACACAGACTAAATTTTGTGCAGATTTGCAGACTGAGTTCATATATTTTGGGTGGTCCAGGGAAACCTCAAGCCATTAATTTGTTTTAGGGTGGTTCTAACCTGGCATTGTGCTTCATTTCCAGACAGAAGAAAATTCACATTCTCTGTGGAGGAAGGTAACTGTATTCTAGACCTCAGGGAATCCCCACAAATATTTTTCTGGACAAGTGAAAATCATATTGTCAAAAATAAAAGCAAGTACATAAGGCAAGAGAAAATTATAAGTAGAAAATATTAGGACTAACAGAAAAAATTGGTCTACAAAGACTCAACATATTGAAATAATTGGGCATAAATTGTAAACATCTATGCTTACTCTATTTGAAGAAATAAGTAGCAAACACAACAACTCTAAAACTTGACCTACTAGACATAAAAAAGAGCCCAGTAATATTTCTAGACATGAAAAAAAAAAGGTAGCCCAAATTAAACCAAATGTCTGGATCGATAAGTAGAGGGAAAATGAATGGAAATATAGATGAAAAGAAAAGAAAATATATAGAATAAATAATGGGGAGACAAAAAGGAGAAAGGTACAAAAGGAGAGGTTAAAATTCATGGAAGAAGGTATAAGGAGAGGGAAAATGAGGACAAAGGCAATTTTTGAAGAAATGATTGAGAATTTTACACAACTGAAATATGCTAACCCAATTATTCAAAAATCAATCAGATTCAAAACCCAAGTAGATTAAATATGAATGTCATACCTGGATATTTTACAACAAAACCTCAGAACACCAAAGAGAATCATTTCAAAGTGGCTAGAGAATCATGTCAGTATTTTCAAAGGAGCAATAGTTAGCCTGATTGCTGACTTCTACCATCAGCCATGAAAACCAGAAGTCATTACAATAATATTACCAAATATTTGGGGGGGGGAATCCTGCCAAGTTAAAGCTCTATACCCAAAGACAAATCTGTAAAAAAAAAAAAGATGAAATGAGATCATTTTTAGAAAAATAAAAATAGGGCACATTTACCCCTAGCATACAATCACTGAAAGAAATTCACACTAGGAAAGGGTGAGCCCAAATGAAAAACCTAAAATGCAAACAGAAATGAAGAATAAAGAAAGTAATAAATACAGGATAAATATAAATGAACACTTACTCTAGGTAGTAATGTAGAGTTAAAGCATAGTATAAAAATACATGATAATAATAATAATATGTTAAATAAGAAAACTCAGTGAAAGCATTCTATGGTCCTTTATTATCTGGTATGAGTGTAAATGCATTGATAAACTTTAAAATATACATATTTATAGTTAAATAGTTATAACTTTTGTTTTGGTTTCAGGGGTACACGCCAGGTTTGCTTTATGAATTGCTTATTGTGGGTGTGTGGTGTACATATTATTTTGTCACACTGGTAATAAGCATAGTACCCCAATAGGTAGTTTTTCAATCCTCACCCTCCTCCCAGCCTCCATCCTCAAGTAGGCCCTGGTGTCTGTTTTTCCCTTCTTTGTGTTTATGTGTACTCAGTGTTTACCTCCCCCTTACAAGTAAGAACATGTGGTGGTTGGTTTTCTGTATCTGTGTTAGTTTGCTTAGGATAAAGGCACCCAGCTCCATCCATGTTGCTGCAAAGAACATGATCTCATTCTTTTTTATGGTTGCATAGTGTTCTATGGTGTGTGTATACCACATTTTTCTTTATTCAGCCTACTGTTAATGGACATTTAGTTGATTTCATGTCTTTGCTATTGTGAATAATGCTGTGATGAACATAAGCCTGTATGTGTTTTTATTGTAGAATGATCTATATTACTTTGTGTATATACTCAGTAATAGGATTTCTGAGTCAAATGGTAGTTCTAAGTTCTTTGAGAAATCTCCAAACCACTTTCCACAGTGGCTGAACTAATTTACACTCCGAATAGCAGTGTATAAGCATTCCCTTTTCTCTGTGGCCTCACCAGCATCTGTTATTTTTTGACTTTTTAGTAATAGTTGTTTTCACTGGTGTGAGATAGTATCTCATTGTGGTTTTGATTTGCATTTCTCTGATTAGTGATGTTGAGAATTTTTTCCCATTGGCTGCATATACGTCTTCTTTTGAAAAGTGTTTATGTCCTTTGCCCCCTTTTTAATGGGGTTGTTTTATGCCTATGAATCATAAATATGTAGGAATATACATTTTAATATGTATATTATATTTCATAATAAAGTCAATACAATGTTTAATCCAGTGATTTTGTTCATTGTAAACTGATGGTCTTCAACTTGAGTTAGCAGGACTCTTGATGCTACCTCGCAGTTCTGCCTGTTCTCAATTGTCATATCCCTCACATTCCCCTCAGGAGCTAACTCAAATATTCCCCACATTTCTCCAATCTCCTACTCTTCTCCTGCTTCCAGTATCTCATCTTCAGCACCTTACCTTACCTCTTTGTTTGCTTTCTTCTCAATCTGCTAAAACAGTGGTTTTCAAACATTTTGATCGCAGGACCCCTTTAAACTCATGAAAATTGATGACCTCAAAGAACCCCTTTTTAGGTGGATACCCACAAGGTATTACCTATTCTGAAATGCTGAACATTTTCAAAATGATACTCTGTCCTATTTATTTTCACTGAAGAGAAAACATCACAAGAGCAGAATTTATGTGTTACTAACCTTAAACTCCCTGGTTCCTGACTCAGAACTCGATAACCAAAAAAAAAAAAAAAAAAAAAGTATTATTAATTCTAAGATTCTCCTTTAGGTGCTTTGAGTATATTTAAAACAAAATGAAAGAATAGTTTATGAAACAAAAGTACAAAACCAATTCACTCCATTCTTAGGAATACTCAAAAAAGAAAAAAAAAAAGATCCAATTTCACACTCCAGCTGAAGTCTGTCCTATATCTGAGAAAATTGCCCCAGGTGTCCACAATGGAACTTCTGCTTGAGATTCTAATATGCTAAAGATGATTTCTCAGGAGATGTTATTTCTCTGAAAAGTGACTGAGAAGGAAGCTTTGTCAACAGCAAATTAAAATAAAGCTGAGGTACAAAATTATTATTTTGACCAAATGTAGTGATTTTATTCCATCTCTAGGAAAAGAAAGAGATCTGTAAGTATGCCCAGGAGGAAAGCAGGGCTGATCAGGGATGCACACGAACTGCAAGTGAGTGTGTGATGGCTTTGCTGCAAGACTGTCTGCCCCTTGCCTCTTCTGAATGGAGATTTGTATTTGAGAATTTTAATCTCTCAAAGCCCTTGAAAAGACTATACAAGATAATGACTTGCAGCAGATTTCATTATATGTGTGAATAGTGCTATAGTCAGATTCTGGTGTCATTTCACACATTATATTTGTACTATCGCTAGGTAGGCTGCTGCTGGCCCTAAGGCAATGTGTGTGTGTTTCTGTGTGTGTGGGGGGCAGGGGGCTGGGTTTGGGGAGGTCTTTAACAGGGAGGATGGGTGAAAGGCAGTGGGAGGAAGAAGTAAGTAGGGGCAAAGCTGGGAATAAGTATATGTGACTTGTCCTTGCAGATTTAATATCTAGGCCATCCTGGGAGACAATTATACACATTGAATTTAGATGTTACAAATGGGATGGGATATAGCTGGTGATGTCTTAGTAAATAAAAAATTGGTGCTTAATGCCACCCAAGAAGTTACTTGCTTTAAAAAGTAAAGTTAAAAGGATGATTTCATTATTCATAAGTACCCCTAGTAGAAACAAACAAAAAACAGAACTTGTCTCACACCTGAGTCTGCCATTAAATCTGAAATATGGTTTGAGAGGCAGAGAGAACCAGCTTTCCTGCAAAGCCTTAAGCGAGCCCTTTGTGCTCTCCAGCTTTCATTGAGTACACGGGTTGCCCTAGTGATGAATGTCCTGCTTTGTGTGGTCTCAGCATTTTTTTCTGGAGAGGCTGTTTTTAATGAGAAGGTGAATAGAGGGGGCTTCTTTTGAAACTAGGATAAGAGCAGAGCCACTTCTGAAAATGCAAGCATAATGGTGCCATTCCTTCTCACAGAGATCTGACAATCGCCCCCTCTCTTTCTGTCTGTCTTTCTCTCTCTCTCTTTTTTTCTCTCTCTCATTTCTCTTTTTATTACTAAGTAGCTTTCAGTAGCCTGCTTCGGCTAAGTACTGTTTTGGAGTGGCCTATGGTCTCAATCCCCTGGGATCTTCTTTTAGAAGTAAAGAGTAACCAATTAGATCTCATTTTGTCACTCTGGCCTCATCTTCTTTCCTCTAAAAAGGGATTATTCTTGATGTTTTAGGGTAGGACACAGCCCTGCTCCTTTCTCCTATTTTAAAATGCTGTACTTTTTCAGATTTACCCACGCACTAAGAATTATGCTTCAGCCTGTTTGAAGCTTTCTTCTCCTTCAGGATCCATTGTGCAAGGCAGGAGTGGGAGAAAACCATGTAATTGCTATATTTTAGGACTCGCTTGAGGCTAGCTTTGATTGAACACACACAGTAAACTCTTGATTATCCATGCTAATGGAAGGAATAGTAATTCAGACCAGACACGTTGTTTCTATCTGACTTTGAAATGTGTTAAGTGATTTTTTTTGAAAGCAGTAGCAGGTGGTTTCCTTAGACTATATTAATAGTGAAATTTCTTTTGTGATGCCACTGTTTTGGTAGACAAAATTGTGAGAGACACCATTCTCTTCCTTCCTCTTCCTACTCCTACTCCACAACCTCACCTGGCACAGACTCCTAGTGCCTTCACCTTACATATTCCTTTTTATGTCCCCCTTCTCTTATAAAAATGAACTCTTAGGAAATTGGTGAATGGGTAAGGCCAAGTAACTAATTAAACGAGCGTAGGGTCATTTAAATAGGAGTAAAATCCCAAAACTAAGAAAACAAAAATGACAAATATTTGTATCATATTCAATATTTGCATTAAAAGGGTGTCTCCAGTTTCATGATGATAAGGTATTTACTGTTTTGATGTTACGTATTTTTTTTGTTCATTTATTGCTGCATCGCCAGTGCCTAGAATAGTGCCAGGCATGTAATATGCACTTACTAAATTTTTGTGGTATAAATGAATGAAAAATAATTTTCTTATTTATTGACACAGGGTCTCCCTCTGTCGCCCAAGCTGGAGTGCAGTGTGTGATCATGGCTCACTGCATCTTTGACCTCCTGGGCTGAAGCAATCCTCCCATTTCGGCCTCCTGAGTAACTGGGACCACAGGCATACCCGATGGCACCCGGCTAATTTTTTAAAAATTTTTGTAGAGATTGGGTCTCTGTATGTTGCCTAGGCTGGTCTTGAATTCAAATAATCTGCCCTCCCTGGCCTCCCAAAGTTCTGGGATTACAGGCAGGAGCCACCGTACCCAGCCATAATTCTCAAAATGCTTCTTCATGTACTTATTTTTTTTTTCTATTCCTGCAACTCTCCTAGAATATAGATGTCACAGCTATTATTAAAATAATTATTGATTTATCTTCCCTTTTGCTTATCTATAACGAATTTACATATAAACATATGTAACGTTATTTATATATTCTAATTCCCTATAAATAGAATATATAATAATGGAAGGATTTTGTTTTAAATGGACAGTCTTTTTGAGCTTATGCTATTTTGCACTTTGCTGATTTGTGAGACAAAGTGCATCATCACTTTGGAGACATCATCTTTATGGAGACAGCTTTTCTTTGGCGATAAGTGACAAAGTGGTATGCTGCTCACGGGCCATTTCTATCACCGGAACTAATCTGTCACAGTGTGTTTGTGTGTGATAACCCACTTACTGCACAGAGTAATAGGGATCCCAGCCAAGCTATGCTCACTCCAGTCTATTTTTTCTTAATAAATGGAGTTAAGCAAAAGATCTTTCAGATTGTGCCATTTTAGTTGAGAGAAAATCAAACAGAAAGAAAAGGTTAAAATGGAATAGCACTCCTTTTCCTTTGTGATCTTCTGTAAGGAATGTATAATGGCAATGTTATATTACGGTACATGGCTTCTGATTTCTCCTGAGGGTGGTGGAAATTGGTTTGGATTCAGAAACTCTCCGCATACGCATGTTGTGCTAGTGGAGTGAGTTAATTGCTTGGCTTTGGAGCCAAATCTGGATTGAGTACCAGCTCTCTTACCAACTTTATCTATGGAGCAATTTACTTAGGGCCTCTCAGCTTCTGTTTGCTCATCTCTAAGATGATGATAACAATAGCATCTATTTCACTGGCAGAGTTAAATTTTAGGTAAATTTTTAGAAGTTTGCAAATAATTTCATACCTGGTGCACACACACAGTTGTTATGGCTTTGATTAACACTCACTGAGTGTCTACTGTGAGCCCAGAATCATGCCAGGTAATTTTCATACGCTCTGCAACTTCATACCTACATCAACCTACTTTTTCCCAGTGAGAAAACTGAGGCTTACAGAAGTTAAATAATGTACTCAACATGACCCAGCCTTTGGGGTGCTGGGAATTGGGATCTCTCTCTTTGCATTATATCATGTGACCTCTCTGGGGTTTCGGTGCCCAAATAAGTTGAATCCATTCCACAGCTGTGTCCTCAATAATAAATACCTCACCTTAAGATATTGGGGAAATAAGACACAAGAGCATTGATCAAAGCAGGGATTTATTGAACTCTCTGGACATTTCTTCTCTTTCATGTTCTTTGCAGGGGTGTTTTTGGTGCTGAGGCTTGACAGGGCTCAGCTGAAGTGACACTTCCTCAGAGAAGCTTTCCCTGACCACCCCTTTGGGGTTGTGATTAAACCATGCCACAGCTGCTGTCGTGGCATTTATCATGGCCTGAAACTCTGTGTATTTGCTTGGGTCCTTGCCTATTTAACCCCAATTCACTGTAAGGTCTCTGAGAAAAGGAACTTTGCTTTGTTTACTGCTATATTTTCAGTGCATGGCACAGTGCTCAGACACTGGGAAGGGCTCAATAAATATGCGATCGACTTACAAATGAAGAAGTGCAACTGCTGTGAAAAGGCTGCAGTCCTGGGAGGCAAGCTTTGTGTTGGAGCAATCTCACTGCCAGGCTTTCAGTAATAGATAAAGAGGTGGGGGTGGGGTGAGTAAGAGCTGCCTGAATTCTCTGCCCATAGGTCTGCTTCATGCCCTTTTGATGGCAGGAGGGAGCTGTCCTGATTTTTTTCTTTCTTTTTTTTGGCCAGGGAATGAGGCCTTGAAGTGCAGCCTGTGGCTAAATATGTCCCAGCTCAGCCTCTGCTTCATCCTCATTAACTCTACTTCATAGCTGGCCAGAGGGAAAGATTAATTTAGTGACCAAGCTTAATAAATAGATGCTTCTGGTCTTACGTTGCATGCATTGCTTTCAGAGGCTGAGAGCTCATTGAAGTGCCAGTTTCAAGATGTCAAGGGCAAGCAGCTGGGCTTGAGGGAAGTGCAGAGATATTTCTGCTGAGCCTTTGTTCCCCAGCCCATCTTGCAATCATCAAAACTGCAGCGACGACAGGAAAAGCCTTCAACATCCATTTCCTGTGTAGCCTAAAAACCATGTTTCTGAAACAGATTGCCTTCGTAAGACATTGCTACATACATGATTCTCCAAGCATGTCAAGCCACTCTTGCCTACAATGTAGTGTGGGAAAATTTTAATATTTGTCACGATATATACATTTTTTTTTTGTCAACACATGGCATCTGACACAGAAATCTCTAATCCCTTCCCTGTGGAAGGCCTTGGAGGAGTTTCTACTTTGAAGGGAGCTTGATTCTGGGCAGCCATCTCTAGTGTCAATTGAGTCTGAGGTACTAGACAGTAAACAACATTGTATCCCACAGGGTCCGAGGTGACCTGAATAAGTTCCGCAGTGCATCCACCATAGCGATGACATCATTACAGTATGTCTGTGTATGCCCATATCTATGTGTAATTGTAATGTATAATTAATATGGAGCTAAAATTAAACTCCTGGGTGAAAAGAGATGGGCAGGCTGAAGAGGCTGAGGAATATTAACCTCTAAGATGCAGCTTGGTTGCAGCAGCTGTAGGATTGCAGTGCTCTTAGTATCAATGGGTGTGTGTGTGTGCATGCACGTGTGTCTGTGTATGTGTGTGTGTGTTTCTTTTTGTTAATGTTTCAGCCGTGAGGAATGAGAATTTTGCAGTTTATCCACCCTTCATCCCCTCCAAGCTCCCTAAGAAGCCTTTGCTTCATTTAATCTTGTCCTCGGGCCTCTCACTTATGTACTTTCATTTTTCTAGATAGTGTAATTAATTTCTCTCAAGTGGGGAGACTGACAAAGCAGGCAGAAACAGGACATAAGCATCACTTTCCTGTGGCAGTTCTTTCACTCTCTGTTGGCATTGGCTTTGGCCAAGAAAGTATGTGACCTGGAAGGAGTTCCTGACTCTTGTTCACAAATACTGCTCACAGCACCCTTCACATTCTTTGATCTTGAAGAGAGGTGACCATGGAGCACAGCTGTTGCCCTTGATTATGAATGAAGTTTGACTCTTGGAGAAGGTATTCTTTGAGATAATCATCTAGGTAACTAAGCTTATTTTTGTTTGTCAAACCCATGTATCACTTTAGCTTCTGTATTAAGAGTTGTGCTAAATGTACATTACTAAGAATATAGAGAAAGGTTATTTTCACTTCTTTTCTTCCCTAATGACTATGTTAAACTTGTGGGCAGGAAGGGACTAAACAACCATCTGGCAAGACGTGGCTCCTTAACTCCCACTTCTGTTGTCTACACAATGACTTCTATTTAGCCAAAGGCACTACCACTTTCTACCAAAAGTTATGGTTGTTTAAGTTATCCATCTCTTGTCTACCCCCCTGCTTCTCTCCATTTGGACAATGATCCTATTTCTTCTTAGTTTTAATAACCTCTGGTTTCTAAGGAAGTTTTCTAGTCCACTACTAGAGTACTTTCTAATAAGGCATACTACCTGCTTATCACAACATCTTACGATTCACCAATTCCAATAAGGGGTGTGTGTGTGTGTGTGTGTGAGAGAGAGAGAGAGAGAGAGAGAGAGATTTAACAGAATCATTCCTTGACACTTGCTGTGTCTGCAGCAGCAACTGCTACATGATTTTCAAGTTTCTCTGTGTTCTGCCTTTGTCACTTTGATCTCAAACAAGCTATTAAACAACTCTGGACCTCGGACTCCTCATTAGTAAATTGGAATAGAGAAGCAAAGTTTAATTCTCACTGGGTGTTGGAGATTGGCAAAGCATCCAACATAGATGAAAATCTTCAGTATATTTTTTATGTCTTTGCTGAAGTAGAAAAACCAATGCTGAAGTTGCAAAAATATGCATCTTGGAATAGATCAGAATGTATATTTAACTGACTGGAAAGTCCATTTGACAAAATTGGTTTGAATCCTACATCAAATCTGTTGCTATTAAATTGTTATTTTGACATTATAATTTTTGAACTATTTTAATTGCCTGGATTCCCAGTATTTTCGGAAGCTGAGGCAGGTGGATCACTTAAGTAAGCCCTGAAGTTCAAGACTAGCCTGGGAAACAGGGCAGAAATCCCATCTCTGCTAAATATACAAAAATTAGCTGGGTGTGGTGGCACACACCCGTAGTGCCAGCTACTCAGGAGGCTGAGGTAGGAGAATCACTTGAGTCCTGGAAGGCAAAGCTGCTATGAGCCGTGATCATGCATGGCACTGTGCTCCAGCCTGGGCGATAGACTGAGACCCTGTCTCACATACCAAAAAAAAAAATTTTAAATTAAAGTGACTTTTCTGCAAGGTTCAAATAGAAAATAAAGCACTAAAAATAATACCACAAAATATATCATTGGCCAAGTATGGTTACTTTTATGATTCTTATATTTACATATAGTTATTGTTACATTATGATTATGGTGACAAGACTTATTTATATTTACTTATATATGGTTACTTAGAAAATTTAGAGAATTAAATGATAAATAGTAGTGGACCCAGAGTGTTTATAAAAACAGGCTTAGAAGAACAATTGAAAGAGCTAGAGTTGATTTTACTGTTAATGTTTGCATGGCAGACCCACTGTTTTTATGCAGTTTGTATTCTTATTACGGATGACTTTGATGCTGATGAAAATATGGCACTTGTATTAAAGCTGCATTTACATAGCAAGCCCAATGTTATTACTTAACTGGTATGCTTACTGGGGACTTTGAGTACATTGATGAGCCAGTAGTGGTGCTGCAATTTGTTTTTGCCACCACTGTAGAGAAATTCTGTCTAAGATATATTTAGTTTCTGTTTAAAGTAGAATTTGTTTAAAATATAGTGTGAAGAATAGACATGTAAAGAATTCAAATGTTGCCAGTTTCACTCACCACTAATTCCTTGACTTGGAATGGTTTTTCTTTTCACAGAAACAAGGTGTTTGAAAAAAGTAGTTGAGAATTGCAAATGTGATATTGGAGTTACTCACGTGCTGTGATTTTTTTTTTTTCCTAAGACTACAATATGTTTGCAGGATCTGTGATGTTTGCTCACTTTAAGTCTGGATGCTTGGATAAGCCGAGGGTTCTCTAACTCTATGTTGAAGAGACAGTAAGATTATAGTTTTTTTAGGTTTTCTAAAAGGCCGTTTATTTTTTTCAGATTTTATGTTGGCATTTTTTAAAGGGACAGTAATGCGCATCAGGAATAAGGTAGATCTTGCATCTTGCACAGAAGAATTTTAGAATTGCACATTTTAGAATTCATCAAACCAAGGTCTCAAGGCACTTATGTGATTTGACTTGAGGTCACTCTGTCCCCAAATCTTACATTTGTTGCACATTGTACCCAAAACCCTAAGATATCTCATATCTTTTGGTGAAATCGCTACATGATTAATCACTAAAATATAATCTGGAGAAACCGCAGTATCTATACTAACTTTGCAGACTCAAATTTATAAGACTTGTATGTATGTGACTACCCTGGGAACTACATTTAACTTTCTAAATCAAAGAACTAATCTTTGCAAAGGCAAAAGAATGACAGCACAGACTATGCTATAGCACTTGTTACATTGTTTCTTATTTTATTCATTTAGTCAATAATATTAATCAATTAGTACTGTCTGTAAAAGTGGAAGATCTAAATACCAAGACTAGAGTAAAATTTGCATTTTTTTATACCAAACATCAGTCATTGCAATTTTTATTGATCACTACTTCTTTTGATCACTATGTAAACATAGTTACTCACTAAGAGTCTTAATTTTTAGAATAGGAACCCTTCTGGGACACTTATACAGAAGATACACAATCTAGAATTTATCAAAATCCATTCACAGATCTTACAACAACCAACATAACTCAGTGTTTGTTCTTTCACCAGTCGTAGTTACAATTCTGAGAACACCATCTATCAAGTCTGAGTTTTTGTAACCACTCTTCCTTTTGATAAGCAAGAACAGAAGAAAAAATGAGAGGTATTGTGACCATGACATGCTCACAGTCACAAAACAAGTATAATTAACCTGCAGTTGAAGCTTATCTCCCACTTGTCATATTTTTTCTGCCTAGATCCCTAAACGCTGAATTTAGAATCAGTATGTGAAGATATTATGTGTATCTCCCAGTCCATCATTATTCATTTCTGAAGTTTTCAGTTCATTTCCCCAAATTTTCCACGTATTAAAAATGGCCACTGCTTTCTATTTGGAATTTGATGTGTCTAATAACACTATTCCCTCCCATCTAAGTCAGAACACACACGCAACACACCATATGAGACGTGCCACATGCCCCATGCACCCCACACACGTACACATAGAGAGGAGGGGAGAGTAGGAGAAAGAGACAGTGGGTCACAGGAGACATGTGAAGAGAGAAGACCCAGATTTATTATGCAGATACAAAGTGGAGAGGAATGCTAAACTTACATGGAAGCCACATGTGCTTGGTAACACCAGATTGAAGGGATTAAAAACAGCGGTAGAGCCAAGACAAACCTAGGTCTCTCTTCAGCAATACTTACTGCAGGCTCTGAAGGAGAGAGGAACCCAGAAGCTCTGAATTGGGCATATCAGTTCCTTCTCCCAGAATCATCAGGCCGACTGTTTACTCCATCAGGAGGATTGAGTGAGAGTGGAGAAATACCAGGGGTATTACTCTAGGGGAGTTTCCCACACTTTTACTGGAAGGGGAACATGATTTCTAGCAATAGAATTTTATCAGTTAACAATTTTTATTTATAAAAAAGGAAAACTGACTCAGTAACTGAAGCCAATAAAAGGGAGAATTTAAAAATTGGATCTTATATAGGTGACTCATGGAGCTGGAAAGGGTGAACACTTAGGCACTGGGATGTGGCAACACGGGGAAGCTTCTAGAATGATGGCAGCAGGAGCATGGGAGCTGTCTCTGTGGGTCTAGTATGACTTTCCAAAGGATTCAGCCACAATTTCCTTCAGCTCTGTGTGTTTCTGCTTAAAAGTCAAATTGTGGGAGGTTAATACTTATTAGTCTAATTTGGTTTAGATACCCACCTCTGTTGTCAAGGAGTTTATGGTATAATTATTGATAATTTCATCAATTTCTCATTGTGTGGGGAGGAGTCATTCACAAAGGAAATTTTTGCTGGAAAGATTTTCTTTAAAGTAGTGTAAGCATTACATATTCTGATTAGGCTCTATTTTGAAAAAAGGATAATCTGTACATTTTATTAACATGGGATTATACCTATTTTCATTTAAAAAACAAAAATAGTATACTTTAAATTGTCATATCACTTTGGAATGTCTCTCTGGAACAATAATTGAACTTATGCTCTAAGGCTTTTTGGGGGTTGATGTAAAAAGGCTACATGAAGGATACCTTTATAGGAAATGTAAATATGTGAAGGCACAATCTTATTGTGTGGTTCACAACACAAAACTGTTTTTCATTCTAGATTAAGCATTTCAAAATTTGATAATGAAGGTCATCTAATCCATCATTTCTCTTTTTTGCCTTGGCTACCAGGAAACTCACAGCTTAAGTCTTTTGTTCAATTATTAAAGGTCTTCTTAGCCTGGGTCTTTCTCTCACGTGTCTTGTGTGCTTTTATCCTTGATTAAATACTATTTAGGCCTCTTACATTATGGCTAATTTAAATTCCTTTTGGATGTAGGATGAATAGAGTAAACATAACTAGTTGATTAGCTGTGTGACTAAAATGGTTTAATGTATACACGGCTGAAACTTCACTGGAAAATGATATGGGACACTAAATGTGGATTGGTAGCTCTCTTGGCTGGACTGATACTTCACAATGCACTCAGTTGCTTTCCCAGAGTCCTGTGAGTTGAGTGAACTTCATTAACTTCTCCAGCTTAAGGAGGTGTGTGTATGGTGGGGGAGGAGGAGCTGAGATCTGACACACAGAAAAGCTTTCCTGATAAGCCTAATGCTATCAGTAAGGAGAATTTCCCCTGCCCAGACAGTACTGTAGCTTCAGAACATAGGCCTGTGTATTCAGTAGTAAGGCTGTTTCTGGGTGAAAGAATGAAGTAAATAGTTTCCATCCTCTGTTCTTCTTTAGTGGTCTCACCTCTGCCCTAAGAGGCACTTTCTGCTATTGAGATAGTTAACTTTAGTGTCAAGTTGACTGGATTAATGCATGTCTAGAGAGCTGGTAAAGCATTATTTGAGTATATCTGTGAGGGTGTTTCCAAAGGAGATGTATTTGTGAGTCAGTGGACTGAGTGGGGTAGATCTGCCTTGATGGGAGGTTAGGGGGTGGGCACCATTCGATCAGCTGGAAGCCAAGACAACAAAAAGGGCAGAGGAAAGCAATTTGCTCTGTCTATCCTGGAGCTGGGACACTCTTCTCCTGCCCTTGGACATCAGAACTCCAGTTTCTTAGGTCTTTGGTCTCTGGGACTTGAATCAATGTAGTGTCCTGCCTCCTTCCTCAACTCTCAAGCCTTCAGCCTTATACTGAGAGTTCACTACTAGCTTCCCTGGTTCTGAGCCTTTCTGACATGGACTGAGCCACAGTGCCTGCACCCTGAGGGTCTCCACCTTGCAGATGGCCTGTTGTGGGACTTCTCAGCCACCAGAATCATATCAGCCAATTCCCCTAATAAACCCCCTCTCATGTATCTATATCAATCTGTATACCTATATTCTATGATTCTGTCTCTCTGAAGAACACTGATTTATGCAATTATGAACTCTGGCCTTTCTTCTGTCTGCCTCTTCAGTTTCCTTTTTGGGTGGCAGGAAAACAATGGCTCCTTCTTAGGAATACAATCGGATTTTTATGAAGGTGCCTTAATGCCTATAAAGGATTATTGGTGTGGGACCTTTGAGAAGAATGAAGTTGGTGGGAGTAGCTTAGAGACCAATGTCTGATTGGGTTCCCACACAGCCTCTAGAGGAAGCAATACAGGAAGGATAGAAATTAACCAAAAAAGAAGGAATGCTTTAGCATTTGCTATGATCTAGCACTATGTTCAGTGCTTGCCCCTTTGTTATTCCATTCAGTGGTGGAATATGTGATACAGTATGTTCTCATGTACATTTCCTGAGGCTGTCATGTCTTACATCATTTAGGTCCTTGGACATTCTTCTCAACTTGAGAGTTTCATATTATGACACTTTGGGCTTCCATGGAAGTAAAGCCTGAGACAAGGACTTGGGTGCAGGCAGTTTGTTTGTGAGATAATCCCAGAAGTAGCATGCACGAATGAGAAGAGTGAAAGCCAGCCTAAGGTTGTGGTACCAAGGACCTTGCTGTAGACAACAAGGGCTCAGTTCTGCTGGGATTGATGAGACATGCTCAGAATGCTCCTGAGACTTGCCTGCCTGGAAGACAGGCAGGAAGCTGGGGCATCCATCCACTAGCCCTTGCCTCTCCTTGGCTAAGGATTTCCCTGAGAAAGTAACTCCCTGTACTTCTGGACTAGACCCAAGCAGACAGAATAGGCTCCTGCAGTATCAGAGAGGCCCTAAGCAGAAAAACACAGATTACGTTTGAGGTGTGGTGAGGGGAGGTGGTTTCACCTAAGCTTTCATATATTATATACCACAGCTGTCCTAAAATCAGAGGTGGTTTGTGATACAAGGTACGTGAGGTGTCTGCCAATGAAATAATGGGAAATATATCTTGGTCTCTGCCCCCAGTTCCTGGCACAGAGCTCCTAAAACCCTTAGAATCTCCTAAGCAGTAAGGGCGCTAGAAGAATCTTCTGTTCTAATATTTAATCTCTGCCCTGGTTACTGATACACAGAGCTCACAATTTCCTGGGTTATGGGAACATCTTTTGCTCTAATGCAGAGACTCTTGGTGCGCTCCTAGATGGAAGCTTCTCAACAGAAAGGCGAAGTCATTACTATAAGTTTGGAGATTTCAGCCCCACCCCTATTCTCTGAAGAAGAGAGAAGGGCTGGAAATGGTTGATAACCTTTCATGCCCATGTAGTGAATCCGCCATAAAGATCACTGAACTACGTTATTCAGAGAGCTTCCAGGTTAGTGAACACTTCCGAGTGCCAGGAAGGTGCTGCACCTCACTCAGTGGGGACAGAAGCTTCTACACTCAGGACCATTCAAGATCTTGCCCTATGTATCTCCTCATCTGGCTGTTCTCCTGTGGCTTTATTATATTCTTTATTAATAAACTGAGTATGAATAAAGTATTTCCCTGAGTTCTCAGCCATTCTAGCAAACTAATCTAATCCAGGAAAGGGTTATGGGAATCCTGGATTTATAGCCCATCGTAGGTCACAACCTGGGACTTCTGACTGGCATCTGAAGTGGAGGCAGCCTTGTAGGATTGAGGCCATAACCTGTGGGATCTGATGCTCTCTCTAAGTGGGTAGTGTCATAATCGTATTAAATTAGAGGACAACCTATTGATGTCTGCTGAAGAATTGCTTAGTTGGTGTATGTGGAAATACTTCCACACATCTGATGTCAGAAGTGTTTTGTTCAGTGGTGTGTGAATAGAGGGAAAAGAGTTTGTTTTTTCCTCTTACTGCTATCATGCTTACTCTGGTTCATTTACCATTCCTTTTGTCCATCCATCCACTCACGTAAATACATTTATTTAGCACCCATTCTATTCCAGGAAATGTGCTAAGCCCTAGGAACATAATGGAAAAGCAAAACATGATCCTCATATTTAAGGAGCTTATGTGTTGAGGAAACAAATGAGTTCATAAAAAGTAGCAAGAGTCAATTTCCATTAAAACAAATATCAGGGACATTTCTTCTGGGAAGAGTCAGAAGGTTCTTCTTTCTGGAAGAAGCAAAATGTAAGGTTATGGAAAAGCTAGGTCAGGCATTACCATTAAGCCTCGTATGACTAGTCTTATGGTGCTGAATAAAAGCTGGATTGGTTGGAATTCTGATAGCTTTACCTATTAAAATTCAGTCTTTAGCAATTTCTGCCAAATTACTCATTAAGTATTAGAATTAGTTTTTTGCCATAGTTTGAATATTTGACTAGGTAATTGTTGGTTAAGATAACATTTCCATTCTATGGCCATCTTTTCTCAATTACTATTTTATTTTTTTGGCTCTACATACACCGTTGCTGAAAAACCAAAAGTTCACCTCTGAATAAAGTGACTTGAGTGTTGCTGATTGTTGAACTTTTTGGCAGCTTTGAAGTAAGCAAATGCCAATGAGAACCCTTCAAGGAGTCAGGGAGCAATTAGAGGCTGCAAACTGTCAGCTACTAACAAGCTCCAAGAAATTTCTTGCTGTGTGAGTGGATTTCCTAGGTTTGCCTGGGTTGGAGTTTAAATAAAAAGCCATTTTGGCTGCTGATGTCATGTTGCAGAATGCCCAGGTGTACTCTCCCACAGCGCAGTCACAAATGGAGACTGTTTAGCATCACTTGCTGCTGAGAGCAGCTTAAGCTTGCATCTGAGGTGTCACTTTCTGCCTACTGTGGGAAATTCTTCCCAAATGGTCCTTGCCTGGCATCTTGCCCCAGCTAAAATCGATGTAATATATAATCCTTTGAATCTGGGCATGGGGCCAACATAGCAGGCACATAATTCTCATGTGACAGGGAAAGATGGACATGAGGGAGCTGTACAACATTATCTCTGCAGTCACTTACACACTCTAAAATGGCAGGATCATACTATAGAATGGACATTCGTGCTAATGATCTTCTTATCTTCATGTGGAGAGAAGATTCCCTGGGCATATCAGGAGAAATTCATTCATTACTCAATTCATCTATTCAAAAATATTAAGTTCTCACAGCCTGCTAGGCACTGCTGAGACCTGAACTTATGGTAATTAACAAGATTGAGAACATCCCTAATCTCATGGAGATTATATTACCATGGTAGAGGCAGGGAAGAGACATAAAACTATATAAACAAGACAATGATCAGATTGATAAATGGCTATCTATTAATAGAAAGTAGAGTGATGTGATAGGGAGTGCCTGGGTGGATATTCTGAAGGCTGGAGGGTATGAAATGTTGGAGCCCGTTAGTGGAGCTACAGCACTGGGGGGCATAAAAGGCTGGCTGATGGTGGATGACCTGCATTGGTGACAATGATGTGACTGTGAGGAGTAGGGGGAGGATCATCTGTTGGGAGAATGTGAGTAATCAACCTAATCTGGATGGGATGATCAATGGGTATGAAAGGCGAAGGGGATAAGTAAAAGCTACCTTTGAGCTGGGAGCACAAGCCTCTTAGTGGCCTGTGGTGTTGCACCTGTGAGGGCCGTCTGACTCGCTGTGAGGCCAGGATGACCCTCCTCTCTTCTCATGCAGTGTTGTATGGACAGGGACACAAGATGCAGATGCTGATTCTCACTGCGAACTGGGTGACAGAACTGAGGGCTTCTCCAGTTTTCAGGACAATTAAATCCCTTCATATGCTCTGTCATCATCCTTTCCTTGAGGGATCTATTCTCCTAACACTTATAGCATCTATCCCTTTATCCGTTAGGGAGGATGCATGAGCCAAGAGATGCATGATTTTTCCACTCTATGCACCTGCTATGAACTGCAGGCTGGCAAGAAAATTTTCTGTCCCCTTCTGTGGCAAAGCAGAAAGCAAAATGTGGATATAATTGATCATCAAAAATATGTTATCAATATCTAAAATTTTTCCTTCTTGTGAGTTTCTGTCCAAATGTCATTTCCTTAGAGAAGCTTTTTCTCACCATCTTGTCTAAAATACCCACTTAATACCACCCGTTTAGTCTCTTTTCTCTGTTATATACTTTTACTTTATTTGGGTTTACTTTTTATACTGACTTCTTGAGTTGGATGCTTAACTCATTTTCAATCCCCACACCCCCTCTATATGTGAATTTAAGATTGCAAATTCTTCTGAAGTATGACATCAGCTGTATCTAATTCTGATATATACTATTTTTAAAATTGCCATTCAACTCCAATTTTTTTTCCAAATTTTCATTATGCTTTAATATTTGAGCAACATATTTAAAACTGTTTTAAGATTTTCAAATGCATGGAATTTGGGGGTTATTTTGTTGCTGATTTCTAATTTAATTTTATTTTGCTCAGAGAATGAGGTCTGTATTATGTCAGTGTTTGGTGTTTGTTAAGCTTTGCTGAGTTGTGTTTAATTTGATTATTTTTTGTAAATTTTCCATGTCTAGTTAGAAAGAATAGATGTTCTCTAATAGTACTGGATATTATATAAATCTAGTATTCTTATTAATTGTGATATTTAAATTTTCTGTCTTCAAATTTTTTATTTGATTTCTCACTTTCTGAGAGTTGTATAAAATTCTCTCATTATGATTATGTATTTTATTTATTTTGAACTTTTTTCTCATGTTTTTGTTTATGTATTTTCAAGCTGTGTTGTTAGGTGCTTATAGGTTCAGCATTTACAGTGAATTCCTTTTATCGTTTTCAGATGCCCCTCCTTTTCCCTGGTAATACTTTTTAAAATTCATAAAGCTTTGTTTTCCTAATATTAAAAATGTAAGCCTGATTTTTTTTTTTTTTTTTTAAACACAGGGTCTGGTCCTATTGCCCAGAATAGAGTGCAATGGTGCCGTGATCTCGGCTCACTGCAACCTCCGTCTCACAAGTGCAAGTGATTCATTCTCCCACCTCAGTCTTCCAGGTAGCTGGGACTACAGGTGCGTGTTGCCACGCCCAGCTAATTTTTGTTTTTAGTAGAGACGGGGATTCACCATGTTGGTCAAGCTGGTCTGGAATTCCTGACCTCGCGTGATCTGCCTGCCTTGGCCTCCCAGAGTGCTAGGATTACAGGCATGAGCCACCATACCCAGTCAAAAATGTAATCCCGGCTGGGCGCGGTGGCTCACGCCTGTAATCCCAGCACTTTGGGAGGCTGAGGCGGGCAGATCACGAGGTCAGAGTATCGAGACCATCCTGGCGAACACGGTGAAACCCCGTCTCTACTAAAAATGCAAAAAAAATTAGCTGGGTGCGGTGGTGGGCACCTGTAGTCCCAGCTACTCGGGAGGCTGAGGCAGGAGAATGGCGTGAGCCCGGGAGGCAGAGGTTGCAGTGAGCGGAGATCGTGCCACTGTGCTCCAGCCTAGGCGACAGAGAGAGACTCTGTCAAAAAAAAAAAAAAAAAAAAAAAAAACTGTAATCCCACTTACAGGAAGTATTTTCTTAGAATAACTTTCTACATAATTTTAGTTTCTATTCTGGGGGAGGGGAGACCTTAGGGTTGAGTGTTTTCCTTGTTACCATATATAGGTGGATTTCTAATGAGCTATGTAATAGCCTCAGTTTAAATGACAGTTTTATTCTAGTTACTACTTTACTTGGATTTCTCTGCCATCCGAAATTGTGCTTTTTAATTTAGCTATCCGATCTTCTTGTTTTACTTTGTCTTCTTTTACGCTTCCATTAAATTAATAAAACTTGCTGTATCCTTTTCTTCTGGGTTTCTAATTATACATTTTATTATAGTCTTTAAGGATTTTTCCTTAAAATTTTAACATGCATTCTTAAGAAAATATAAAAGTAATCAAACTCTCTGGCAAACTTTTTGCTATCATCAATAAAAGGGCTATTAGATGTCCTAATGTTGGTTACTACATCTCATATTCAGTGCTTATGTTGCTTGGTTGTGTCAGTTCTATTTTTGTGTGTTTGGTTTCTCTAAGAAGCAGAAGCCATGCCATGATTAGACATGCAAGAGATTTAGTAGAGGAAATAAAGAGGTGGGGAGCAGGAGTAGATGGGGGAGCCTTGAGGCCATCATGCAGGATTGACAGTGGTGAAAGGAGAGATGGAAGGAAATTGAGCCGGAAGAACCTTGGACTTCAATGCAGTTCTGAGAAGGTTTTGGTTAGGACCATGAGGAGTTCCTGAGCAAATGTTACCCAACAGAAGAATTTCATATTGGACAAGAATGATCTGGCTCTGGTACCCCTGAGACTAGACCTCAGAGTGAAAGAAATAAGTCCAAAGATTCAGTAGCTGGGGCTGTCAGTTAAATATTCTCTTCTCAACAAATTTTCTTGAAAGTATATGTGAATGGCACACCTCCATGACTTTCCGCAGCCTTAGAAAAATATCTCAGACTCATATTCAAGCTAATTCTTTCTTCAGTTCTGTTTAACCTAACCATCAAATTTTTACTTTCAATGATTACATTTTTCAATTTTAGAGGTTATATTTGTTTGTTTTTCAAATCTGTATAATACTCTTTTTCAGTATCTTAATCTGTTCTTATATTTTCTATACTCTTTTTTAACCATTTTAATTGTTTATTTTATGATTTAATTTGTATACCTCTCACTCATCTTGGATAGTTTTCTAACATGTCATAACTTTGTGAACTTATATTCCACTGGTATTTTTTCTAAGGCAATACAGGGAAGATAGATTTGCTGCTGCCTGATTCTCTAGAGATATTTTTGGCTCAGAACATACTTTCCTTAATTCTTAGCTTATAAATTATTATACCACTCAACTGGAACTCAAAACTCACATGTAGTACAATCTTGGGCATATGGGATATTTATTTTTCCTATCCATGACAGAACCAAGCTTCCCTATAGTTTTCATAGGCAGATGGCTTAAGTTTTTCCAGTCTTTCTTCCTAATATTAAGGATGCAGCTCTTTTAGGATTTCAGGTTTATTCAGAGTCTCAAATTCAAGTTCTACTTCACATGGGCCTATCCTCTTTTCTCCTGTTCCTCTGTGTGTATTAAACCCAAAGCCCCCTAGCTATCAAGTCCTATATACAGGTCCAACTACCCTTGTCTTGTTCCATGTCAGCTTGCACTGTTACTATTTTGGTTTTCAATTTCACCTTTGTTTCTTCCATTTTGGGATATCTCTTATTTTTTTTTTTTTACAAACTTAGCCATACTTTTAAAAGTAGTTTTTGTTTTGTTTTGTTTTTTTAATGGCTTTTCTGAGTCTTTGCAGCATGAGGAATTTTTCTTATTGTATCTCCTCTGGGTTGATATTCCAGAAATCTCTCTTAAACCTGCCTTATTTTCCTATTAGCACTTATTACTTTATCATATAGTGAGTTCTCCAGAAACCGATGCTGAGATGAAGTTTATTAGGATTAACCTATGAAAGAAAGTGGGAAGCAGGATTGGGCAGAGAAAGAAGTCAAACTGCAATGTGGGCCTGCTATAGCTTCTGTCAACCCTTTGGGGAGCTCTAGAGCAAATACTGCCTGTCAGAGTGTCTCCTGTTGAGCTAAAATGACTCAGTCTCTACATCTCCTCTTCCCTACTCAGTTACCAGGTACAGACTTTCTTGAGAAAAGTATGACGTTGAGAAAGGTGGTTCTTTGAAGCTGGAGTGGATCCTGAAAGAGGTGACAGCTGGAGCTGTCTGCTGACCACATTTCCGGCAGCTGGGCATCAAGTCCTTCCTTGAAGAGGGATCTGGATAGCACCTCTGTGTGTCTACCACACACTTTAAAATTTGTACTGTTTAGTCATTACTCACTTTTTTTCTTTTTCAAATAATGTAAGCCCTGTGTACAAAGCAAAACCTGGCCTGGAAGAAATAGAAAGCCTCTGTTGGTAAGCAGAGGGAAACTAGGTGGGATTAGTTGAGTAGACCTAGATTCTGAGGGGTCTTGAATAGTAGAAGGAGTGTTTCAATTGATTCATTGGTGCAATCGTTTTCTATTGTTGTCAGAACAAATTACCATACACATATCTGCTTAAAACAGCACACAGGTGTATCTCACAGCTCTGTAGCTCTGAAGTCCAAGTCCTCTGGATCTCACAAGATTGAAATCGAGGTGTTGGTGGGGACAGGCTCTCAGCTGGAGGCCTTAAGGGAGAATCCACTTCTAAAATCATTTGGATTGTTGGCAGAATTCAGTTCTTTGCAGTCATAAGGCTGAGGTTTCTTTTCTTGCTGACTGTCACCTGTTACCCTCTTTGAGCTCCTTCAGGTCCTCTGAGGGGAGCAGTAGATAGGGAGAGCCTTGAGGCCATCATGCAGGATTGACAGTGGTGAAAGGAGGATGTATTCCTTGTCACCTTGCCTTCCATCATTGAACAAGCAACAGTGAGTTGAACCCTTCTTATGTTTCGAATCTCTCTGACTTTCTCTTCTGCTGTATTTCTTCTGCTTCCAGCTGGAGAAAGTTTTCTGTTTTCAAGGGCTCATGTGATTCAACTGGGTCTCCCAGGATAATCTCCCCATTTAAAAATCTGTAGTTTTAATTACACATGCAGAATTTCTTTTGTCATATGATATGACATGTCACAATATCTGGCATGGACATCTTTGGGAGCGTTATACTGCCTACCACTGCCGGAGAGCAGAGGCTTCAGAAGAACCTGACATGAAACACATGGCATTTAAATTGGAAGATTTATCAGCAGTCAGGCAGAGAATGGACTGTGAGAGGCTGCTAATCTAATAGAAACTGAAACCGTGAGGGTCTAGATGAGAGCAATGGCAGAAGAAGAAGGATGTGGCCTTCAATTAAAACATCCCGAAATATCTACCCAGACTTGCTGGCAGATATCCAGTGGTTGGGATAGGGAGTGGGTTACATGAGATATTGTGTTTGAAAGGTGACAAGTTTGGTGTTGAGCAGGTTCAGTATTCTCATCCTAGTGTTAGGCTATCCAGACATCAGGGATTTTACCACAATTTTCTCTCATTGACACAGGGACAGCATTACATGGAAGAGGACTTGATGTGCATACGTCCGTGTTTATTCTTGACACTAAGAACATTCATTCTAGAAAGTCAGAGGGATAAGCAATAAGATCCAATTATCTACCCAGATAGAAAGTAACAAAAGTACCCATGATCCAAAGTAACTTTTTAAGCCCTAAATTATGTAACTTTGACTAGAGAATACAATCTGTAATTCTAAGCTACACACTTATCTCCTCCAGTGGATTTTACTTAGGTTGATATTCAGTAAGTTTGTATTCTCTCTGTATGAACTAATTGACTTGGGAATTTCCTTTGGAAGCATGTTTAAAGACAATCAGCTTACATAAGTTTTTCAGGAGAATATACATAAATACAAATAATTAAGAATGTGCTATTTTAAAATCTTATTACACAGTTGGTAGAAACAAAAATAAATCTTCCATGGGCTTAAGGTGAGTCTGACCAGGCATTATCTCAGATGTCATCTGCTTTCATCAATGAATTCCTGGCAGACCTGTAAAAAATATGTAGAATGAGTGATGTCCCAAAACAGAAAGGTCATATTTCCTTGTTTCCAGTGCTAAATTCTCCAGAGTATCTGGATGAGCTGGCTTTTGGCAGCTTGCATGACTGGCACTTTTTCTTTTAATACCTGCAGGCTTTAACCTTCAGGTCACTCAAGTTAATGTTGTAGAAGGGTTAGAGAAAAGTATTCTGAAGTAGAGAACAGATGGGAAAAGGGCAGAAAACGTTTGAGGGAAATGGACCAATCAGAGTGTCTAATTGTATGGAAATGGTATACTTTTCAATAGTTGATGAATTTGCCTTTTCATTTACTGTGCTTCTTTATTTCTCATCAGTAAATGCCAAATTTTATTCTGCTGATAGAGAAAAGCAGCATTACTTTCCAATAGGGTAGCCAGGTCAGGTTTTATGGTTCCTAAAATGACACCATGCAGTAAACTTACCTGCATTTATGGATAGAAATAGTTTGTTTCGTGGCTGAGACTGCAAGAATTTGGGCCAGTGGGAGGAAAGGAGGAGGCAGTGTTGGATGTGTCAAGTGGGAAGTCTCAAACAGTAGCAGAGGAGAAGAATTGATCAGCAAAGACTGGGTGTAAGGCAGGGAACTGAACCTGGGACCGAGGTGGGTACCAAGAGAACCACCATCCTTCTGATACACATACGCTGTCATCTTTGAGCACATAGATGCCTTTCCTGGAAGCTTTCATTAAAATTCTAGGCAGTACAGCGGGTCCAGAAGGAGCATTTGAAAGAAGCAAAACACATAGAAAACGAAGTCGATAGTAGGAAAACAATTCCTGAAGCAATCAGTGGTAGGACGAGGATGAGGGATGAAAGGAAAGAACTTCTTAAAAGCAACTTTCCTTTTTGGAGAGGATAAAAAAAAGAGACAGTGAGGCATCAGGGCAGTGGGGAGGAGTGTTAGCTATGGCACATCAGTGGAGTAAAAGGCTTTAGAAGAAGATGAGAACCTTATTTGCATATTTCCTGGAAATGTGTCAAGAAGAGTGAGCATCTCTGTATGCAAAACTTCACCCAAAATAGATCATCTGAGTGAAGGAAATATTATCAAGGGAGCTAGCCTGCCTATTGACATTTATTTAACTCTTTCAGAAGAAAATACACTTTGGCAAGAGGTTTTTTTGGGGAAAAGAATGTATCTAATTTCCAAACACAAGAAAAGGCAACAGATTCAAAGCCAAGGGGTATTCTTAGATTGAACTTTCATAGTGCCTTAATTTAGTCAGCTGGAAAAAGGCTTCTTTAAAGTATAAAATTCTTTAAATTTTCTAAAAGCTTTTCATTTTGGTTTTAAATCTGGAACTTATTGTAAAGTTGCCCTTCTATTAATTAGTGATGGCGAATATATTACTGAGAAGACTTATTGTTGGATAGAGTGGTGAACTTGTCCCTATATACTTAGCAAGTAGTGCTATTCCCTTAGCAAGTCATGGGCCCAAAGATGTGGGGGCATTTTTTGACAAAAGTATGAATGACAGTGCCCTAGATCTATATAAATCACTAGGGACACAGCTCAAAATTTATTGTTGAATAAAAAAGCAAGTGGCAGAAGGATATGTACAGTGTGCTATTTCTGGATACATATAAGTAAAAAAAAAATTGAAAGAAAATTATGTATATTGTGCTACTGGTTGCCTGGTGTGGAGGAGTTGCCTGTGGGACAGAAAATAAAGAGGATAAATGAGAAACAAGCTTGGTGGTTGTTAAAGAAAATTTCAGTTCTTTCCTTCCCTTTCCTTCCTCCTTTCCTTCCTTAAAAGAATACATGCATGAATTTCTTATGCAGTTTTATTTAAAATTATACATGTCTGTGTTCTAGGGGAAAAGATCATTAACTGAAACTATATTTGTATGTGTGTGTGTGTTTATATTCTATATATAATATATATTAAAGTTCAGTGTATTAAAATGCCAGTATTATATCTCTGATCTTCTATTTCTCTATCAGCCATTCCTTAGAAGAAAATCATGATTTAAAAAAAAAAAAAGAAACCCAACCCATATTTTAGCAAACAGGGCAAGAATAAGGATTGGAAACACTTTGGGTAGAGAATTAAAGGTAATAAGAAAAACACATAAAGGGACAAATGGTGTAGGAGAAGACTGAGTGGAGAGAATATAGGCAAAAAGAGCCATATGGGACAGTCAAAAGCATATACATATACCTCCAGGCACACCAACTGCAGTATTAAGTAAGTCAACCCAGTTGGTCACTATCTGGTAGTAAAACAAATCATTTGAAACCTGTGGATTTAAAAAAAGTTTAATTTGAACCATATAAGTGTCATAAAAATTCATTAGGCTGAAATGTGAGAAAATGAATCTACAACATTGGGTAGACCTGAAACATGTGTATCATAAATTTGACTAAAACATTCTCCTTTGTGTCTGTGTTTTGTTTTAAAAGTGGGGCCAGAGAAGACACTGGCTTTGAGAGGGTGGGAACATGATCCACTAAGCAAGGCTTTGATCTGTGAACACAGACTTCAGCATTACAGGGATAGATACTCCTTTCTGGTTAAAAGGCAGCTTTTGTCTGGAAAGTTCCCCTCTAGCAATACACAGGCCAAAGCAAAAGATATTAATAGGACTGCTGTGGGCATGAATCTATCTTTCCTATAACTGATTGGTCTGTAATCTCATGCTATCCTGGGTCTTATAAATGAAACTATGTAAGTGAGACCATACAAGTGGAAAGTTGGTATGGCAGGGAACATACCTCTTGGATCACATTTCATTCTTCGGTTTTGCATTTCCATGCTCTTCCTATTTCTTTTGGAATGTTTTTCATCTAATCTTAAAGCTGCAAATGAAAATAGGTTAGCATTTGTAAATTATCTTGGAGACCTCGTCCACTTTGCACTTTAACTGGTCATTTAATTTCAGTGACTAATACATAAATCGATCTTAGATATAGAACTGGGGGAATTAGGGATAAGAAAAGACATACTCCTAAGAAAGGGAAGGAAGTAATGGATTTTGGTGAGAAAATAACCTTGGGTGCTTCAATGCCTCCTGCAGGAGGCATCCACCTCAGGTGGGTTTTGCATTGGTGTCCTTGAGCCCCTCCTTCACTGTAAAAGCTGAGCAGATATTCTGCTGAATAGAGCAGAAATAGAACTCCTCATGGAGAGTAGTAACCAAGCTGAATAAATCATGGTTTCAGAGCCTGACCTGACTTTTTTTTTTTTTTTTCCAGTAGAAATTTGTGCTCCTCTAATGGAAGGGTTTTGGAATACAAGGACGTATATAATTTTCTGAAAACAATTAGATCTCTGTAATACGGGCACGTCTAACAATAAATATAAATTCTTTGGCAAAAACAAATATGAAGTTTTATTGATAAATTGATGATTGCACAGGAACTCTAGGCCATACTGACTTTAATAAAACATTAAGTGGCTTAATTAAATCATTAATTCTACCCTCAGTTCCATTTTTCAAAAAGCACTCAATATGAAAATAAAATGGTTTCCTTTTTTAGCTGCTTCTCTTTCCTCTATAATTCATTAAGATGAGTCTATAGATTGGCTTATTGCTATTCTGTTATGAAGCAGTGGCTGCCATTTCAAGAATATAGCACTTTAAGCAGGATACAAGGAGGTATTGATCTGAAGGTGACATCTTCCTTCACTTTTCATAAAAGGGTTTTTTAATTCCAGAAAAATCTATAAAATGTGTATGAATGCAGAGGTTTATGTCACAACATTATTATAATACTAAAATAATTGTTAGCTTGTTTCTCCGATCTGTGGGGAAAACTTCTCGAAAGGTACGTGAGCAATCTAAAATGCGTATAATGGTAGTTACAATATATTAGCTTTTAAAATTAATTTTTATTTTATGAAAGTAATATATGGCCAAATTTTTTTAAATCAGGCTTACAATGGAAAGTAATAATCTACCTTACCTTCCCTATACTTCAGTTTCACTCTCCAGAGGCAGCCATTTCTTTGAGTATATATCTTTATATTTTAAAATAATCTGTCTTAGCCTAGATCCTCCAAAAATAGTTAACCTCAAGAATCAGTGTTTTGATACTTTACTTGTGTGGCATAAGCCCAGGAAGGTGAAGGTAAGGAAAAAGGGAAGTCGGGCAACAAAAACACAAAGCAATGCCATGTAATGTGTCACCATTGGAGATTAGCAATCATATCACCTCCACATGTGAACTTCTCCACATGGGCTGTGATGAGCAACCCTCTCCCAAAATACTGTGGGGATGGGAAAAAGGAAGGATAATTGATCTGTTTGGCTTCCTCCTGTTTCCTTTTTCCCTTAAGTCAGAGTTCACTCCATGGGACATTCACTCTTTCATATGTGGGTATCATGTCATCTGACCCCTGGTGGTCACTGGGGAAGACCTACCCCACTTCCTGTGATGTGGCATTCCACTGAAGTCCAGGAGTGGAAGGGTGACCCAGTATGAATGAGCTTCGCGTGTTGGTGTGGGCCATACCAGGTGGTGGACTTTGTCGTAACTCCAGTCATTTGGGGAACTTGACAAAATGGTGGAGGTGAGGATGGTGGTTCAGCCTGTGGGGAGATAATACCTTCAGAAAAGAGATGGTGGGGTAATAGAAGGAATTGTATAATATACATGCTATGTTTTATTCCCTGATTTACCAATTTATGACATTAAATATTAAAGTCTTGATATTGGCTAATGAGTGTTTAACTCTCTTACACTTTCTTTCTTTTCATTCCTACTCCATTGTAGTTATATAACAATTTTGTTTTAAGTAATAGTCAATGTTTGCATTATTATGACTACATAAATTGTTATTGCTGAGACAAGTAGTGAATATAATTATAATTTCTTATACAACTTTCATTTGGATATAATTATAATTTCTTTCTTATACAACTTTCATTTTTTGCTAACTACCACATTTTTATTTGCATTGTTTTCTAAGTACTTGTTCTATTATTTTTCATTACAACTGCCAATGAACTTTTTTTCCTTAATCTTTACACATTTCAGACGGTCTATGAATTCTATTTTTTTTTCTCCAGACCTCTTACTCGGAGCCCTCAGTTTTAACTGCTTTAATATAGGCAGAATGTTTTTTTTTAAGATCCAACGATGTGGAATCCTTGTTTTCTGGATTTCATGTTTTACTTTTTCTTGGTTAACTTCCTTGTTTTGTTTGATCAAGTCCAGTCCACAGTGGTTACTTAAGCTAAAGGTGATAGACCCTTCCAGTGCCCCTTTCTAATCAGTTTTTGTCTTGCCTTGGTAAAATGGAAGGTGACAATTCACTGACTCCTTGCAGTCATATTAGGGTCATTGACTGGTTCCAGCTAGTGGGCCCTGAGTAGAAGAGACCTGTGCCTGTTATAGGCCAAAGCAATTTCTTTCCCCATGAAGGAAGCCTTGTGTTGAGAAGGTCACAGATCAAAAACAAGCCTGGATTGCCTGATTGCCATGGGAGACATTTGCCCTGGAGCGTCTCCTGGATTCACACAACTTCTGAGCATGTGAGAGAGAAACTTGTTTAACAGTAAGCATTTGGCATAGTTTGTAACCTGGCCTCTCCTGACTAATACAGAAGTACAGTTTTGAGTTATTTTAATCTGAAAACATTGTTATTCTGTCCTTACAGAACAGAATAACATTGATTGGTTATAGAATTCTAGATTATAGAGTGATCCAATGTTATTCTAATTCTTACTCTCTTTTTGTATGTAACCTAGCTTTTCTTACTGGAAGCTTTTAGGATTCTGTTATTTTCCTTTTTTTGAGATAGAGTCTTGCTCTGTCACCCAGGCTGGAGTGTAGTGTGGTGATCTCAGCTCACTGCAACCTCAGCCTCCTGGGTTTAAGTGATTCTCCTGCCTCAGCCTCCTGAGTAGCTGGGGTTACAGGCACCCACCACCCTGCCCAGCTAATTTTTTGTATTTTTAGTAGAGACGGAGTTTTGCCATGTTGGCCAGGCTGGTCTCAAACTCCGACCTGTAGTGATCTGCCCACTTTGGCCTCCCAAAGAACTGGGATTACAGCGGTGAGCCACCGTGCCCAGCCAAGTGTTCTTTTCTTATCTCTTGTGTTCAAAAAGTTCACCATGTTGCGTCATGGTGCAGATCTTTCTTTTCGCTTTTTTTTTTTTTTGTCTTTTATTTCATTGTGTTGGACACTATGAGGGCCAATTTAGAGATCTGTATCATTTGTCATCTCTGCTAAAATTTGTATTGTATCTTTGATTTTCCTTATTTTTGCTTTTTGTAATTTTTATTAGTTGGATATTATATAGTCTGGAATTACTCTCCTTTTTCATCATATTTTCTCTTATTTCATAATTCCTTTATCTTTTTGTTCTACTTTGTAGAAGAAATTCTGAAATTTGTCTTTCAGTTTTTCTACTGGATTTTAAAATTTAATTCATTCCATTTTTACTCATGAGTCTTTTGTTTATATTTTATAGAATCCTATTTTTAATGATTTATATATATTTGAATTGTTCCTCCCTGTATTGCCTCTATTTTTTCTGAGTTCTTTTGTCTTTGTTTTTTGTTTTTAAACCTTTCATTTTGGAAGTTTTCCTAAATATCTGGTACTTTGCTGTCCAATCATTCAAGTATTATGCACTAAGGTGCCAATTAGAACCTATGTGCCTGGGAGGTACTTTTTGACTAGCCTTTTTGGTGATAGAGTACTTCCAAATATCTGTAGACCTGTGATACCACTCACGTGCCCCTGGGAAGATTCCCCTAATCACCTACCTCCTGAAGTACAAGCCTGATTGCCAGCCTTTTTTGAAAACAGCACAAGGAGGAACTCCCACTTATGAGTATGAAGACCGTGCTTCAGTTCTCCAGATGCCCAAGTCTGGAGACTCCCTGGTTCAGTTTCTCAGATAATAAACGTCTGGCTTTCTATGGTGGGAAGAGAAGATGGTTACTTGGTTGTAAACAATGAAAGAAAGATGTGCCCATGGAAGGGTGGAATGAAATGTGTTATTGGGGCAAAAGAAGGGGGAAGAAGATGTCTGCAGAGAACGGTGGGTCACAGGTGTGTGTGGCAGGGGAAGTTGGAACCTAGATGGGGTGAGAAGAGCATCCATACAGAGCATAGCCCTGCATGAAGACTGAGTCTCTGCAGGACAAGGAGGTTGTTCTTTAGGAGGGCTTTGTACCTCAGGATGTTGGAACCCAGTGGATGAGAGGGCCTTCACATTGGAATGGAAAGGATCATTTTCTGATGTGGAATATTAGAGTCTGGGTTGGGTGAGGAAGGTTTCCATGTGGTAAAAGATGTTGAATTAGTGTCCTAGAGATGCTGTAACAAATTACCACAAACTTGACTAAAACAATATAAATTAATTTTTTCACAGGTCTAGAGACTAGAAGTTAAAAATTAGTTTCACTGAGTTAAAAATCAAGGTGTCATCAGGGCTTTGTTCCTTCTGGAAGCTCTGGTGAAGGATCAATTTCCACAATTTTTTCATTTTCTAGAGGCTGATGCAGTCTTTGGCTTGTGGCCCTGCATCACTCTTCTGTTTTTCTTGTCACATCTCCTTTTCGGATCCTGGAGCTCCTGCCTGTTTCTTATAAGGTCCCTTGTGATGATATTGGGCCAGCCTGGATAGTCCAGGATAATTTCTCCATCCCAAAAGCCTTAACTACATCTGCAAGGCTGTTCCTCTTCTTCTTTAAAAGCAAAACAAAACATAAGGTGGTATTTCCAGGTTCCAGAGATTGGAATGTGAATAACCATTAGGGGGACATTTAAAACCTACTACTGATATGTACAGAAATATAAATGTTCATGTACACACACAGGCACAGGGTCAATAGCTCCGCCTGCTGAGAAGGCCTGGGAGGAGCAACACCCCAATACCAAGAAATACAACCAGTGACTAGGTCTTGGCTTCCACTGTATTTTGGGTTTTAGAGGAGAGGTATATTCAGGGACATATTTTTACACCTGCCTTAATTGGGCTGCACACGGTAGAGGATAACCTTGAGCAGGGTGGCTATCTGCAGCTGGGGCACTCCCTGAACTGTCTGACAGCTGACAGTACTCTTAATTTACAAAAAGAATCAGTTTTTTTTTTTTTTTTTGAGAAACGACTGATTCCAGGACTGGAGAGGGAAAGTACAGTCAGTCTGGAACATCTTTTTATGCCAGAAAGTAAAGAAGCTCTCAAGGAATGATATGGCCTTATCAAACAGACACAGAAGACACAGAAGACAGTTTAAAGGAACTCCCACTGACCAAATCTGAGATCATTTGAGCATCAAAATAAGTAAATGATAAAGATAGATTATAATCTATTGAATAAAACCAGAAACCACTAATCCATATTGATATACATAACAAATTGAAAATTTGAACTATTTACATAGTTCAAAAGTACCTCTGCACAATCTATTAGTTACAGGGGAATAAAGAATAACTTTGCATTGAAAAGCTTGGCAGACTTTACCTTAATCAAGTGATCAAAGTGTACATAAGTCATAGAGGCCATATGCCACCTGACAGGAAGTGAAGAGAAGACAGTCACACATCTGTGATATTTTTAATCTAATTATCAGAATAACGCAAATTGAGGATATTGTGATGCAGTAACTGACCTGTAAGCCTCAAAAGTTCCCAGTTAGTGAAAGTCAAGAAACTGTTCTAGACAGAAGACTAAAGAGATAACAATTAAATACAATGTGTAGTTCTGAGGTGCATCCTATAAAGGATATTAACAGGACAATTGGTGAATGGGATCTGAGGATTAGTTTGTGGTAATACATCAGTGTTAACTTCTTGATTTTGATGGTTGCACTGTGATTGCATAGTAAAGCATTCTTGGTTTTGGAAATACATATTAATGTATTTAAGTGTGATGAGTGTCATCCCAGCAACTTAAATTATCCAGAAATAAATTTCTTTTTCTAGGACTCGTAACTTTTATGTAAATTTGAGATTGTTTTAAAAAATTATAGTTGCCTCCCTGGTTTTTGCCAACCAGCTCATAGCATTGCTTCTAGATTGATTATTGATCTTCTCTAGGGTGAAGGGAAGTATCTAAGAAGGCTAAAGTGCAAAATGGAGGAATAAAAATTTATGGGGAATATTTCATTGCCTCCTACCCACCCTGACAAGTGTGTTCCCAAGGTTGACATTTTTTCTAGTCGCTCTTTCTTTCTCATTTCAGCTCCTCTAAATCCTCAGCGTTAAAACTATAAGCCACTGATCTGCTTTCTGATATTTTATCCCCAGTGCCAGCCTAGTGCCAGGCACATAGGACACTCAATGGACATTTAAAGAATTAATTAGTGGTGTCCTCTGGAAATGAAGTTAGCAACAACAAAGTCCTAGAAAATAACTTCATTCAACCATCAATTAACATTTTTCATTAATATGAGAACTCAGCAGCAAAAGAAGTTTTTGTTTGTTTTGCTTTGTGTTATTTTTAATGAGATAATTCTATTTATGACTTCTCCATCTGCACACATTTTCCTGAACAATCTCAGGCAATTAGCTTCCTGGAATATTGCTGTGTGGGAAGTTCCTCTATTCCATATTTTCTTACTCTTACCTGCTATAGTTACCATCTCTCGAGAATTTATGGAAGAAGATACTTCTTCAATTTATTTTCAACATGTGACTCCAGATTAAGGGACTTTTCTTGGGTCTTCATAAGAAGAAAACTTAGTTTTATCACTGACCAAGATCTTACTTGCTATGCAGACCTCCTCAATGATTAGCTCTGGATTCAAATCCTAGTACCCAATATTAAAATTCTAATATCAGCTAACAACTGATTCCTATGTGCCAATCATTTTGCCAAGCCTTTTAAGGTACCAGTTCATTAATCCTTACCACAAGTTTATGAGATAGGCACCATTTTTTATGTACCTTTTGTAGCTGAAGAGATAAATATTAGTCTGAGCTTCTAACAACCACTCCCAAATCTTCATGGCAAAAGCGGGCTGCCAGGGAGCTGCAGCTCTGGCCCCCATGAGAGAGCTGCCTGTCCAATTGAAGCTGCTTTCCACCTATCAGCTTGAAAAACAATCTTTCAACAGGAATGCTCCTGCTCTTTTACCTTCCCACTTACTCAGTCCCAAATTCAGGTCTTGTATTTGTGTATCTGATTGACAGAAAAATCGTATCTGGAACCCAAGCTGCTAGAAAGTCTGGGAAATAAATTCTGTAGTGTAGATCTATGTTATGGGAAGGAATACAGAAAGGACTTTGGAACAGATATAGAACAGGCTAATCCTCAGTATGTCATGGAGTGAACTTCACTTTTGGTATTGCTTTATGTTGATGTGTGCCTACAGCAAATTTGCAAATGCATCCTGGAGTAAGAATCACTTTAGTGTCAGCATCTGAGTTCACACAGCCCTTATACCGATTGCTTTTAGTATCTGAATACTAAAAGCCTATCTGAATGAAATGTGTTTCAACAATTCTATGAGCCCACTTTCTCTTGTTCTTGAAAGAGTTCTGGTAGTTTCCAACGCGAATAGTATGTTTCATTGATTTCTGGTTTAGTTTTTATACAGTCACAGATTTCCTAATTTCTCAGTCACCTTGAAAGTGGAGCCTTCCATCTCTCAGCTTCTTATTGATACAAAGACTGGGAGGCACAGTACTCAATCTCCAGCCAAGACTTCTTGGAGAAGAAAACTCATGTTTCCATTGCTGTTTGTTTTTTTCTCGGTACTGTATGGAAGCTATGGCTTGGCATTTTCCAATAGAAATATGCTGTGATCCATGTATGAACATTAAAATTTTCTGGTAGCTACATTAAAAAACTAAAAAGGAACAAGTAGGCTTATTTTAATATATTTTATTTAATCCAATATATTCAGTATCTTATTTTAGCATGTACCCAGTAAAAATTATTACTGAAATATTTTACATTTTTGCAGCACTAAGTCTTCTAAATCTAGTATATATTTTACACTACCAACACTTCACAAACCACATTTCAAGTGCATGATAGCCACATGTGTCTAGAGACTACCTTATTGGACAGTGCTGCTATAACTAGAGAGAGAATTACTGACTTTGGTTCAGAATGTGATGGTCACATATGTTTAGGTATGCATTGTCTTGTTTCCTTGTAATGCAGAGGTCTGTGAAAGGGGAATGAATCTATTAACATCACTTCTTTTGGTGATGTGGACATGTGGCAGGAAGCTGGTGGCACCACCGTGCCTTTATTCTGCCCTAAGTGTTTTTGGCCTTTTAAAGCATACATGGCTGAAATGTTCTAGCTAAGGATAAATTTATGACCTATATGATCTAGCCTCCACTTCTTAGTACCAGCTACCCTGGGAACCTTATTTCTTTCAAAGACATCCTTAGTTGCACTGGATTTTGATGCAGTAACTATAAAGTACTTCTTTTCCATTGCTCTATGGTGGCGAAATGGTGAAACCTTCAGACCCTTGGTATGGTGGGCCCAAATTTTCTTTCTTCCTAGATAAAATAGTCCTTCATGATCTTTTGCTCCTCTTTTGTGGAACAGAAGGTCATTTTCACTAGAACTAGGCATTTACTATTTGTCACATTCCCTGACTGTGTTATCTTAACTTGTCATATCTTCTGTCACTGATGTCCTGTGCAAGCACAACAAGCTTGCCATTTGGGGCCAGGAGAAATCTATTCTACCCAAAATTTCTAGTGTCATCTTGCTCTTACTTATTAGTGTCATTATGGGAAGCTATCGATGCAATGGTCAGTGGTCTTTAGCTTTTAGGAAAATTAACATTTGAATACCTTTTATGAAGGGATACAGCCATTCCTGTGGCATAATTCTTACCTCTGGTGACCTGGTTATTATACCTTTGGGGATACATTTTCTTTAAACACATCAGGAACTCCGCATCTTATGACTGAGCTCTCAGTCTGCCAAGGTTCAACCTACGGTTCTGTGTCAATTAACTGACTTCAGTTTTTCAGGAGAGACTAGAAGGGAACCTAATACTTTTCTCTGGGTCCTCATTGTTTCTATTCTCTATTTTCTACTTTTACTGAAGTTCTTGCCAAGGTACTGGCTTCCCAAAGTAAATCTTTGCCAGTCAGCTCACTTTCTATGCTATACAGGAGCTGCTGTCTCAAATTCCATTTTTCTCAGGTAACCTCCAGACAACAAGATCTTGCAGGTTGCAACAGAGCAGTTTATTTATCTTGAAAATGAGAGTAAAAATAATCACCCATTTCATTCCTTTTGAAAAAAAGGATGAAAACTTCAAATGAGTTGGTTACTTTGAACCTTTTCCTTCTTGTTCTATCACATTCACCTGTAAATGGACAGGCAGTTTCTTTCTGGGTCATTGTTGGTAATCATTTCACAGGATTTATTTTTAAGGTAATTTTAAGGCAGTTTTAAGATAAAGCTCTTTACAGTCAGGCTGGGTATTTATTTTTCTTTTTATCATTTTTTTTTATGATCTCAGTCGTTTACTTTTTAAATTCTTGTTTTAGTACAAACCAAGAATTTTACTATATGGCAAGAGAGTATTGAATGTTCTTTGCATAGGGACACCATTGACTTTTAATTTTAGGACTTATGCTTTGTGTTATTCTGGTATTGGCAGATAATTTTTTTTAAAGGCACCAATACATGATTTTTTTTTGACAAAAACCAGCAGAGTTTTAGGGGTACAAGTTAAGGCTTTGGAAGACGGCAAAACTAACTAGATCATGAAGATGTTTAGACTATTAAAAGGCCCATTACCACTGGCAATAATCAACTGAGCCAAATAATTGCAGAGGGGAAAAAAAAGATCTAGCATAAAGCACTTTACTATCTTAAAACTATTCTATGACTGTAGTTATCAGTGACAAAAGTCCAAGGAGTGATAGAGAATCAGATCCTTTAGCACCCTGTTCTACTCTCTCTCTCACTGAATGTTGACACGACAAATAGTTGTTAGGGATTTGATAGTGTCAAGAATATGTCATGCAAATTTACCATATTCATTTTTAAGCTGTTATAATTAATTGAAAATAATGATGCAAATTTGAGTAGTGATGCTTTGATACCTAGTCAGTTTATTTAGGAATTGTCCTATCTCTTTGCAAAATGCTTGACTTCAATGCCAGAACAATGATTACTTTCTGAGTCTATAACAATTCAACCATGCCTCTCTTCCCAGTTCACCTCAGTGATGATATGAAGCCCAACCTTCTCAGGTATCCATAAGTACCTCATCTTCATACTGGGCTCAGTATACTTGTTGATCTGGCTCAATCTCCTTTGCTCTTAGTGCCCTGGAGCTCCTGTAAACTCCTTTGCATCTTCAATCTCTCTTCTGAATTGTTCATTTGTTTTTCTTGCTGCCACAGAAATCTGGCTATTTCCAAAGGGCTTCTTTTCCTCTTCTGGGTCTTAATTTAATAAAACTTCCCTGCCTGTCCTATATAACTAACATTATTTTTCTCTCTCAGAAAAAACTGGTTATTTTCCTCCTTGTGTTCATCACCTTTTGTACTTAATTTATTTACTCTATCAGTAATTTACTGCTAGACTCCCCCGACTAGGGAGAGCTCCTGTTGGTCAGCTCCTCTATGAGGACAGAGACCTTGTTTACAAGGCAGCTGTTCTCCAGCACCTGGCACATGTTGAGGACGAATGACTCAGTAAATAATCCATGAGGCTAAAGATTTGAATACATTTTAAAAATCAATTTTATCATTTGGCTAAAAATATTAATGCTGTGGTCCTAACTTTTTCTCTGGTAAATTTAGGATTTATCAATTGTATTATGACCTATTGATATTTTTACCAATGTGCATGAGAAAAAAAATAAATCCTGCATAGTTTTATCAAGTGGCTACATATATTTTATTCAGTTTCTGAAGCATTCTGATTTGAAGCAGAATATGATGGAACAATAATCTTATTTGTCATGACATGTTTGTTCATTCTCAGTGAAAATCCAGAAATTTTACCACTCTAGCAATCCATTGATTAGCACCTATATCTTCTTTAGCTGAACTGACACACACATGATTCTAAGCCACTCCTTTGTTTGCAACCAGGCATAAGCAGTTCCTGAAGTAAAATGCCACAGTTACAAACAGAAAAATGTGCTGCCAGGGAAAAGAAGAACTTCCAATTGTTAATGGTACTTATCGCTTCAGGACTGTAGGAGAAGGGGGACCTCCACCATTGCTAGTGCATTTCAAGGGATTTTTGTCCATTTAAAACTCTGTCATGGAATTTTAAAATGTGTTATCTCAGGGCTTGAAAATGCCTAATAAAGTTTTTTTTTTTTTTTTAAGATGATAAACACATACACGCACACAAATTCCTCTCAAAAAATCAAGATGTTCTCATGAGAATAAGGAAAAAGAATCGCTGAAAACAATATCAGTATTTTCTGTGGAAACCTATAGATAACTAATTCACAATAAATATGTTGAAAAAAACTAGAGCTGTATGTAAGTATATTGGTCCAATTACTATCAGATTTCACATGCAATTAACATTCCAGAGAAAGGTGAGAGAAGCTAGAACAAAAAGTCCATGTGAAAGTAGAGCAAAACTATTGAGTCCCATTACCTCACCTTGCTGCAAAAACCAGAGTGAAATTCCCAACAAATACATCCTAAATTATTTTACAGCATAGAAAAATATAACATGGATCATTTAAAGATAAAGTCATAATTACAGTGACTATAATTGAATGAATTCACTGAGCAAAACATTTTATTTATGTCTACAAGTTGAAACTGATGAAGCATAAAGGACAAATATGTATAATCAGTTGGAAAAATCTGAGAGGGCGATTTTAACAAAATAAAGGATTTGGTGTGGTTCAATGGCATTTACCCAAGAGGGTTCCTGTTTCAAACTCACATTCACAATGTAACACTTCATTGCTTTTCTGCTGAATCAACACAGTAACGGAACTCTACAAAAGGTCAAGTTTTGAATCCAGTGTTATTTGAACAATGTCCACTTTATCTTGTTTTCTATTCATAATTTTAATTACAGATAACTATACCTTCTTTGTAATCTCAAACTAATTTGTAGTTTATTGTGTACCATGGTAACCTTTTAAATATATGGGGTAATTGATTCTACTGTTATGAGCCCAGTCAAAATAATAGTTTCTCAAGAGCTGTTGCTTAAAGTAGTTTTGAAATCTATTTTGGGCTGTGACTACCTAGTGCAAAAATAAAGGTGAGGACTAAATATCTGAAAAGCGAAATGACTTGTTGCAGATAATACAGTCAGTTGGTGTCAGAGCTGGAAACAGTGTTATGGGCTACAGTTTAGTAGTGGTGGGTAGTGACTGCTTTTGCTATGAGTAATAAAATTCTTTGTCTCTGACATAGGAACCTTGTGTCTTCTTCAAGCAGCCATAGAATCGTGGCAAGCTAGCTCATTAAATTGTGTAGTTACTTTGAGAATTCTTTGGCTTCTAGGTCTTCTCTACATCTATGTATTTAAACCTATGTTAAGTAGGATAAAATCCCAACAGTTGGCTTCCTAAAAACTCAAATTTTTTTGGAAATGCAACCCTTCCTCCCCTACACTATCCTCCAAAAAACAAACACAGTGTTAGGGCTGCAGAACTCCCAGGGTTTATTTGTGTGTGTGTGTGTGTATAGTATGACCTCACCTTCTTGGTCACAAGTAATTGGTCTTTTAGTTTGTTGGAATTGGGATTGAAAGAGAGAAATTATTCTCTCACAAGAACCTGGACCTGAGAACATACAAACTTGAAGCTATCAGCTAAAATCATGTTACTCCATGTGGATGAGGAAACAGAGAATACCAGTTTGTGAATTATTCATAAAGTGACATATGTCCCACTTTGCCTGGGACATTCTCTGCTTACATCTGTTGTCCCAGTATAATTATTAATAGTGTCTTCTCTCAAAGTGTTCTGATTTAGAAGCAAAATTATATGGTCACCCTAATCACTCAAGATTCTTTGATGGCAAATGATAGTAGTTCAACTTGAAGAGCAGCTGCATAGGTATTAATCTGGGTCTCACCATCTAAGCCGAGAGACTCAACTTGTAAGAATTTGGAAAGAGTGGATTGACAGCATCTACTACTGTGAGGGAGAAAGTCCCTTGGAACTACAAAGGCTTCTATTTCTCATGTCTGATAAAGGGGAATCTACCTTTTTGAGATTGGTTCTCCCATAAGTGTTACTGGGTAGGCCCTTGCTGTTATTACTCGTCTTATGCAGAGTAACTGAACCTAACATGATGATCCTAGATATGATTGTTACAAAGGTTTTCCTACCCTATTATCTGGCCATAGGTTTTATGAATATGCACGTTAAGCAGCCTTCATGTGTGGATGCTAATAAGAGGTTGTGACTGTCACTGGGATTTAACCCGTTTATGCCTAGTGCTCCATTATTGGAATGCTAAATTTGTGGGAGTTATTTATATCCTGCTCAAGGTCATCATCAAAGTCTGATTTTTCACACAAAAATTTGCAACTTCCAGCATAAATGGGTTAAGACTCATGATTCATGTACTCATGCTCTATAGCAACTAAAGTCAACTTGCAGGGAGAAAGAATGAAGCAGATGCACAAAGAATAATAGAGCAGAGAGAGAAGATACTGTGAGTTTCTTCTCATGCTCCAGTCACTGCTCAGGCTGCCCCTGATGTGTATGCCACCATTTCTTCATAATTATAATTCTCCCTAAAAGCTTTCTACAATTTTTCATCCTTAAAGTTCTATTACAATTAGAATATAAACTCAAAATTAGCAGATTCAAATTCCATCTGTGATCATATCAGTAACTATAACTGAAATAGTAACTATTTCTATTAGTAACTATAACTGAAATTTATTTATGATTCTACTAGATAAATATTTAAAGCTTAGTGTATGTTGTACATTGTGCTAGCTTCAAGGCATAGAGTAAGCAGGATAGACACATTCCTACCTCCCTGAAGATATCAAACCAATAATTACAAATGCCAAGATCCTTCCTAGTCTGCTTCAAAAGGTTGATCAAATAGCCCACTAGCATATTTAAAACTAGTATATTCAAAACTTTGTGCATCCTGAGTATTCCTCTGCTTTGGGCTAATATCCTGTGAAGAGTCACTGAAATAAAAATTCTCTTAAGAATGGATTCCATTTTTAAAAGACAGATTTGGAGACACATGAAAGGATATTCACCCAAATATACATACATAAAATGGCATATATAAGATGTAAATTTATTGTTATGACAGAATGATTACTTTAAAAAAATTGCTTGACATGTTGCTGAAATAAGTTTTACATGGTTGTTGGGCAAACTTGGATGGAAAACACAATTCTACGTTAGCTAAATCTCTATGGAGAAAGTGAGACTGAGGGGCTAAAAATTGAGGGGATAAAAATTGTTCCAAACCCAAGAATAAGTTGGGAGGGGATTTGGAGACAAGGAGTCATTGAGAAAATTTTCTCAGGCTGAGTAGGTGAGACAAAAAAGAAAATAGATGGATTGCTTTTAGTGTCCCCTTCTTAAGGAAAGAAATAACTGTGTTGCTTGATATTTGTTCATTTATCCTCATAGAACATAATTCTACTGAGAAACCAAAACACCAAACAGTTGAGGGATTTTCCTTCTAATCCGCATGTTAAGTCAATATATGAGGCAGAACAAGAATTGGAGTTACACCAGTACTACTTAGGCCCTGCAGGGACCTTCTGAGAACATTTTGGATTTAGATTAGGGCTTCTAGGAATACTGATGGAAAATCTTCCAAGTTTATCAAGGAGTTGAGCTAGCAGAATTTTGACAGCCATAGGCTGTGGATTCTAAATGGCAAGATTATGTGGCATTTGACCCAGAAAGTCTGAAACTACACTTGGCCCTCTCTATTAGGTCCTCTTAAGACAGAAACCCTGATGGGTCTCTCCTCCACCCTTTCTACCAGCAGACAGTGAGGTGAAAGAGATGAGATGTATTCCTTCCAAAGCTGTACACAGTGATGAGAGGTCTGTATATAGATGGATAAATCGTGGCTAATGACATTGAAAATAGAGTTCAGTGGGGCCACACACTCTCTCAGAGCTTTCCATACACCATTCTTTTAATTCGTGTAAGCATATGAGGCTGGTGCTATAATTACCCTCACCGATGGATGAGGAAACTAAAGCAAGGAAAGTTAAAGTACCCTGCCCAAGGTCACAGCCAGGATGTGGCAGAGCTAAAATCTGAACTCGGATGCTCTGGCTACCGAGTGTATGATTGGAATTTTTTTTTTTTTCTGACTCTCCTTAATGGTAGTAGGCTGGTAGCAGCCAGTAACTGTGGCCCACAGTAGGTGTTCAATGAACATTTATTGGCTTACTGATTACTGGGCTCGTCACGAGATCTCCTTGATATGACAAAAGGCTAGCCCTAAAAGTGCAGTCAGATGCTACAAATGTAGAAGGTTAGTCTTGCACTTTTACCTCCCTATTGTATCTGTAGGAAATGGGAACCTTATGGATTTTGGAAAATGTTCTTAAATTAGAACTAAAAAGTTATATTTTGGGGTCACAGATCTCTGAGTATCATATAAAAGCTAAGAATCCTCTCAACATAAAAATGCTCACTCACAAACTTTATGCATAATGTCCAAGACTGTTTCGATCTCTAGAACTGTCCAGGAACAGAAACAGTAGTTTTGTGGGAGTGACTCTGAACTCTGAATGTTGATACCTTTTACTTTTTTTTTTTTTTTTTTTTTTTTTTTTTTTTTTTTTTTTTTTGAGACAGTGTCTCACTCTGTTAGGTAGGCTGGAGTGCAGTGGTGCGATCTTGGCTCTCTGCAACCTCCACCTCCCGGGTTCAAGCGATTCTCCTTCCTCAGCCTTCCGAATAGCTGGGACTCCAGGTGCACGCAACAATGCCCAGCTAATGTTTGTGTTTTTTAGTAGAGATGGGATTTCACTATGTTGAACAGGCTGATCTTGAACTCCTGACCTCGTGATCCTCCTGCCTTAGCCTCCCAAAATATGCTGGGATTACAGGCGTGAGCCATTGCACCTGGCCAATACCTTTCAATTTTAAGTGATTTATATGGATGCTTGATTCAGAAAACACTGTATTCACATTTTCTGAGGTAGTTGCTTTTGTTTTTCTCCTTCAAGGGAAAGCTCTGCCAATGTTACAGTTAGTTGTGGTCACTGACTGGCTGCCTGGTAACGGCACAGTTTGTGCATTCCATGGCCAGGGTCCAGAAAGGCAGAACACACCGCTGGGGAGTAGATGTGTGAACCCCAGGTTTCTGACATGAATGTTACTGATGCTGCCCCTGCTGAAAGACCTCATTATTATCATGGCAAATACTGGGAGAACAAAAGGACGATTTTCAGAACAGAGGGCTATCTGTTATTGTTAGTTGAATATTTTCTGATTATGATATTAAGTTGGTCAGAGTATGACAGCATGTCTTTTTTGGCATCAGTTCATTTTGGCAGCTTCTCTTAATACGTGAACTGAGTAGCACATCCTTACACACTCACAAGCCTCTATCTGAGTTGTGGTGAACAACAGCTGCAAGCTGTAGCCATCTTTTTGAGGACTTCAGTATTTTTGGTGGGGCAGAAGTGCAAAGTATAGGGGAAAATAACATGCATTTCTGTATCTTTTGCACATTTAAGACTCTGGAAAAGGATATAATATGAATTAACATGAAGTCCTTCCATGAGATTGTAGGAATACAAGCAAGATTTATTGCTGGAATCGATGTGTGTCAGTTCTTAGCTAAAGACTGAAAGTATTTGACAACTTTGGGTTGGGTAATGAGCGGTTTCATGATCTCTGAAACCATACCACATTGTTTTGAGTGCAATAAGGAGTAGAATGAGTATGAAGACACTGGATGGAGTGATGCAGACCTGAATTCAGTTTTGGTTCTGCCATTAACAACCTATTTCATCTTCAATAGACAATCACCTCCTTGAGCCTCTTCTGCAAAGAAGAGGAGTTGAGCTATGAGGTCCTCGCAAGGTTTGAAACACAGTACTGTTATTTTATAAAAAGACAAGATTTCAGTTTTGTGAGTGTGTGAGTTTCTCTTAGAGCACTTGAATCTTACAGCTGAACTCCTTGAAATCTGTGATTCACGTTTCATTAGTGAGGCCATGGGACTTCCAAGTACATCACAACATGTTGGTTACACACAGAGATTGTTCCACTGAGAAGTGAAACCAATGGTTAGGGTTTCTTTTGAATTTCTCTGTATTTTATTTTCAGGATCAAGAGAAGAGTATTTTTCTATTTTTAGTTTGCACTGTGATAGAAATTCAGGTAGTACGTAAGACCCATGTCTGTGAGTTTTCTTCTCTAAATTCAGCCTAATTCTTTATTTTATTATTTCTAGCAATAGCTATTATTTTCGTTCATCTGGGAAGTATTGGGAGGAAGTTGGGCCAGTTGATCATAAAATGGCTTGAGAGAGGGATGGCCGGGCGTGGTGGCTCACACCTGCAATCCCAGCACTTTGGGAGGCAGAGGCAGGTGGATCATGAGGTCAGGAGATCAAGACCATCCTGGCTAATATGGTGAAACCCCATCTCTACTAAAAATACAAAAAATTAGTCAGGCGTGGTGGCGGGCACCTGTAGTCCCAGCTACTCGGGAGGCTGAGGCAGGAGAATCACATGAACCTGGGAGGTGGAGCTTGCAGTGAGCTAAGATCATGCCACTGCACTCCAGCCTGGGCAACAGAGCAAGACTCATCTCAAAAAAAAAGGGTGGCGGGGAAGAGGACCTTGTTTGGATGAATTATTTATTTATCTTTTAAGCCACTTTATTTTCATGATCTTAGTTTTCCCAAATATCAGCTTCATGCATCATGGCCTAAAGGTATTCTAGGAAGCAAACAACCTAAGCACAAAGTGGAACATTTAGCAAGACATGTAAAAGGTAAAATTAGATAAACTTTACTGTACTTATGCTCTCAAAAGAGAGAGTACAGGGAATACAATATTTTACTGTTCACACATGCAGCCCGAGGGGGAAAATATGAGGGTATTAGTGATGTTGATATAAGTTGTATTCCTCAATGTCACATTTGATATTGGTGCAGTGCTTTGGTTCAAAAACAAAATTATAATCTCGTCACACAGTTTTAACATGTTGGAGAAACATTCATTTGAAAAGTTATATAATTATAGACATTTTCTTTCTTCCTACAAGTTGGTGACAATTTTGCGGATCCTTTTAAGAGTTAGGGTCTCTTTTGCATTTTGGTTTGTTCTAGAGGTCAATTCATGAAGTCTTGAATAGCCTAATACAAAGGAAGTCATTTTTTTGATAGATGCTTTCAGAGCTGTAATCCAGCTGCAGAAAAAAGAAGGACACAGGACTGGCCATTACACAATTTGTTGGACTCTGGGGAGAAGAATATTATAAAATCTTTTTATTTTCTAATTGTTTCTCTTGGTTAGTTAGTTTGAAATTAATAGGATAAACCATGCTTCTTAGATTGTTAGATATAATAAAAATATACCAAATGTAGAATATGCTGTGGTACCAATGAAATATGCTAATATAAAAGGATCAGAAGAGTGTATACTGTTTGTAAATAGTGATTGAGCTATAGTGTTTTAAAAATTGTTGTTAGTATTTTGTTTCTATTTAGCTTTAAAGCTTAATTGATCAAACACATAGTAAACAAATATTGCCATAAAGGCAAAATAGTTCTTTGTTAAATTCTTGACACTTAGCAAACACGGGATGATGTTTTATGAAACATGCCTATATAACATTTACTCTAAGGGATGTCAATAGATGTTATTTAAAAAACACACAGACACCAAAACAGTTTACCAGTGTTCTTTCCAGAAGTTTTTCTCAGAAACACTAATAGGTTAATGTGTGTTGTGATTCTCTGAGAGGACATATGATTTGTGTAATGTCTTAAACTTACTTTAGGTGTAAGTGGGCTACTTTGCAGAACCAGACTTTCATGTACTGTGTAACACTCTGCTTTTATGCTTAGAAATATTTCTGTAATGACTCTATTGTTTCTTATAAAATCCCTTATGGATTTGGCAGTGAGATCCAACTATTCAACCTCATCTCTTAGAGAACCCAGTGGATTTTATCAGATGGAAGTTAATTGTGTTTCATTGACCTTTTCTCTGATCTGCTAGCTGGATGGAGCCTCACCCTCAAGGGAACTATCTTAATCTGTCACCCAGATTATATAGCACAAGTTCTGGAAAGAAGATCCTGGCAACATATCTAGCAGTTTTATTCTCATGATCCTCCTCCTGTAGCTCATCTTTAGAAATGAGTGGAACAGGCAAGGTTTATGTAATGGGAGAAGGCCTAGAGAGATCCTTTCTCCATCCTCCAAATGATCACCTGATGGAAATTCCTGAAATTCCACTTTTAGAGTGTTATTTCTTTGGGTTAGTATCTGGTTCTCACAAATATCTCTGGAAGTTTTACCACGTCATGTGTTTTAACAGATTACTGCGAATTTCTTTATTAGATCCTTTTTACTGGATGGGGTGAGGGATGGTCACGTCACAGTTGTAGGTAGGGATGGGAGATGGAGGACGCTGGATGTCTTGGGGATTAGAGTTAGGTCAGGGAGACTTGAGGGATGGAGATCCTCTAGGTACCAAATAACACTTGCTTGGCCTCATGGCTTTGTCTCTGTGAACTTTACTGCCCTTTTTTTCCCCCAGTATCACTATGAACTAAGTGTCCATTTGTGTGTGACGAGCTTGATACTGAACATATCATGAATTAGATAGACAGGTAAGTCCTATGTCCTTCAATGGCTTATAACAAAACCAAGTAACTGACCAAATTCAGATAGACATTTTAGTAAGAATTGTGAGAAAAGAGACGAAACAGCAAATCTGTGAATTAATATATTCTAATATTTACAGATTATGATAATAGTGAATTTTTTATGTTGAAGCCTGAGCCAGCCAGTGACTTGGGAAGAATTGTGGACTATTTTTCCATTTGAAAAAAAAATAATTCTAGAAGAGTTATCTAGGATGCATTAAAAAAAATCCTGGAGAGTATTAGCTATGAAGACTGCATAAGGCAGAGGGAGAATTGAACTGAAGATGTGAAGTTGGAGTTGGAAAGTAAGGATGAAAGTTTGCTAAGAAGGCCTTTTCAGGACTGGTAAAGGAGAAGAAATACAAAGATCTTGACTTACCGTTGGTTTTCTGTTTCATTTTCTGCACAGAAATAGAAAGTCTTGAACTCTTCGGATGGAGGCTAGAGTTCAATTACTAATTGTTTGGAACTAAGGGTCTGGTCTCTCACCCTATATCCTTGCAGATACAGACAACCTAAAAAAGAAAAAAAAGTGAGAAGAGGGAAAGAATAAGAAGGATAAAAGATGTCTAAAAAGGTGTCAAGAAAATTTTGTGTCTGAAGGAAATGCTAGTCCAGCTGTCTCATTTTACAGATGAATCTCAGACTCCAAAAAATATGTAATTTAAGGTCACATGATAATGATTAATGGCAAGACTGGTAATAGAATTTAGATTTCCTGTTTTCCATTTTTGCAATCTTCTTACTTCATGTTCAGTATTTAGCTTTGGGTTACTGTGTGCCCAAAATAGCTTCTTTACCTGAAGGACACATTTTGAAATACAATTTTCTGTATCAAAGAGTGACACCTGCAATATCATATTAAGAGGAAAATTAAATAGTATTTGCTTGGGCAGAACCACTAAAGCATCCTTCCTGAAGAATTATAAAGATTTCCAGCCATTTCTGCAACTTACATGATTCTCACCTTATTTGTGCATATGCAAAGTACATTTAAAATATGAACCCACAGAGTGATATAAGAGAGCCAATGGAATTAACAATGAAAAGAAATGACTGGTTTAAAAGTTAAGTTCTCCCTCGTGATCCTTTGAATCCATGTTAGTGGTTATAAATTGCTTGGCTTGAATCTTGTTTCCATTATTTGGGGGTCAGGAGACAGATCTCAATCTAGGAGAAGATTCTGAAAAAATCAAAACCCTTGTTTGCTTTTCATAGTGTCTTCATGCTCTGAGGCCAGCCTGAATCTCATGCACAGGCTCTAGACAATTTGAGTAATGGCGATGATTAGATGTTTAAAGCCCTCTTGCTCACTCCTGTTCTCATCCCCCATATCCTCCCAAGAGCCACTTCAGTGCACTACTAACAGACAAAATATGAAAATACCATTTGGATTTGTGCCACTTTACCTGATAGCTATTCTGTGCTAATGCATTAATAGACTATGCAGGGAAAATGTAGCCCCTTTGAATATGGCTGGCTTTTGTTTTCCTTTTACTTAAACTTGGTAACAAAGTACACTGTCAGAAAGACACAAATTTTTCTTTTTAAATAGAATGAATGACTTTTCGACTTTAAAAATTAGAAAAATATGCTTACTTTATTGGCAGGGGTGGGTGTTAGATGCAATATTAAATTTCTTTATTATTTTCATTTTTTAAAAGTCCATTTTAGAACTCACTTCAGAAAAAGCTATCATTTGAGAAATGACAATAGTAGGCTCCAGTAATACGGTGTTTTAAAAACTTTAAAAACTTTAGTAGGCTCCAGTAATACGGTGTTTTAAAAACTTTAAAAACTTTAGTAGGCTCCAGTAATACGGTGTTTACCAAAACGGAGTGATTTGTTTCTTTGAGTGAGGTGTCTGTATCAGTCTATATCTGTGTCTCTATTTGTATTTATGTCTATATAATAGCTTTATTGAGATATAATCTACATACCACAAAATTCATCCATTTAGCATATACAACTCAATGATTTTAGTTTATGGAGTTGTGAAACCATCACCATAATCTAATTTTAGGACATTTTCATCACTTCAAAAAGAAACTCCCATACCCACTGATGGAAGTGGCTGCTGCCCTCATGCCAACAGGGAAGAACGGCAGGGGCTGTACACTTCATGGAGCCAGTCGGAGTCCTGTCCCTTCTGAGCTGGAACGGGAGCTCCCTGTGTGGCTGCAGCCACCCAAGCTGCAGCTGCAGACCCAGACCTCCTCCTCTATGGAATAAGCAGGAGCCCCACCCTCCTGGGTGGGGCTCTAGCCTCCCAACCTCAGCTGTGAATGGAGCCTCACTGTGCTCTTGGGGGACCCGGGAACAGGCAGGATCTGCCTTCCTGGGTGCAGCTACAGCCTCTGCGTTGGTGGCTGCAGACCTGGGCCTCCTGCTCCAGGAAGAAGGCAGGAGCCGGGGACCAGCGGGAGACCTGCCCCTTCCCACGGCGGGGCGGGAGCTCTGTGGTGCAGCTGCAGCAGTTAACATAAATGAAATCACATAACATGTGGTCTTCTTTCACTTACTATGATATTTTCAAAGTTCATTTATGTTGTATTATATATCAGTAACTTCACTCCTTTTTATTGCTACATGATATTCCATTGTATGAATATACCATATTTTATATATTCATTAATGATAGACAGTTTTCTCCTTTTTTGGCTATTATGAATAATATTGTTATGAATCTTTGTGTACAAGTCTTTATGTAGATGTATGTTTTCCTTTTAGCATATACTAGAAGTAGAATAAGCAATAGGCTAGATGTTTTAGGACTGCAGGATACCTAAAGATGTATGAGAAGGTTATTTTGATACCATTTCAAGCTTTTTTATTCATTATTAGTTTTCAGATACAGGGTCTCACTATGTTGCTCAGGTTGGAGTCAGACTCTTGGGCTCATGTGATCCTCCCACCTCAGCCTCCTGAGTAGTTGGGACTACGGGCACACTTCATCATACCTGGCTGATTTTGCTCTCTTAATTTTCTACTCCAAACTATAGTACACAACATTAAATGTCACTGCACTAGTTTGTGGCTTCTTCCTGCTTCTGAGAATTTTTTCTCATGTGTCTGAGGAGATATAAATATCCTCATCTATCATTATCCTTTTTAAGAACAGATAGGTTTGTCCAAGAAGTGCTTGCTACAAAGATTTGCTGACCATTTTTCTAACCAGTTCTAGGGAAGAAATGATTGGCAGTAAAGATTTCCAATTATAGCTCCATTACCTCATTTGAGGTGACCTCATTGAGCTGATCGCTCTCTGTTATGAGATAGCAGCAGTAATTAGCAAGCTAATTTGGATAGAGATTTCTTAGAAGAACTGTGCAAGCATTACATGTTCCATTTGTTGTGATAATGTAAAATATCTTTCTGAGACATGCACACAGACCTTGATGTGATTTATTCAAGAATGATAGTTAGCAGTCACAATTGGTTGCTTCTAGTTTTATTCTGGAGACAGGGAAAAGAAAAAAACCTCATCATATGTATAGTGAATGGAAAGGGTCTTCAGGCTTAAATAGAGGCACTTGACTAAGGGGCTTCTGGCATACTCATACTGTGGCTTTTTCATTAGCAGGCACAGGCGAGCCAGCAATGCATGTTGTTAAAGTACTAACCCTCTCCTTGACAGTAAGGAAATCCTCTAGGGAACTGAGGAGGCTATCTCTCCAACTCCCTCATTACACATTAGAGGTATATTTATCTAGCTGAAAGTACAATGTGGGGTTAGTGTCTAATACAGTTTTTACAGGAAACCTGCTGTGTTGCTTCTTACATCTTGCTTTTTCCCCCGTATTACTTTTATCTTTTTGCCTGCCTTACTTTGCTGTCCTCAGTATTCTCTCAGTATTTCAGGTGACTGTTACGAAACAGAAGTCATGTCAACAATACTACAGATACCTCCAAAAATAGTCAATGTCACATAAGATCTCCCAGATCTCTAATGAAGAATATAAGGAAATAGACTCAAATACAAAATAAAATAAAAGTAAAACAGTAAAGCATCTGAGATACTGCAGTCAAGGATCCAGGTCTCTACCACAGAAGCCAGATCTCAAGAACAAAGCAACTACTAGCAGACACATTACAAATGTAATTAAAAGGAAGTAACCATCTAAATACTGTTTCTAAGATTTTGAACATAAAACTGACCACTTGAACAAATACATATGCAAAGACTAAAAGTTTTTTTTTTTAAATATTTTTCAAATTTTTTGGCTGTGATCCAAAAATTTAGTAAGTACAGACCTCGACATATTTTCATATTAGAGCAAAAGCTTTGTGAAACATCATGGTGTACTATGACATTTTCGATTCAAACTATTCTGTTGTCATTAAAATACTGGCCACAATGTACTATGTTCATTGCTGGACTTACTAATGGGGGTCAAAACCTGTACTTTGATAAACATTGATATAAGTGGTAATTAAGGCCTGTTTCAAGATTATGACCTCTCTAGGGCAGGAGAACGAAGAACCAGGCCAAGGGGGAATGTACAGGAGTGAAGCAGAGATTGGGCAATACAATTAAAGAAGGAATTACAGATCAGACCAGCATAAAGGTCATTAGTTACCTAGCATCACCTAGAAGAATTGAACATTAGCATTAGAACTGTGTAATCTTTGTGAATATAACAATGATTAATATTCTTTATATATCAATATGATTAAGTTAAACTGGGTATTTTAGTGCCTGTAGTGTTCATGGCATAGCATGGGTTCAGCCATTCTCAACAAATTCTTCTGCTGTCCTCATGATCCCTGTGGTTGTTATGACAACTAGCTGGACTGAGTAGACGCTGTCTATTGCAGTGAGTGTGCTGATGTCCAGCCTGCAGAGATCAGACAAACAGTATTACTGACCAAGTGCTACTTTAAGAAGACTAATTTCTGCCAGGGGGTACTATACGTAACATTGTGGGTAAGAGTTTGGGCACAGGATTTAGGCATCATTTGTTTACATTTTGTCTCTAATCATTTAATTGCTGGGTTACCATCAGCATGTTAGGTAACTTCAAGTCTTAGTTTCTCACCTATGATAATATAGTAACAGTGGATGTTTTGTTTAGATTAGACTTAGATAAAAAACATAAAGTGCTTATCCTAATGCTTGACACATAGGAAAATTCAATACATGCTAACTTTCCCACTCCCACCCTGCCTAAGCAGGACGATTCAGCCCTCTAAAAACAATGTGGCTTATCAGGGAGTGATTCTTAGTGGAGGTTGGAGAGGGCATATTTATTTTGAGAATTTCCCACACGAGATTTGAATATGCCTCCATGAGCCTCAGGTTGGAATTCAAGTTAAGATGTACAGGAGGGTTGATCAGAATGCTTAGAAAAATGATATAAACCTGAATTTATTCAAATCAAAAGAATGGTAAAGAGCTTCAGAAGAGCTCTTGCACAGACACCTTAACACTGAAGAAGGGTTAGCGGCTGATCCGCCTTGGGAGAGCTTCCATCTGGACCAGTAGCAGTAAGAGTGGCAGTGGGGAGGGAGTGGTGGTAAAGTTTACCTTCTGGAACAAGGTACATCCTCAGGCAAATGGTATTTTTTATTCAAGAGTAGAATCAGGTAAAAACAAAAATCACAGGCTTCTATTTTAAAACATGGCCTAGATATAAATTTTCTGTTGGAATTTTAGTGAAGGAAATTTTTTTAAATCTGTATTTGAGATAATTTGGGCTAGAAATTGAGGACCTGTGGAGATAGAAATATTCAAGAAGTAGGACTGGGAAAGAATTGATGAATTTGGATTAAATATTTTTATTAACCACAAAATAATATATTTTCAAGAGAGGAGCTGAAAAAAAGAGGGAAGAGTTCTTCAACACGTCAACTACAGACATCTGGTACTCACCTTCTCTACAAAGAGGAACCACAATAGTACATAATTACATGTCGAATAGATAACCCAAGAAGAAACAGTGGAATTCAACAGAGATGTGAAAGGAAACACCTAAGGCAAGGAAGGAGCAGAAAACGAGGCAACTTGCTCAGCCCAGCGCACTATTTCTTTCTGATTTAGGGTTCAGTGTATTCTTGTCTAGTTTTTGAGGTGCATAATTAAATTGAGTATTTGTTCCACTTTTTGATGTAGGTGCTTGTTGCAATAAACTCTTAGCAGTGCTTTTGCTGTGTCCTCCGGATTTTGGTATGTTATGTTCCCATTTTCATTTAAGACACTTTTTGACTTCCTGCTTAATAAAGAGTTAATAGTCGCTCCAGAGCATGTTATGTAATTTCCATGAATTTGTATAGCTTCCAAAGTTATTTTTGGTATTAACTTTGTAGTATTAATTTGGTATCGGTATTCTGTTGTGTTATGAGAAGATACTTGATTTGATTTTAATTTCTTAAAATTTGTTGGATTTGTTCTGTGGTCTAACATATGCTTTATTTTAAAGTATATTTCATGTTCTGATGAGAAGAATGTGTGTGCTGTAGCTGTTGGATGAAACGTTCTATAAATATCTGTTTAGTCTATTTGGTTTAAAATGCAAATTAACTCTAATATTTCTTTGTTTTCTACCTAGATGTCCTGTTCAATGCTTAAAGTGGGATGTTGGATTTTTCAACTATTAATGTATTGGAGTCTATTTCTTTAGCTCTCATATTTACTTTATATTCTGTGTGCTCAGTGTTAGGGGGTGTATACTTCTATTTGCCATATCCTCTTGCTGAACTGACCCCTTTATCATTATATAATGAGTTCCTTGTCTCTTTTCACACTTTCTTTCCTTAAAGTCAATTTTGTCTGATATAGATAGAGCTATTCCTGCAGGCTTTTGGTTTCTATTTGTGTGGAATTTTTTTTCATCCCTTTACTTTTAGTTTATAGGTCTTTACAGGTGAAGTGAGTTTCTTGAAGGGGCCTATAGTTGGGTGTCGTTTTTTTATTTTAGAATATCTTTTGTTCTTTTATTCCCTTTTATGGTTTACTTTTATGATTTTGTGGTCTTAAAAATTGATACAATTTGATATCTTTCTCTCATTTGTCATCTGCTCTACTAGTGACTTTTATACTTTTGTATCTTTTTGTGATAGCTATTCTGTCACTTCCAGATTAGGGCTCTGTAATGCTTAACAGCTTAAGCATTTCATGTAGGGTCAGTCGGTCAGTCAAGTGGTGATGAATTCTCTCAGCTTTTGTTTATCTAGGAAAGATGTTATTTCTCTTTCATTTCTGAAGAATAGCTTTGCCGAGTATAGTATTGTTGGCTAGCAGTTTTCTTTCTTTCAGCACATTGAATACATCATCCCATTCTCTCCTGGCCTGTAAGGTTTCTGCTGAGAAAACTGATGTTAATCTGGTAGACATTCCCTCAGATGTAACTCGACGGTTTTTCTCTTGCTGGCTTTGGAATTCTCTCTTTGTCTTTTACTTTGGACACTCACTATTATGTGCCTTGCATAAGCCTTTTTTGGATTGAATTTATTTTTGAATCTTTAAGCTTCCTGTCACCTGATTTTCTATATCTCTTGATGCAGACATTAAAAGTTTTCAGCTGTGGTTTAACTAAACAGGTTTTTGTCTGCCTTTGTTCATTTCTCCTTCTTTGGAACTTCCAAATTTTAAAAATTTGTTCACTTTTTGGTATCCCCCAAGTCAAACATAGGCTTTCTGTAATCTTTTTAATTATTTTCTTTTTTTGTCTGACTGGGTTATTTTAAATGGGCTGTTTTGAAGTTCAGAAATGATTTCTGCTTGATCTATCTATTGTTAAAGCACTCAATTGTATTTTTTATTTTATTCATAGAATTCTTTAGTTCTAGAATTTGTTTGGTTCTTTTTTTATATCTGTGTCTTTATCGAACTTCTCATTCATATCCTGAATTGTTTTTCTGACTTCTTTGTTTTGTTTATGTGTGTTCTCATGTGTTTCACTGAGTTTCCTTAAGATCATTATTTTACATTATTTTTCATGCATTTCACAGACTTCTTTTTCTTTGTGATCTATTTGTGGAGAATTATTGTGTTTCTTTGGAGAAGTCATGTTTCCCTACTTTTGCATGTTTTTTGTGCATCTGGTATAACACTTTCCAATTCTATGGATTGACTGTCATAAGGAAATACTTTTTTCTATAGGTCTATGCATTGTGTTGATTGGGTAAGATGCTTTGGCTTTGATTCTGAGTGGGTCCAATAGCATAGTCTTTGTACAATTTCTTCAGCTCTGATAATATCATTGGTGTCTGTGAATTCCTCAGTGACTTAGGCTGAGGTTGTTCACAGAGGTTGTGGTGCAGCTTTGCTGGAAATGAGAACACCAAGTGGGGCAGTCCTTTGGCCCCTGGATGGTATATGCTAGTGTTGGCATTTGCAATGGGATAGGATATATTTTCAGGACTGCAGGTGGCATGCATGGGCTCTGGAAGCAGGCAGCATGCCAATTCTTAGTCCTTTGGATGGTGCATCTGTCTTCAGGTCTCCCAATGTTGTGTATTGATTCCCAGACGACCTGGGTGGGTGAATGCCAGTAGTGGTGGTGAGTGAGATGACCATATCCTTAGAGCTCTGGATGCTGCTTGAAGAAATTAGATAACTGTTTACATCTGGAAAGAATGTCATATGGAAGAAAGGCCAGGCATGTGGTGAACTGAGTTCTAGTTTTGCCTTTGAACTGGCTTTTCAATTTTCTAATCTCCATTATTAAATGAGGGGATGACAAATTACTCACAGTTCATGGCAACGACGGTCAGTTTATCTGAATATTCATTCATTCATTAAGTACACATAATAAAGTATCATTTTTGGAGCATATAATACCTTAGAAAAGATAACCATCAGAAAATAAAACACAAGGTAAAAGATGATAATTGTCAAAAGACAGGTAAGTTCAGAAAAGGGAGAAGGTTTATCTAGGACCATCTGAGATTGCTTCATAGTAGAGATGGACAGCACTTGAATAATGTTTGAAGGACAGCTAGAATCTGAACAATTTATACTGGGCCATCAGTAGTTAGGAGATAGTTCAGGGGAGGGAACTAGCACAAATAAGATCATTGGGTCCAAAAAATTTTAACAAGGTGGGGTGTGGAAAGGAAATAGAATGTAGCCCTGTTTGGGTGGAATGTAGGGTACTTTAAAAGAAACAGTGGAAGACAAAGCCAGAAACAGGAGTTTCTGGAAAAAATATAAGGCCCTGGAGTGCTCTGGAGGCAACAAAGAATGATAGAAGTCTCTAGAAAGAGTTATGCAATGATAAGAGCTGAATATAAACAGGAATTTCATTTTCTTCTTCTTCAAATTTTTTGTTTTTATTGATATAACTTAGACTACCTGGGTTCAAATTCTGTCTTCACCATTTACTATTCAGGAGAACTTAGGCAAATTATTTAACCTGCTAAGCATCAGTTTCTAAACCTGTGGGATAATAACCTACCTTATAGGGTTGTTGTAGAAATTAAAAGAAATAATAAGTAAAAGCACTTAACAGAGTGCCTAGTACAAGAGCTGCTCTCACTAAATGATAGCTGCTACTTTTGTTGTTATTTAAGCTATTTAACAGAACAGTTTTGTAGCTCTTTAATAAGGACTTTTCTGTTCAAGTAGGGCCTCTGACCTTTTGGGATAAGAAAAACCACCTAGTGGCTGTCATTACTATTTTTAACCTCTTGTAATCAGTGATAGTCTCTGGGCCCCAGGGATTTAAAAGCACTTTGCTAACATTTCCGAATTTGGAGTAATCTGTGCATTCAATTCCAAGCATTTTCTTTCCATCTATGAAAACAGTCCCTTGAAGATTGCCTTAATTGATTTGGTAATTAAAGGAGTTCAGACATTTATAGTGATATTTTATAATGAAAGTCCCAGTCAGTGACTACTTTGGAGGTTTAACTATTTTTTTACCTTAATTCCCATCCTGCTATCAGCTGTTTAAAGCCATGAATTTGGGGTTGAATAGAAACAGACTGTTTTGTAAGGGCTTAGAGAGACCTATCTCTTCCTAGTTGAATGATGTTAGGGTCATGTTTTAAAATGGACGGGAGGGTGGAGGAGGCTCATTTCGTTGTTCATCTTGAGTGATGAAAAACGGGCCATGGTATGATGCTTACTTTGTACCTCTTGTACACTTCTAAGGTCAAAATGGTCACTGGATGTCTCCTTCCAATTTGGCATGTCTACCTATCTGAACACAAGCATTAATCCTAAAAAAAGAAATTAAATGACTGAGATTCCAGGATGTTCATAATTGCTAATTACTGCTAATTATTTAAAGATTATTCATATGGGAAAAATTCAACTGCAAATAGAACACCAATAATATATTTTGTCAAAAATTATAAGAAAGTTAATTTATTTTGTGGAAATCAAATGCAATTATTTTATTAAATTATTTCTATGATCATTTTGTACATACATACTTTAAACTATATATAATTTAATAAGTATGTATAATACATAATAAAATACATACAGTAAAATATATAATAAAATATATCTAATATGTAAGACAGAACTTTTCATGTATAGAGCTTTCTTAAGTCACTTTAATAGCAATGACTCAGTTGATCTTCACAACAGTTTTGTGGAATATTAATAGATAACTGTTAGTTATTCCCATTTTATTAATGAAGAAACGAAGTTTTAGGAAGTTAGGCAATTTGCCCAAAGAAAATGGTTAATTTTTTTTTGTTACTCACTTGTCCAAATTAGGAATACTACGTGCTATAATTTGAATATTTGACCACTTTAAACCTCATGTTGAAATTTGATCCCAATGTTGGAGGAGGGGGGCTAATGGGAGGTATTGGGTCATGGGGGTGGCAAGGGATGATCGTATTTTGCAATATAAGAAGAATACGAATTTTAGGAGGTCAGGGGTGGAATGCTATGATTGGATACTTGACCCCTCCAAACTGGAAAGATCCCCAGTGTTGGAGAAAGGGCCTAATGGGAAGTGCTTGGGTCATGTGAGCAGATCCCCCATGAATGACTTGGTGCTGTTTTCATGGTAAAGAGTGAGGTTTTGCTCTGTTAGTTCCTGCAAGAGTTGGTTGTTAAAAGAACCCAGCACCTCCCTGTTCTCTTACTTTCTCTCTTGCCATGTGATCTTTGCACATGCTGACTGGCTTTCCCTTTCCACCATGAGTGGCAGTAGTCTGAGGCCCTGACCAGAAACAAATGCTTGCCACCATGCTTGTTGTACAGCCTGAAGAACTGTGAGCTAAATAAACCTCTTTTCTTTATAAATTACCCAATAACAATGACTTAGACATTATGAGAAAAGACTGAAGTTACTACCTAAGAAAACTATTGGTATTGACTCTGAATGCATCAATGATAAAATAATAAAGGAATTTACTTTTCACTTTTCCAAGCAATAGAATGTGGGGTGAAGGGTACATTGGAGTTAGCCTGGCTGTCTTCAGATCCCACCTTCATTACTTACTACATGTGATCTTGTAAGGTTATCTACACTTTGCAGCCACTTCCCGTCCTACTTTGTAAAATGGGAACAGTAATAATATCTCTTCTCTGGAGGACTGACGGAAGAATTTAGGTAAAGCACATGGCACAGGGCCAGGTGCAAGATCTATAAAACTAATATGTTGCTACCATTATTATTGTAATTACTATTATTTCAAGTGGAATTTCAGTCCATACCTGAGGCTTGGGTGGAGCGTATTTTTTCCCCAACAGTTTGTTAATGTAGAAATACAAGCAGCCGTCCTTCAGGATGCAAAAGTGCAGGACCCACATGTCTGTGCTTATATCCAGCTGGTGCAGAAGACCCAGACACCCTTGGTTCTTGATAGCCAGAGGTAGGAGACTACTGTTGTGCAGAGTAACAGCTTCCCAGACATGGTTCTTCAGGTGTAACACAAAAGGGTCAGCTGAGTGGTCATCTTGTGCCAAAAGTCTTCAACTTCCAGACCAAGTCTGTCTGACGTTAGGGAAGCCACTGCCCTAAATAGTTCTTGCTAAGACTGAATACTAGAGCAACTAATCTGAATACTAGAGCAACTAGCCAGAAAACTAAACTTATCCATTGTCTATAGGGAACTTCTCTTCTTCCTTCTTGTGTCCATAGACATCCCTTCTTATTGGCTTCTATTTTATTCTGAGAAAATCAAAAGTATATCAGCCAGAGAACATGGAATCACGTATAGAAAGGAAATGGAAACAAGCATCTTAGTAAAGACTGTTTTTAATGTCCCCGTCTATAAGCACTGAGCCTGATAAGTGAGGCAACATGTCTGGGAAGGTGTTACCTCACTCACCATTGGGATTGTCTTCCTAGCCCTGTTCCTGGTATGTCCACTGTGACGAATAGCAGTCCTTGGTTCATACTTTTCCTTACCTGTAACTCTCCTTTGTGCAACGGAACAAGTTAAATGCCCCAGGCCAGCTCACGTCTTAGGATCTCATGGTCAGTGACATGGAAGGCCAAAGATAAAATTCTCTTCCCCGGGAAGACAGCCCTTCCTCCACAGGCCTGGGAACTGGGAGGGAACTCTGGGAACTGTGACCTGAGGCTGGGAGCACTGTGCTTTATCTCTTCATCAGAATGCCCTACCTGTGCTTGCGAGTTCCTCTTCTCTGTTTGGTTTCATTTTTGCTCTTTAGTTTTAACATGGCAGGGCAAATGATTTCAGAAGGCAGACTTTGCTGTATTCTTTGCTGCGAAGTAGGAGCCTACTGGGAGTTTGGGTGTTCATTTTTTCCACTTTGTTTCAGACTCTGAGTGCATTAGCAGAATAAATGCCTCCTAAAAATATTGAGGCTCATTAGGATGACACATTGGAAAGAAGAATGAGTGTGCTCAACGTCGTGTTCCAGGTAAAATGAAACACAAGTCCTGTTGTTTGTCAATGATGATGCTTGTTATTGTTCTGAAAGGACAATTACAGGGTACCTGGCAGTATATTTAAGCTCAAACAATCCAAATTTTCCCAAAGGCACAAGAGCCAAAATATGTAGAGAAGATAATGGATAATTACTTTTGCTTGTATACCATTTTGTGAGGAAATGAGCATATTTAAAGGAAATCTATAATCTCATTAGAAATCATATTTATATCATAAAAATGAAACAATTGGTATTAAAGCAATTTTTTTCCCCAACAGTTTGTAGAACAAGTTCAGAAAGAGAAATATCAAATGCCTTATATGTCAAGGTGATGACTCTCCTGTTGATGTTATAAAGTTATCTATCAGTTTGTAGGTGAAATTTATTTATTTATTTATTTATTTATTTATTTTTTTGAGACGGAGTCTCACTCTGTAGCCCGGGCTGGAGTGCAGTGGCCAGATCTCAGCTCACTGCAAGCTCCGCCTCCCGGGTTTACGCCATTCTCCTGCCTCAGCCTCCCGAGTAGCTGGGACTAGAGGCGCCAGCCACATCACCCGGCTAGTTCTTTTTTTTTGTATTTTTTTAGTAGAGACGGGGTTTCACCGTGTTAGCCAGGATGGTCTCGATCTCCTGACCTCGTGATCCACCCGTCTCAGCCTCCCAAAGTGCTGGGATTACAGGCTTAAGCCACCGCGCCCGGCCTTGTAGGTGAAATTTAAATTAAAAACCGTATTGCTGCAAAGCTTGGAATCATGAACGGGCAGGAATAGTGAAAATTGGCCTAGTATGTCTACAGAACAAGGATGTAAACATAAAGCACTGTATTTCTGAATTATAACACACTCATTTCCTAGTAAGCTGCTCAATCAATAGCACCATCCTGAGATATCCCTGAGATCTTATATTTGGGGAGTAAAAAGAAAACAGCAGCAGTGGTTTGTCATCATGGGGAACTACTGGACTTCTTCATGTGAAACAGAAATTCCACCCCAGTTTGTGACTCCCCACTGACTCTTATTGAGAAGAGTGGCATACAAACTCCTGAAAATGAAAAGAGCAGCAGGAGTACAAGCTCCCCCATAGGAACTGAGCAAAAAAACCTGTTGACTTAAGATCTCTTTCCCAGCTTTCAGAACACATCTGAGACATCCCGGGGTAGACCACATGACATCTAACATGTTCCTTTCCCCCTCTGAGAAGAAATGCAAAATGAAAGAAGAGATAAATATCAAGGAAATCTTACCTGGTGGGCAAGATGGGCCGCTTTGTCCATTGCCTCAAGCCACCTGAAAGAGTAAAAGTGAGAGGAGCTGTCTTTGGGGAGCTGGATAAGTATCACTTGGAGGAGCTTGTTGTTCTTACTGAACCCATTGTTGAGACAGAACAGTCTTGAGGCTCAGATATATTTCATTGCTCTAAGTTTATAGTTGAAGGGTGACACATTTGCAAAATTGGTGTTACTAGGTGGCAAAATCGTACTTCCACTTGGCATATTTGAAATATTCTTATCCTTTTCCTTTACTATAGTTTACTTAATGCCTGAGAATAAATGTAGTCAATCTTTACTAAGGTATATGAATTTATTAACACCAACAAGGTTAATAACAATTGGTACATTAACTGTAAAGTACTGGCTATTAAAATATGGGAAGACTGGTAAATAATCATTGTCCTGAGTCTGTCCCTAAGTGTTCCTTGGACATAGAGGCCACCTTTAACATACCATTAATGCCCCTCCCTGAGGACTGAATTTTCTTAGTTTTGCCTCCTTAGCTAGGCACCAGCCTAATCAGCCCACCCTATCTTGCCAATCGTTTTCAATTTTCTTTTAATCCCCTAACTTCCAATCAAACTATACTGCTTGCTACTCTCCCCAAAGCTTAATTTATTCCCTTTGCCATCCTATGTTCTACTTCTTTGTTATATGCTTATCCAATCCTATGCCATACCCTTCATAAACAACTTTCATACCCTCATCTAGAAACTCTCTCTTCCTACTCTCAATTCTTATGCCACTTTGTCTTCTCCTATTGCACTTCTCAATTTTTATTTTGGATTCAATATATTAAAATAAATGCCCTACCTTCTTAGTTAAGAGGACTTTTTTTTTTTTGAATGCAAGGATTGGCTCTTCACCATACTAATAATCTTTAGAGATCTTAAAACAGTGTCTTTGGACATACTAGATTGCTAATAAATATTTTGTGCATTAATTGAAGTACAATCAAGTTGTTACCATGTTTTCTTGTTTGTCTTTTAAAGTACCATGCATTTGAATAGACGATGTTCCATAAAGATGGTATATTGTTTGACTAACAGGTTTCAGACCTAGGACTACCTTTAAGATTGGAGCTGGGCCCAAATGTTCTTCAGGAAATGTGTCATTGATACTAAACACTGTTGACCTGTGGCCTTTCTGTCATTTACTCTTTGCCACTCTATCCCACCCCTCACTCTAGCATTGCTTTCAATAGTTTTCAGTCAACTCATTGGATTGACCTGTGGTCTCCATTCCCTCAGGGACTGAGTAATGATCATGGGGGCTAAATGATCAGAGCTCATAGGCTACCCTCTTAGATTGTAAGCACAATCCTCTTCCTCCATTTGGGTTGTATGTTAATTTATCAGCTAGTTTCATTCCTCTGCAAAGCTATGTTAGCATTAAAATTTTGCTCTTCTCACTATCTTTTATTAAGTCGTAATCCTGATAAATTATTTTTATACCTACCACTATTCATCCAATTAGCTTAAAATATATACACTTGGCAAGTTTTGAAGATGCTGGATGAGATCTGCAGTAGTAATTATGTTCTTCAAGAAAAAGTGGAGATCTAAGGTGAGTTAGCACGCGATCCTTATGTTCTTTGGAAATTATTAGAACAAATCTGGAGGGAAGGTGAAGAATCAAATTTTTCCTGCCTAACGGAAAAAAAAAAAGACATTTATTGAATCATGCTATGAATCTGTTCGTTCCTTTCCTGCTTCCAATCTTAAGTATCTGTAAGTTTGCTGTGGAAGAAGCATTTCCCTCATTCAAAGTGAAACTAGTAAGATAAAAGATGAGTGAATTATCTTTTCATTTCTTGGTTTGAGGTTGCACAGAGGCAAAAAGTCCTATTTCTAGACTGAGGTGCACAGTTAAACACAAATGATTTTCCCAAGCTGCTATCAACGCTAACTTCTGCACCTTCTAATTTTATTACTTCTCGAGGTGGCCATTTTCCTCCATCCTGTAATTGATAAGAAAAATGTTCACTGTAAGCAGATAAGGGAGAAAAAGGGAGAGGTAAGGAGGACTAAACTGATTGTTTTGATTGATTATTTTTTGATTCTGAAATGAAAATAAAACCAATATTTTCTTTGTAGATTATGTTCCATGAAACTCCAAATTTTCTAGCTATCATATTTTCCCATATCGCTTTTAAATATGAATTTATATGATTTTTTTTCTTTCTTTTTTTTTTTTTGAGACCGAGTCTTACTGTCACCCAGGCTGGAAAGCAGTGGCGCGATCTCGGCTCACTGCAAGCTCCGCCTCCTGGGTTCATAATTCTTCTGTCTCATCCTCCTGAGTAGCTGGGACTAAAGGTGTGTGCCACTACACCTGGCTAATTTTTGTATTTTTAGTAGAGCTGGGGTTTTACCATATTGGCCAGGCTGGTCTCGAATTCCTGACCTCATGATCTACCTGCCTCGGCCTTTATGCCAACTTTGGAGAGCATTATTCATTATTAATGTCCATCTTTCCCACCAGAAAAAAAAAAAAGAAATTAATATCACAAAATATATGTGGTTGGTACTGACATACATCTCTAGTTAGTACCTATAATAAACATATATTTCATGCTTATTGTATATCAGGCCCTCTTCCAAATTCTTTACATCTATTAATTGATTTTTCTTCACTAATGCTCATGAGGCAGTTACTCTTATCTCCATTTACAGATTAAGAAACTGCCACATGGAGAGAATAAAAAGTATTTTTCTTTAAAGGACAGTAGTTTAAAATATCATAATATGTATGAAAAACTAAATCATTTTATAGGTAAATATTTTATTTGTATTTATTTTACAACTGTATGTCAAAACATCCTGTCCGTTTTTCATGTCCTAAGAACGTCTGCACTGAGACTTAACTTACCGCAAAGTCACTCATTTTACAGGTATAATTTAATGACTTTTTAGTAAATTTATAGAATTAGGAAACTATTATCATAAGCTAGTTTCAGAACTTTTCCAATAACCCCCAAATTTCCTTTGATTCTGTTTGTAAGTCAATTGCTACTGCCTCACACCCCCAGTCACAGGTAACCAAAAATACATTTTCTGTCATTACACATGTACCATTTCTGGACATTTGATGTAAGTGGAACCATACAATATGTGGTCTTTTGTGACTGGCTTCCTTTACTTTTTATAATGCTTTCAAGTTTCATCCATGTTGTATCACTTTTCAGTACTTCATTACTTTTTATTGCTGAGTTATATTTTATTGTATGAATATGCCACATTTTGTTTATCCATTTGCAAATTAATGGACATTTACTTTCCAGTTTGGACTATCTTGAATAATGCCTCTATGAACATTTGTGTACAGTTCTCAGTGTGGACATATGCTTTTATTTCTCTTTGGTAGATTACTTTGGTGAAATTGTTGGGTCAAATGGTAAATTTAACTTTAACTTTATAAAAAACTGACCAACTGCTTACCAAATTGGCCATGTCACTTTAAAGCCTCACAGGCAGTATATGAGCTTTTCAGATTCTCCACACCCTCACTAATACTTGGTAATGTTTGTCTCTTTGATAGGAGACATCCTAGTGGGAGTTATCTCATTATGGTTTTATTTGCAATTTTCAAAACACTCATGATGTGGAGTACCGTGTAATGCGCTTATTAACCACTGATATGTCTTCACTAATGACATATCTCTACTTTGGTGAAATGTCTTTAAAATAGTTATGAGAAATAATTTTCTGGGCAATCAAATGATATATGAAAGGGGTACAAGTTGGCAAAAAACCGTTTTTGGGTTTCTTATTAGTTTTATGCCTATAATTCGGCACTAAATAAATACTTGTTACATAGCAAATATGTTCCTTTGAATCTAAGTGTCTTAGATTGTATATCTTAGATAACAAACATATTGTAGACATCTCTGCATACGTATATCACAAAGAGATGTGTCCTAACTTAAAGATTCTTAACCAATTTTAGGTAATAAACTCCTTCAAGATGCTGATGGAAGCTATGAACTCTTTCCCTCAAAATACACATACGTGTATGTATTCCCGTACATAGATACATATGCAAAAATTTCTTGCAAGTCACAAGTACAGGTAGATGGATAGAAAAATATTATTCAATGAAAAGTAGTATCTCATAGTAATATGGTATTTTCATGGGCTCTTTTTTATTCTTCACAACTACTCTGAAGCAGAAAGCTAATATCTCCATTTTCTAGAGGAAGAAACAGATTTGACGAGCTGGTCCAAGGTTTAATGGACAGAAACACAGAGATAGAACTTATGCCCTGGTCTCCTGTCGAATGTCTGGCTTCTTGGGCCACTGGAATTTGGAGAACTGCTGGGTTTTAAAGTCAGCATTTGAAGGCTGTGATATTCAACATTTCAGTAGACAAGAGTATTTCCAAACATCATCAACTTTCCTGGAATAGAGACAGAGATCTAGAACTTTGATCTGTTTAAGTAAATATCCAGATGATAGCACATCTTATAATAATTGTATATAGCCAACAATATGACATTAAAAACCAGAATAATATATTTTCATTTGCTTTAATAAGGCTAAAGACTTTGTATGCCTGTGCAGGGTGGCTAATTATATGTTATTTTCCCAGAAGCATCTTAAACGATGAAAAGAAATGAGATAACATAAACAAGGCCTGGAGATTTTATTCTGTTGGTAAGTGACAGGTATACTCATTTACTAAAAGCAAATACTCACTGGGCCTGCTTTCCTGTGGACCCATTATATAGGTAAGATGACATAATATGTTGCTCTCCCAGTAGCAATGCTGTTAGGTTACTCTGGGACTACCAGTGTTCTCCCACATCCTTTGCTGTAGGGAATGCAAAGGAGTTCTTTCATATGGCACAGACATACCAAAAATAGTGTGAGGATCTTTCCCTTGTGAGTCACTGATGAGGATCTTTCCCTTCTGCTAAAGTTGAAACTATGTGAGAAGAATGAATAATTACTGAATGGACTGAATTTAAAAATGAGGCCTATGATCTCCTACATGGTCTACATCATGGCCCAGATTCCATTTTTACCAATCTCAGCTGCTGCCCCTGCTTATGAGCCTGCTATGGCCCTGGGAACAGCTGCAATAAACCCATGGAGACAGATCCTGTGTAGCACGTGTGGGTGCTCTTACAGCTGTGCTTACCCATCTTACTCTTCTCTCTGTTTTCCTCTCCCGAACACCTCTAACCTCCACTCCTGTGGATATACAGGGGTTGGAAAAGATTCCCCCATTTAGTCCAATCCTAATGCTGCTTGGACTGTGGTGCCACATTCCCCACTCAAATGTTTTCTGAGGATAAAGGACAATTAGAATCATTCTATCTTACTGCCATGTCCTTGGGGTTTTTAACTCCTCCCTTAAACTCAATCCCTCAGTTTGGCAATAATTCTTAAATTGATTCTGATTGATTCCTTCCCTCCAGTTCTGCCAAAAAGTCTCTCTTATGTTGGTGCTGGAAACAGTGAAGATTTTTAAGGCTCTGGTTTCTCTACAACTTTAAATTATCCTTTCTAAGGCACAGAAAAGCTCCAGCGCAATTTTTCTATTCCTGAGCCAAATTGTAGATCCAGCTGTGTGCAGGATTGATTAAAATAACAGAGATGCTGAAAGGATTTGCCAAGGAATTGTTTAGTAATGTCCAGAAGCAATAGATTGAGAATAAAGGAACCTGGGCTGTTTGTGCCAGACGGCCTTGGATAATGTTGACATTGTTTGTTATGGAAATAATACTTTTACGGAAATCATCCCAAAGGTCACACAGTTCAGAAAAAGGAAAACAGTAAATAATAATGAGAAAAACTCAACCCAGAGTGAATACACTTTTAAATTAAATTATTTCTATAAAGAAAAATACAGACAGGGGCATTTGTGACTCTCTGTAACTTGGGTTCTCTGCTAAAATTACCTACACATGTTTTAAAATTATTTGCTGTGCTTAAAGTTTCGGTTTGAACCTGCTAGAAAGTTTTTATTGTTTTTGGTAGGCCTTCTTGTTTAAGAAAAAGGAGAAGTCTGGGACCCTCTACAAATATGTTTCATTTTATCTGGAGGCACAGCCATGAAAATCCATATATTAAAGAGGGGCGAAAAAGCATCTTTAGCCATGAGAAAGAAGTAATTCTCAGTGGAGAAAATAGAGCCAGGATAAAATTTAGAGGGAAAGAAAGCATGTCCTAGAGCAAAACACCACTTGAAAAGGTGCATGAAATACACATCTAGAGAGCTATATTTAAAGCTGGGAGTTTGAAGCAAAATTGAGGAATGACTGTCCCTCAGAGGCTTATTAATGACGCTGAGAGCTTTATCTCTAGGTGGCAGTTTGGAAGCACCCCCTCCCTGTCAGTGACTGGAAACCATCACTCCTCAATACCTATGAGAATGATGGCCTCTGTCTATGTCATAGCTGATAGGATCAGGGAAGGAAAGATACAAGAGAGCTTTCACTGGAGTGATCTTTGTTTTTGTCCTGTGAATAAATAGAAGTCTCAAGGTTCTAGTGATTGTAAGCCCCTCACTATACCACTCAAGAGCATTTATGTATGCATGCATTTCCATAGGTATGTATATATGTATTTATTTATTTGTGCATGCTTTCCCTTTTTCCCTCCAGATAGGCAAGAAAGAATGGTCAAAGGACAATGAACAGAAAGTAAAATGAACATGCAAGTCAGACCCTTGTTCGTGGGTGGTACTGGGTTCCCTGCATAAGCTTGGAGAATTTGACATTTCTTGTATTGCTTGTATCAGGAAATTGAGACAATCTCATTGCTCCCAAACTTGCAGTGACTGTAAATAGAAGTACCTGAATAAGACACTTCATTTTTAAGTATGATTATGGCTCTTTCTTTGCTTTTATAAAGATGCCTGGCTGCAAACTCAGAATTTTGTGCATTTCTTTTAAGTTTGTCTGGAATGGGGAATCATTTTTCAGCAGTGATAAATTCATGCTGGCTGCACCATGTCATTTCCTGGCACCAGGGAGACTCTAGGTTCCAGGAAACACAGGCAGCTCTTGGGGCTGAAGGAGTTCATGGGTATCAGACCAGCATATTACACTGCGCCCAGTCAGGCTTCCTGCTGGAAAGTTAGCCAAGGGGGAAGGATGCTGAAGGTGCTGGAGTCTGAGTTGCCTAGGCTCTATAGCTTTGAAGAGACATTTCTGGCCCCAGTCACATGGCTCAATTGTCACCTTTTTCCTTGGCTCCTAAATGATCCCTTAATAACTACCACCCAACACTTTCATCATAACAGAAAGACTATGAAATAATAAAACTGAATAACAGCAATGACTTTGTTAGAAGTTGTCAGAAAGTTACCAAGTGAACCTTAAAATCAAGATATTCTGCATCTTAAGCTCTGCAATTAGATGTTTTTCCCCCCTCCTGTGTCCCCAGAACTCATCATGTTGTTCATTTGTAGGTGGATTCTAGAGCTAGATGATCTGGGCTGGAATTCTCACTGTACTGTTATTAGGTCACCTTTGTGACCTTAGGCTTGTGACTCTCGGTGCCTCAGTTTCCTTATTCTTAAAGAAGAGTTGTTATAAGGATTGAGTTAATACACGCATAAGGTGTTCAGAACACTGCCTGGCACATCATACAGGATGTATAAATACTAGCTTCCATTATTATATAGAAATTTGATGAAAATGAAGAGTGAGAACGTAGAGAAGTAGTTAGCAAAGAAGCTTTAATAGGGGTGCCAAGGGTAAATTTATTAAACGTAAATTTCTACATCTGCATTTTTTTCCTCCAAGAATTAGACTATATGAACAGTGTGAGGGCTTTCTCTCTGAATTTCAGTGACTTCATTTATAATGGAGGAAACACCACCTTCCTTTGTGAGGATGAAATGAAACTATTTACATAGTGTTTGGCTCATAATGACTGTTTAAGGAAGGTTTTTTCCTTCCCACATCTGGGATCTGCTTTCAGTTTAAGCACAAATGAAGCATCACTACAATATCCCTAGGAATCAAAACAGCCATGGGAGAAAAGATCCTCCAGAACCAGTGATGGTCACTGTTGGGAGGGCAGCTGCGCTGGAGGCAGGACCAGGGCTAAGACGGGTGGGATGGACAGAGAGGGCATCCAGGCTGCACATCATTTTTCTATTTGGAAAGGAGTTGCGATGCTCTGATTGGTTGACTCGTGTGCCTGAATTCCTGTAATTCAGGTGGCAGAGCCCATTTAATGTTTAATCCTACACTATACTCAGAGATCTGGGGATTTAATACTTGTCTGTGGTTAAACATAGACTTAGAATCTCCCATAACCCACAGATAAAGGCTGACTTTCCTGCAGACTGAGTCTTCCTTCCTCTGTGATCACATTCCGAGAGGCTGCCTTTGGGCCTTGGCCAAACTCTGCCCCTCCCACACCTGAAATAGCACTCTGGGCTCTAAACCTTCTCTCCTTTCTTTTCACCAGGGCTTCCTGAGTATGTCTGTACCTTCTTGCCAGACACTGTACTAGGCACTCAGGTTCTACCTGGCCTTAAATCTTAGATTGATTTCCTACATTTAGTTCTCTCTCATTCTTGACAAAATTTCCTCAGTCCCCTTTCCTTGGATGCTCTTAGATCCCAGGAGTTTTTGAAATCCAATGTGCCCATTATTACTTGTGGCCTTTCCTTGCCCATTCTGCCCCTCATTATGAAAGGAGTGACCTGGTTTTCCTGAGAGGAAGTCTTCTGGATCTCAATGGACCCAGATGTTTATCTATCCACATGATGGTTTACTCAGTGCTTCTGAGTACAGGAAGAGTGGTCCTCTTTCTCTCACCTGTTTTTGGATCCCTCTACTTTTTTTATTTTTAAAATTGAGATAATAAACTGGAAGAAAAATTCTGTTTTTCCTTTGAAATATCACCCTTCTTTTTAATTCTACTGATACCACTTTGGTACACAACCTTAACATCATGCCTGTGTCAACACAGCAAGTTCCTAGCTGAGTTTCTTCAGTGTCAGACTCAGCAATTTAATCTAAATAGTCTGATAGTGCCCACCCAAAGTCTATTTCCATTGCACTGTCCATGGTCCCGGTTGCCACTTCTCAGCTCCAAATTCACTCTTTGTTGCTTGATTTGTAAAAATAGATCTGAGCCCTTCAGATATTTTTCCTTCACCAGTAACATTCATCTAGTGGACTGTAACTAAACTTTTCTAATGAGATCTGAACCCTCACTTACCAATTTGTCCTTCCTTGGGTACTCTCTTTTTTTAAAGACACCTTTTAGAGTTCTCTTTTTATGATTACTCTTCTATCATTGGTTAATAGTTCTATATATTAATCTTCCTTCCTCTGTTTACATTAGTCTGTGTGGTTAACTCGGCTATACTGTGGTGCACAGATATTTGGTCAAACAACATTCTAGGTGTTGTTGTGAAGGGTTTTGTGTTCCCCCTTCCCCCCAGCCGAAAGGAGAGATTATAGTTTATTAGGATTTTTTTTCACTTCCTGGGTTTGTCATTAATTTGTGTGAAGTAAGTATTTAGTTATTTTTTCCTTTAATTGATAGATAATATTTTACATATTTATGGGGTATATGTGAGTGTTTGTTACCTGCATAGAATGTATAATAATCAAGGTAGAGTATTTGGGGTACAAATTACCTTGCATATTTATCATTTCTATGTGTTGGTATCATTTCAAGTCTTCTAGTTATTTTGAAATACGCAAAATATTGTTGCCAAGTATAGTCACCTTATTTTACTAGCAAACATTAGAATTTATTTCTTCTAACTGTATGCTGTGAAGGTATTGTTAGATGTGATTAACACTTAAGTCAGTAGATTATGAATAAACCATATTACCCTTTACAATTTGGAAGGGACATTCAATCAGCTCATTCAATCAGCTGAGGTACTTAAGAGAAAAAGACTGAGGTCTTCCAGAGGAAGAAAGAATTATGCCTCCAGGAATTCCTCTAATCTTTCCCTCTCCCTCTCTGTATATATTTATGTATATGTGTATATATATACAGATGAACATCACAGGTTTGAACTGCACAAGTCCACTTATATGCTAATGTTGTTGCTACTACGTCAAGTTCAAGTGTTGTGAACAACTTATCAGTAAGGCTTTTGGTTTATGGTAGGTTATTAGTACAAGTTGACCCTTGAACAGCACAGGGCTTAGGGGTCATCTATCCCCTGTGCAGTCAAAAGTCTTCATATAACTTTTGATTCCCCCAAAACTTAACTACTAATAGCCTACTGTTGACAGAAACCTTGCCAACAATCACATACTTGCAATACTTGAGCTTACCACAATAGCAAAAGAAAAATCCAGGTAGAAATGGACCCACACAGTTCACATCCATGTTGTTCAAGGGTCAACTTGTAGTTAAGTTTTTGGGGAGTCAAAATTTATATTTGGGTTTTCCACTGTGAAGGCGGGTTGGCACCTCCAATCCCCAGGTCAACCGTATACAGACACAGACACACACACACACACACACACACACACAGACACACACACACACACACGCACACACACACACCCTATTGACTCTGCTTTCTCTGGGAGAATGCTGTGTTATTTCTATCTCCTGAATAGATCCACATTGACAAACTAATCAATTCATTAAAAATATCCAGTGAAGGCTCTTCTGTTGATTCTCAGTGTCCTTTATAATCTGGCTCCACCTTAACTATTGAATTTGAGTAACAATCATCAGTGTCCCAGAACATTCCACAATCCCACACTCATTTCTACTTGGCCTGTGCCCAAGTTTCCCTTATCACTCATGCCCTCCCATCACTCCTCCTTCCATCCACATCCTAACTATCCTTCAAGGTGCAGCCCAAATTCCTCTTCCTTCCTGAAGTCTTCTTTGCCTCCTGTAGTCAACACCAATCTCTCTTCCTATAAAGCATGCCTGCCTCACACAATTCAGTGTGCAAATTATATAATATCTTGTGTGGTTCTTTCTTCCAGTATTCATCGAGATTAAATTCTTATGTACCAGGTACTGTGCTATATACTTTTCACCCCAAGAGGACTTTTGGATGGGAAACATGATGAATGATGATGCTGATGATAGTTTGTTTCCTTAGTGTCAATTACTTTCCAGACATTTTTAATGTTATCTTAATTCTCATGATTTTGTAAGATAAATTGGTCTTCATATTTTATATATGAGAAAACTGAGGCTTGAGTATCTTATCTATGTGCATGCAAGTAAAAAGTCCTTGGCAGAGCCAGAATTCAACTCAAGGTCAGCCTGAAAACTTCTTTTTACTAGATCATAGCTATCATTCATGGAAATGTTTGAGATGGCAAGCTTATTCAGAGCAACCATTAGAGAGAGTAAATATGAAAACTTCTTTTAATTTTAAATTTTAAAAATGTGGTAAAATATGCACAACATTAGATTTACTATTGTTACTATTTTAAAATGCAGCCATCACCATCATTTATCTCTAGAACTTTTTACATCTTCTCAGCTGAAACTCTGTACCCATAAATAATAACTCCCTATTCCCCTCTCCCCCCAGTCTTAGGAGACCACCATTCTACTTTCTGTGTCTATGAATTTAACTATTCTGGGTACCTCATATAAGTGAAACCATAAAGCATTTGTCCTTTTGTTACTGGCTTTTTTCACTTTAGCATAATGTCTTCAGGGTTCATCCATGTTATAGCATGTATCAGAATTGAATTCCTTTTTAGGTTGAATAATATTCCACTGTATTCCATAATTTGTTTGCCTATTCATCTGTCAATAGACACTTGGGTTGTTTCCATAGTTTTGCTATTGTGAATAATGCTCTTATGAACATGAGCATATAAACATCTGTCTGAGTCCCTGCTTTCATTTTTGGGGGGTATATACTAAGTAGAGTTGCTGGATCATATGGTAATTCTGTGTTAAAATTTTTGAAGACTGGCCATACTTTATTCCATAGTGATTGTACCATTTAACATTCCCTCTAGCAGTGCATGAGGACTCCAGTTTCTTCTCCTCTTTGCCAACACTCGCTGTTATCTATTTTTGATAATAGCCATTCTCATGGGTGTGAAGTGATAGCTCACTGTGGTTTTGATTTGCATTTCCCTAATGATGAATGATGTTTAGCATTTTTCATTTGCTTATTGGCAATTTATGTATCTTCTTTGAATAAATGTTTACTCAATTCCTTTGCCCATTTTTTAATCAGGTGGGTTTTTACAATTAAGTAGACAAATAAGTTGTATATAATATGAACAACATGATGTTTTGAAATATACATATATTGTTGAGTGGCTAAATCAAGCTAATTAATACATGTATTACCTCACATACTTATATTCATGGTGAGAACACAAAATCTACTCTCAGTAACTTTAATGATTTAGTCATCTCTTCTGGGAGATTGTTCATCAAATACTCTATGTATGGGCCTGTGTGCTTCCCTAATAGTCATCATTTAATTTAAGTGTTTTTTTTTATTTTTTTTATTTTTTATTGTACTTTAAGTTCTAGGGTACATGTGCATAACGTGCAGGTTTGTTACATATGTATACTTGTGCCATGTTGGTGTGCTGCACCCATCAACTCGTCAGCACCATCAATTCATCATTTATATCAGGTATAACTCCCCAGTGCAATCTCTC